>NW_020799103.1:9103732-9189138 GCF_003259725.1 Athene cunicularia
CCAGGACAAGAGGGAATGGCCTCAAGCTGCCCAGGGCAGGGTCAGGCTGGCTCTGAGGAAGGATTTCTGTGCAGAAGGGGCTGTTGGGCGTTGGAATGGGCTGCCCAGGGCAGGGGGGGAGTCCCCATCCCTGGAGGGGTTGAAGAGTCGGGTTGACCCAGCGCTGAGGGATCTGGTGGAGTTGGGAACGGTCAGGGTGAGGTTCATGGTTGGACTGGAGGAGCTTCAAGGGCTTCTCCAACCCAGATGCTTCTGTGATCTGCGATTTTCCCAGCAGTCACTGGTATGAATCCAGGAGGCAGACAGATACGTGGCCACTAGCAAATTGTGCTGATGTACAAGTTCTCTGCCTATGTCAGGAATCACAAATGTAAATCAGTTCCCAGTGAGAACTGGGGGAATAGCAGAAAAGCTACAAGGCCTCCCGCTCCTGCTGAAGGCAATGGCCACTACGGGAAGAAAAACAAGCACCTGGCTGAAGAGAGGGTGGGAAATTCAGATGGCACTGGTGTGAGTTAATCCAAGCGTAACTAATGAAACAACAGGTGATTCCCAGTGCCATTTCACCCTTTGAGTCCCCACATTTCTCTTTATCAGCTCATCCAAGCTGAAGCTGCAGCCTTGTCCCTGACTGGGGAGCAACAGGGATGTCTCCCTCATCAGGTTTCCCCTCCGTCAGCACAAAACCTGACGTAGTGGTAGGAGGACATGTATTACAAAGAGCAGCCTGATAGCTGGGAAAAACAAAATGAAGCCCCAAAACAGCCACTGAAATTAAAAAGTTGCCATGGATCCTTGATGTTAAATAAATTTTTTAAAAAGTATCTCTCACCTCTGCAAAGCCAGCACTAGACACATGTACACAGACATATGGAGCCCAAGCTTCATTTTTTATGGCTTTTCTTACCTTGCCTTGGGAGTCCTAAAGTGGGCAGAAATTCTCTGCCAGATTCTCCGTAGGGCACTGATCTGACTTCTGTTTTCCCTTTCACCAAGGCATCCTTCTTGCCTGACGTTATGAATTTCTCCACCAGAAAGGTTGTTGGGCATTGAACAGGCTGCCCAGGGAAGTAAGTGGTTGGCTCTCCATCCCTGGAGGTATTTACAAAATGTGTAGATGTGGCACTTAGAGACATGGTTTAGTGGTGGACTTGGCAGTGTTCGGTTTACAGTTAGACTTGATGATCTGAAGGGTCTTTTCCAACCTAAATGATTCTATGAATTATGATCTTAAAGGCAAACAAGATACTGCAAACATATTAACCATATTTGTGTGATTTACAAATCTGCTCACTAAGTTCAACGCTTGGTTATCCTTCAAAGGTATTTTATTTATAACCGGGTATCAAATTGTCATGATCACAGCTGAAAAGCACTGCTTCAGTAAGAATTTCCTGAATATTTAATAGTAAGAGTCATGCCATTACCAGTAAGCACGGCAACAAGCTGCCTTCAGAAGCAGTAGGACCAAGGTATCGGCACAACCATTTTGCTGAGCAGCTTTTAAAGTTGAGTTGTTCACAGCCATGTGCACATAAAAAAAATATATTTCATAAAATTTAGGCATAAAATATAGAAAAATCTATCCTGAATATTCTTACTTGTTTTCAAATTAAGATCGGCTGGCCACAGTCACATCATTGAGTGTGCATTGTGGAAAGATCTGAGCAAACAACTTTTCATAAACCAATGTTCACCCCCAAAAAATAATTTAAAAGTCAAATGTATGAATATTGTTTAAAAACAAATGGAAAATGTGTCGGTGCAAATATTTGAACAAAGAATTCCAGTTTTTCTCCAATCAAGAAGCAGGCATTACATACAGTGTATCTGGCCAAATACATTCAAATAATAGCTCAAATTTTGAATATTCATGGCTAGTCATAACATGAATAATCCTCATGTTGAAAAATATGAGAGAATCTACTTCAGAGCAGCTCTGTAAATTAAAAGAGGAAGAAAATTCACCAGGGAGAAATTCTATGCCCTGCTGTAACTATCACATTGTCAGAACTTCCAGAGTTCTCTGTACTTTAGCATTAGACTGATTTGGTGTTTGCAATATAATTTAACAACTAACTGCCCCTTTCCTTACTTCAGGTTTCCAAGCAAGTAAAATTTTCCTTTCTCTGTCCAATCCCCTAGGGATTGCTACCTTAATTAAAACTGACTTAGAGTATCTTTATAGTATAAGGATACTTATATGTAAGTACATAAAAGTATACATTTATACTATAAGTACCCTATACACAGCTTTTAAGAGCTTTCCACTCTTTAGGGATTGCCTAAAATTGAGTGCAGCTTCACAGGGATTCTGTTTTTCATTACAAAATTATAAACAAGATTTAAAACAACGGTTTTGTGTATTTTCATGGCTTTCCTTTATGACAATCTTTTCAGTATGCCTCCTTCAGCATCAACTATTATACCTCTATGGTAGAGCAGCACAAATTTGTCAGTATTTCATATGGGACTGAATGAAATAAGATGGGAGTTATAAGAAAATGCTGGGTTTCTATTTAAAGACAAAACTGGGTAGTTACCTACTCTAGGAAGGACAATTATACAAACAATATATACTCTGAAACTAGAGCAAAGAGTCCACCACCTCATGAAGCCAAGGAAGCGGGTACTGGATATGGAAAAAGATTGGGAGTGGAGGACATTTACAAAGAAACATCCTTTATTAACAAAAACTACACAGCACAGCCAAAAGGAATCTAGGAGCTATATAAAAGATACTTTATAAGACGGCATCCTTGGGGAGTACAGAGTGAGTGGGTCACAGGGGAGAGAATGAACTCTCCTGAGAAGCATCGTTTAGAGACAAATGTAGATGTCAGGTGTCTCTGCGTTAGAGGTTCCGATTTCAATAGGCTCAGAAAAGACCATATGAAAGTACATGATTTTGCTCGATCACTTAACCTAGAAAATACGTATCTACTTTATTTGTTTCTGAGTATCAGAGCAGAAACATCCTTTGGTTTGGTTTGATTGTGTTTTTTCACTCTTAATCATTTTTTGTGTTGTTACCCATTGCACATAGTTGTAAACAGCCTTGAAAACGTCCTTTAACTTATTCCAGGGATACAGAAGATAAAACTAATTTAGCCACTTTAAATAAATAAATAAAATTCACTGCATTAAAAATCATGCTATAGATAACAAACTGAAAAACATTCTGAAAATCCAGCGATTTCTGTATCTCATCAGATGTTTATCTGCTGTACTTGCCCAAGTAAATTATGACAACGTTCAGACATGTAAAAATATTCCATGGTTCATTTTAGCCAACTCAATCTAGCTTCTTAAAAATTTTCCCTAGTTATACATATTCCATCATTAATCATGTTGGTAACATCTTGAAAACCCAAGTGGCAGATACAGCATTTAACTGAGAATCTGTGGGGATGGTCAGCCCTGGGTCTCAAATATTAGGTTATTTTTATCTTAATCCCATAGTGAAAGGCAGATGACTTGAGTCCTTCTGTGGTCTTTACACAAAATCCCAGGCAAAAAAAGGTGCAGTTGTTCATGGTAAGAAAGGTAAATGCAATATAACTGAATTTTTATTTGCTATAGCATGCATTTTGTAGTCTCTAGAAGAGTCTGGTTCATACCAGCTGTGGTTTTAGAGTCAGCATTCCTAGCCTGGTAAGAATGGGACACACATCTATCCTTCATCACAGAGGTTACTTAACTTTCAGTTATAAAGCCTCATTTTAGCTATAATCTCTGTCTCAGAGTTTCCCTTCATCATCAACACAGAATACTACACATTTCACAGTAGGCAGCGTCCATGCTGTTCATTTACCAAAAGTTTATATAATAAATTGAACACCAAACTCATACTACAGCTTAGGAACAAACAAAGGAGGTTTGGTTTCATGGGGGACTTGCCTTAACCACCTAGACAGGATAAAGCAACCATTTACTTTAACTTGTATGTCAATAAGGTGAACACCATTTGAACCTGCACCCCACTGCAAACCTGAATATAGGGACACTTTCATGAAGCTTCCAAGGCAGAGGATGCTTGGTCCACTGAAGTAATTACAGTACAATTGTTATTTTAACATGTTTTCAGTTCTTTGAATCCAGCTTTCTGCATATTTTTAAGCAATGGTTTATTTTTTTAAATGGTACTTAGGTCTGCATGGACATAAGACATAAGACAACTTAGGTCTGCATGGAATATTTTGTTTGCATGCTGCTAATAAGGTTTCACATTTGGTAAAAGTTAGTAACAGAAAAGTGGATTAAATCCAAAAGCAGCAGAATAAAAACATTTCTCAAAGAGTATTGTTTGTTTTTATAATTCAAAATTTGATGCGCAGGACATCAAGACACTTCTCAAGTCAAGCTGAATTGTATTTGTCCATAAAGTTTTACAAATATGTTAGATCCAGCAACAGTGACTTCAAGTTCTATAGTTAAGTTTGTGTTAGAAAGCCAGGTTATGTGTTACCATTAAAATAGACACTAAATCCCTGTTATCACCTAATTTCATCCAAATTGTCTTTGCAGTAAATTGTAATGGTGAGGGAAATGCAATCATCTGGTTTTATTGCTATAAGGCTCAGAATACCTTTTATCAATTTTTTTAAATGGCTGCATTTTGTGTTAAAGATGTCGATAAAGTGCCTTTTTTCTTTAAAAAAAAATTGTAGTTGAAAAGGTTTGGAATTTTTCCCTATTGTAAAATTTTTACTTGCTGTCACGAAGAAATTTTTAAGGCAGCCAGCAAGAATGTTCTAATTCTTTTGTCCCCGTTTCTCAAAATATCAAAATGATGTTATGTGCCTTGTTGTCCCAGATTGTCTGTCGGTAGATTGCAGGACGTAACAGATCATTTTATGGTAACCCAGAAATAAGGTCATCCTTGATCGCAATACCCATGCTACTGACATCAGCTGGGTTGTAGTATTGTGGCAGAACATAGTTTGGGTTGGATTATCTTTATAAGAAAATATGTAAAATATTTGCTGCACCTTTGATATCTGTAGCGCCCCAAGAGTGCTAAATATCAACCATCAGCACTAAAGATTAAGTGAATTTATGTGCACTGGCACAGAAGTCTCTAGAACGGCTGTAACAGATTGGATTTCCTCAGGGTCTGACAACAGCCAAAGCTCATGTACAAGCACAGCATTGTATATTATCTGTGCTCATGACTGTTCACTGTAGTTACCACTTCGGTCTTAATGTTCTAATTCTAAATTAGGCTCTAGCCTTTTCATTGTTTCAAGTGTCTATCTTCTGTACACCACAGCACAGTTTCCAACCACCTGCAGTTACATAAATACCATATATATTTTTATATACATAGTTATATTTTTATCATACATACAACCTTTATAAAGTCTATCCTTCCCCCTGACTAAAATACCCCCCTTTCCAGACTGCCATGAGCCGAGCAGGCAGCTGTGGGAGCCTTCCCTTCAGAAAGCTGCTTGGGCATTAATAATATGAAATGTAAGATGCCACATTTCACGTTCAGAATGATTACCAGATCTCACAGTGTTCCCAGAGAATAACAAAACCTCTGTGCTTCTTAGAAAACAAATTTGCTGCCTGTCCAACGGGTGACAGCTCATACAGATACTTGAGTCTACCTGTGACAGCTGCTAAATAGAAAAAAGCTGTCACCTGGCTGGTCTTTGCCTGTTGGTCCTCCTGAGATCCTCACAGAAGCAGAGATCCTATTCATAAGGATATTGCCACTGATACCAGGTGCCTGAGCAGTGCACGGAAATGGTGTCTTTGCCCAAGAATAGAATTATCCAGAGGTGTCAATAATTTGGAAAGCCCTTACACTCTCCTGTATGTTGCATCCATTTGAAAACAAACAAGAAAAGGCTTTGTACTGCCAGGTTAGATCCCTGGAACACTTTACAATGTTAAATAATTAAGGTTCTCCACTTTCACATCCTCTGTGAGAGCAGTTGTATGTGGATATCGGTTGCTTCACTGCACTGTGAAACTTGAATAGAGGAAACCACGTAGCTCTGAGGCAGGGTTGAGACAGCCATCCATTGCCACGCAGAACTGAGCAAAGTTAAATAATCTGACCCAAAGTGAAAGCCTGCTCAGCTAGACACAACCCCCTCATACAAATCGCAGCTTCAGAAGAACACAAAGCCTGATGACCCAGTATTTTTGACAGCCAAAGATGACTGAGGCTTACATGGAGGTTTCACCCAGGCGTAAGAGCAACAGAAGTGGGATAAAGTTGCAGGCCTTGAGAGAAAGCAAAACACAGTTATTTCCTACAACGCCTTGAATCAATGAATCTGCTGCAAACACCTACCGCTGCCAAGTCTGAGACACCTTGTGGAGCGCGACCACAAGTGACGTGCTTTTAGTCTTCTAAAGGGAACAAAAACTAAGTGTCTCAAACATCTTAAAAGTGCCAACAGGATCCCCACATTACCCAGCCTTCCCAAAAACAAACGCATAACCAAGGATCAATAAACAGTCCCTTTTTTAGAGCAGATTAAGTCATTACAAAGTATTTTTCAACCAAATTACTAACCATGTTTTTAAAGATTTCCAACAGCCCACTTAATTATTCCCTAGCTGTGGCTGTATCTCCTCTTGTCCCTTCTCCCCCCTTACGTATTATTCTAAGTGAGATATCCTTCCATTTGGCTGCAGAGCTTTATAAATGCTGGCGTATGACTCTGGAGATCCCTTTCCCATCTGTTCAAAGCATTTTTATGCTCCTGGGCTGAAAATGTAGTTGTTCTACTCTGACTTTTCAAATACTCGTTTGAATGTTTGCATTTACTCCTGTGAGGAGGTTTGCTGATTTCAATGTTAGTTATTACACACACATAGAAGCATTTGCACATCTGTATGCTTCCATTCCCTATTTATGTAGGGGGGGATATAACTTCTCTCGCTATATAAGCATTGGAAAACAAATTCACACATGACAGTGAGTTGCTCAAGTATCACAGGGATGGTACAAGTGCTGTAGCCAGCCTGATTCTCCATGATTATTAATGTGCTAAACAAACAGTTTATCAGAGACGATCTCATACAGTCAAAAGAATGGAAATTAGCTACTGCTGGTGGCTTTAAACTGAAATATAAATGTAACACACAGGAATGCATCACTCTTAAAAGTGCCTCTCTACGGCTCCAATATACAACAGGGAAGAGGATGCAAATGGGTTTAAATTACTGTATCCAAAGCCATTGTTGCTTTGATCTGGTTGAAACAGCCCAGTATTTTAAAGATCATTCACATACTAAGTGGCAGGTGTGTGTTTCTGCTTCTTATTAGAAAAAAACCCAGCTGCTTTCTGTGAATTTAGCTTTGGGAGCCAGAGCGTTCCAGTTTCAATCTGCATTCTGGGACAGGTAGCACAGACCAATTAATCATGAAAGGTCCCTCAGATGGTCTCACCTTCTTTTGTCTTTGAATAGCACAATACAAAATAAAAATGGGTCACTGATGCATTAGTGCCAAGGCTGTGATATCCTATCCTTGAAGAGATGTTATACTTGCAGCAGAGACATGAGATGCAGAGGAAAGCAATTGTCTACTCAATACAAAAACATAGGGGCTGAGGGTGGGTATTGTTTGTTTGTTTTTACAGGCAGCACTAAAATACTTTTTTTATAGCAAAGACATTGATAGCTTTCAACTCTGTAAGTCCTGGGTGAAATGAAAGAGCTGGAACACAGAACGCTGAGGAACAGATTAACTCACTGGTCGCCAAAGATGCCCACTGTCAGTAGGAGCCATGAGAAATAAGGGGATTTTGGCAATACAGTTGGGGGCTAAACACCTGCAACACGGGATGTGCTTACAGGCTAGGAGCAACAGGCAGACAAGAGAAGCATGTTAATGGAGAAAAAAAAAATAGCTGGAAAAATGGGTAATAAAAAAAAAAAAAAAAAAAAAAAAAAGAGGTAGAAATGGAAGAAAGTTGTCATAAGAGGTAAAAAGCCTGATTATCCTTCACTTGGTTTTCATGAAAAGAGTGAGGAGGGACTGTACACAAAGCAAAGGGGGAAGAGAAGCAAGTAGATGACAATTCAAATCTCTGAATCAGCAGAAATCAGCTAAATGCTACTGTATAGCTTTAATAGCAATAACAGATCCCTTGGGAGTGACACAATAGGCAGAAGGAGTAGGATGAAGTCTGTGTTACATTTATTACAGATATCAAGGAAAAAAACCAAACCAAAACAAAAACAAAACACAGAAAAAATCCAGAACTAGAAGGCTCTACAAGCATGATTTGAATAATAAGAACAGCAGAAAATAGTTGGCATGGAACATTTAGCAAATTATACTTAAATTGCAGACAGTCAGTATGCATTTACCCACAGAGAGCTTGCCTAACAAATCTCATACTGCCTCACTGAAGAAGCAGCAATAACAAAAGATTTTACAGGGAGAGAATCTGTGGGTATAATTACATGGCCTGCAGGAACCACTGCTGAAAGAATAAGCAGCTGGAAGTTAAACAGCGATAGGGGAGCAACCACAACAATCAAACTTCAGTCAAAACAGTGTTACAGTGGAAGAGAAATAGTAAAGAAGAGGAATATATTAAAAGAGATCTCGCGTTACAGGACACCAAGGAAGTCTTGAATGACAAGGCATATCCTACACTATTCCCAGGAAAACACTTGGGAATGTGTTTGGGCAAGAATCCCAAAAGAGGTGATGTTTTGTGTTTAACCAGGAATAAGCCATACCCTCTTCCCAAACACCAAGAAAAAAAAAAAAGTTTTGAGCATATGAGGTTTAGAGCCTTAAATTTTAAGGCTGAAAGAAACAGTGATGAATTATTCTGACTTCATATAGAATGCAATGCCAAAGATCTCACCCAGTAGTTTCTGGCTGGACAGCCATATATCTAGGAAGAATACTTAGTCTCAATTTAAATACTTCAGCAAATTTAGTATGTCCATAAGTTAATTGTTTTGATGGTTAATTACTCTCAGTGAATCTTAAATGTCCCCTGAAATCATCTGTCTCCAGTTTTCAAACTCTGGTTTTTGTTGCACCTTTGTTCGATTTCAGTGCTCTCCGCAATCCTCTTCCTGGAGGTTCTACAGGTTTACTACAAGTTACCTTATCATAGAGGAGGTTGAACCTCCTTAGTTTCTCATTATTGATCATGATTTTAAGACCCCAAATCATTCCTGAAATCTTTTTTCCATTCTTTCCAAATTTCTAATTTTTTTCTCTGAAGTGTGTACACCGTGTGTCCACATAAACCTGACCCTATTTACTAGTAAATGCCTAGTCAGCACACGGTGACAAATCTTAAAAAAAAAAATAAAAATCAAAGCAATTGCAGATAGCACTGCATTTTCGTACGGTCCAGAAAGTCAGGTCTGAATTCCTGAGATTGACTCTACAATCTGGTTTCTGGTAGAGTTAACCCTGATTCAGTTTTTTCCTGATTTTTTTTTTTTTTTTAACACTTGATCAGAAGAGAATCTGGGGCAACTACACAGTTCTGGTTAGAAGAAGGAAAAAAAATTAGACAACACAGGAGGTTCACGAGAGGATAACTGAGATAATAAGCCTAAATGATAAGCAAAAGAAGGTTAAATGTGCTGTGGAAAAGAGAAGATTAAGAGAAGATCTCGTTGATATATCAAATATCTTTAGGGAATAGAAAGGATAAATTTTAGTAGACTAGAAATTTAATAGAGGGGTATGCAAGCATGATTAATTAATTAACATCTGTATTAGTTAATGATGATTAAAAGCTCTATATTATTGCTGAGCTGTATTATGAGGAAAAATAATCGCAGCAGACAACTTTACGCTTTAATGCAGCAGTTTAACAAAATTATTAGGGAGGCATCACTAGGCTGTGCAAGCATCTGGGATGGCGTAACACAGGCATGGCAGTGGAGGGGGGAACGGCGACAGAGCTGCTTCGGGCAGGGTAAATTTTTGAAAGAGCTCTTTGGGGAGTTCATTTTTGCTTTCAAAATAAGTGTAACTATCTTTAATTAACTCAGGTTTGGGACTGTCATTACAGAAGGACGTTACCTTTGTACTGGTACGAAAGAAATGTTCAATATTCCAACTCCATAGCAGAAAAAACCCTCTGAGAATAATTACGTACTGGAACAGTTTGCCCGCAGAGGTGGGGAAATCTCTGTCCTTGGAGGTTTTTAAGACCTGGTTAGACAAAGCCCCGAATTGGCCTCATGTGAATTCAGGCTTGACTCTGCTCGGAGCAGCAGGTTGGAGACCTCCCAAAGCCCCTTCCAAGATGAACCAATCTATGATGCTGTGACATAAAGGAAGATTTTATAACTTAAATAATAGAGAAGCTACATTGAGAAGGAAAATATTAACATAAGTTTACCAAAATATGACATATTTAAATACAGAAAAAAACATGTACCAAATCATTTGGGATGCTTTTGCCTTGAGCCTGTCACACACTGGAGTCTGTGTTCTCGTGGGTCTTGATAACTATCATAAAGCTTATTGAAGCAGATGTATTTTTCAAGCAAGAGGCTGATTTATATCAAATGGAAGCTATAATCTCAAAGTCTGCTTGTTTGGAGAGGTGAAGGTTGTTTCACTCGAGAAAAGAATCTCAGTTTAAAATAAATACTTGGAACTTACTTTTCCTTCTCCTTTGATTGTGAAACGAACAGCTGAAAACAGGTGGTTCCTTTTCAGTCACTGAAATTCAGCACATTGCTTATGAAAAATACTTTTGCTAGGCAATTTTCATGATTAATGGCTAAAACACATTAGATGCTTTATATTGTGTATATATTGCTTTGTATTGTAAATATATTATTTAAAATATCTCTATATTACATTAGACGCTTTGTAATGTCACAGTATCTACAACTTGCTGCATATATCCCCCTTTGATACAAACTCAAACTGCAATCCACTTATGTTTAGAGTGGAATTATGATATTACAAATATGTCTAACAAAAAATATATGGCCCAAACAGCTCAGCCTCTACCCATCCCTCCCTCCCCAACTAACCCGTGGTTGTTTAACCACCACCTATACCTGGACTGAACAGATTTTGATCTAAATACACAACTTCTGCCTCCGGGATCACCAATTCAAGCACATTCAAGTCCCTTAAAAACCTTGCAAAGGAAGCAAATGTCATTGATGTTACACTGCAGTTTTCAGCACTAGGGAATGTCACTTTTATCATCACTGCCAGTGTGGCTTGAAACGTTTCATTTAAATTCGCACTGAACTCAAGTTGCTGACAGTCCTCCTCTCTCCCTCCTACAGGCAAACCCAGCTTCCCAAACTCCCCTCTCTAAGGCTGTACTGCTAGACAAGTCCCTACCTAATTATCAAGATAGAAGAGGCTTTTTCACCTCAGCTACCATCGTTGTAACAGCTGATAATACGGTTTTTGCTAGCATTGTCTGACAAAGGATTCTGTCAGTCGGAGATCAGATGCTGTCCTCAGAAAGCGGCGCAGCTCAGCCACACACCACTATACAAATTAAGATCCTTTCTCCTGCTAAACGACACAAATGTTAGTATTAGAGAGTCCCAGTTTTGAAGCTGCATATGCATTGCCAAGGCAGGAGGCTCTGGGAACAGAATCCCTACTCCTTTCCACTGAAGGCTCTGCCACTGCAGAGCATGGAAGATGTCCTTCCTGGGAGACATTTTTCTGGCCAGGAAGAAATACTCGATGGTGACAGCAGACAGCATGGGATGCAAAAATATTTCTTGGTCTCCACTCTTACCTGAGAAGGTTCCCTTCAGGTTGCACCGAAGGACACTCCTTTTCATCACCGGGTCAGTAACGCTGCTATGTACAGGCAGCTGATAATCATTGTTTCACACAGCAGTACCATGAAGGATGATGGACACGTAGCATCCCTCAGCTCAAGGGGCCCGGATCCAGCCTTCTGCTCTGTCATGCAAGGATCCTTGCCACAGGGAACAGCTCTAGTCAAATCAAACAGGCTGAGACGGAGCTCACCTTGTAAGTCAGGCACAGCAAACCGCGTTGTAACGTATCACAAACTGTAGACATCTTCTGCGTGTAGCCAACCGATTTTGTATTTGGGATCTTCTTTCTACCAATATGGCACCAATAACACAACCACAATTTATTATCCTGATATACAGTCATTAGATAGGAATTATGTCCAATCCACTCTATCTTTGGCGAGATAAAAGATTGGAGAGCAGGAACCACATTTGTCTCTATCACATTCTCCAAAAAGGACAAAGTCAAAGCCGAAGTTTTTCAGTATAAATGAAAAGCATGTAAATAGATGTAAAGGGCCCTTTCTTAACAGGTAAGGAATACAGTAAGAGAGAAGTTGCACCCATGCTGATGGCATGTCCTGAGACACTTCACGGTGTTTCTAAAGCAACTTTGGGGGTTAGGCATAAACAAGTTACATTTCTGAATTACGACTCTTTCCAGACGGGTTTTCTCTGTGGGCAATTCCCAGACACAAACTAAGACAGCATTTCCACTGTCAAGTAAGATTCAGTTATGAGACTTCTTTATACACATTCAACCTTCATAAAAATATTTTAAACTATTTTAAATAATCTAAAATATTGCCAGCTAAAAAATTTGGTCTAACTAAACATAGTATTTAATATATCCATGATGCCATTTTGATTGACAAATGGCCTATAATCAAGTAGACTTTAACAGGATACCTCTCTCTAGGAAAGCAAGATTGCTGCTAACCATTTACTTACTTCAGCTCTACTGACCAAGACAAATCCAAGGACTTTAAATATGATGACAACCTAATTGTAGTTTCTAAGAATCAGTTTCAAAGTGAATGGCTTGGACGGTGAAGTCAACAGGAAAGATTTAGCCACTAAATCTGTAGAGTTTTTGTGGTTTTGTGCTTTGTTTTGTTTTTATCCCTGAGATTTCAGCAATGAAATATAAGAAGAAAAATGGCTCTGTATTTCTGATACTGGCCCAGGAGACCAGGATTCTGATAATGAACTCCTGCACAGTTTTTGGTAAAGCCTCTTAAGTTTCCTCTGCCTCAGGGAATGGCAGTAACTTCTCTAGTACCCAGAACTGTCATTAAAAGGTACTTTTGTATACTTCAGTTTCTGAGCGGAGTACCATTTGCACTAGTGCTCATTTTTAAATGCTTCACAATTTAAATACAGACACGGGTTTTGTTCAGGGCACAGAAGCCTAACAGCAGCAGTACCTTATCGCTTTGCAATACCTGTGCCGTGATGTTTTGCTAAAATAGAACATCTAAAGTCACAATGGAAAGACTTACAATAAAGTGCATTGCTCTGATGATGAAATAATGATGAAAATGTTACCGTGGTTGAACTATGTGTATTTAGCTCTATTTGTAACAGTGATCCCTTGCATAAATACAGTTCACTGATACAATGGGGGAGAAAGCTTTTCTCACAGAGACATTTCATAATTCTTCACAGTAAAATTGCTTGCATCTGTTGTTAGGAAGTTATCAGTCTAGTTTCATAAAACAGAAAATAAATCCTCACTGAATATATGTAGTCTGTTGAATTTTATTGTCTTTCCTCAGGCTACAGTCCTGCCGAAGACAAAGTTTTTTTTGAGGAGATTGCAAAGATTTAGTGCAAGAACATTCTTTTTAATGGAAGAAGTAGAAATTTGGCTCATTAGTTACACCATTTTTGTCTAAGTGTGACATTCAATGGCAGGTAGTGGAGAGTAAAACCTACCAGGCAAGCAGCTCAATAAACTGCAGTGGCCCAGAGCTCTACGTTTATGTAACCTCTCATTCCAACAAACTTTACCAATATATTTGCCCAGTCTGAGCCTCAGAGTGATATTTGTCTAGTAAATACTTCTGAGAGAGAGAAAAAGATATTAATTAAAAGCAAGCAATAAAGTCAGATGTGTTTACTACTATTTCTCCAATAATTCTCCTTTTTTAATAAACAGAACTGAAAGCATAACTGTAGCAGCAACTTTAAAGGAGATGTTATCTTTAAAGGAGGTGTTATAAAGGTGGCTTTAAAGTTGCAGCACATACAGACTTGAGAGGATGTACTTGTGTTTTAAACTGCACTTCTTCGCTGGATTTTTTGTAGGGCTTTTTATTTCTGTGACCATCCCAGCTTTTCACAGACTCTGTAAGCAGGTCTCCATCTGTTTGATATGTTTTGTAAAAGAACTTTTATTTTGCTATTCGGATTTTCTTCGTAAATTGATCCCTACTCTTCATAAACTCCCTTTTCAGCCTTTGTACTTTCTTCCAGTTACACAGTAACATCGGCTGTTGTCTAGGAAACGCATCGTGTGCTCTCCCCAGCATCCCGGCACCGTTAATGAAAGAAATCCCTTTGCATCTCTGGTTCACATCGTGTTAATTCAACAACTCTGTGTGAGCGCCAAGCAACTGATTTAGTGTGCAACCTGCAATGCAAAATGCTCTTTACAAGACTACCAGAGTGAAAGAGCTACCATAAGGAAACATTCCTCAAGCCCTAACAGCAGTCAGCTACACAGGGAATCGCACATTTCAGAGAATCACGCATATTCAGAGAATCACACCTTCTCATCTAACCAAGGGCAACAGCAGAATATTCAGCAACTGGAACAGAATTAGGGAAAGGCCCAGAGTAGTGATATTTTCTCAAGACAAACTCCATACACCCCCTTCGGAATGCTATGTACAATAAGTCTGTATGAGAAAGCAGAGGGGGGGGGGGTTGATGTTTTGTTGTACATGGAAAATCTTACCAAAAAAAAAAATCCAAGCCCAGACCTCAGCATTTAGGCTTTTTCACCTTGAACGTATGGCAAAGCACTACCCAATTCATCCATCTTCTCCACCTCTGAGCAGAGGAGTAGGTGGATTCACCCACTAACACATGTACGACTAGCAACAGCAGAAAGTGGGCAGACAGTTGTCTGGAACTTGAGTGGCCCCAACTGGGCAAGTTTAGGCAGACTGGAGCCCATCTTCGCTTTTTTCTTTTTTTTTTTTTTTTTTTTTTTTTTCTTTTTTTTTTCTTTTTTTAAATAGAAGCGATGCTTCCAAGGCCAAACTGACAGAGTAGGACAGCTCTGAAAGTATGAGGTCCCATGGCTTGGGAGCAGGTTTAACACAGCTGCATCGCCACCAGCTCTAGTAGTATTTATTGTTAAATCATGGGGTCAAGTTGATCCAGTTGCCTTTCAGCTTGGGTATTTTTACAGAGCAGTGAAGGCTATGACTGGCTGAAATTCTTCTCTGGTTTAATTAGAGGCTTTGAGGTATGAGCATAATTTTTTCTGGGCTAGATGGGAAATCAAATAGAGTAAACCTGCAAAACTCATACCCTGATCATAAACAGTTCTATAGAAAACTGCTCAATATCAGCTTCAGTGAAACAATATATTGCTTCATGGCTGAAAGAAAGGTTATTTGCTAATACCCTAGATGGAAAGAGACTTCTCTAAAAAAAAAAAAAAATCTGTAAGAAAAGTGGACTGATGCTCACTTAAGGTATTCCCTAAAATACATGTAGACAGCCACAAAAGTACTCCCAGCTGTCACCGTGCTTACAAAACTGCTGAGAATTGAGACTCTGATGATATAAACATGATATAAAGACTTGAAGAATGAGCAAGACAGGAAGGTATGTAGACCTCTTTGTTAAAATTTTATTACTGTCACAAGCAAACAAAATTACAAATTGCCTATTGCCCCGCGCTTTTTTTGTTTTGGTTTGGTTTTTGGTTGTAGATTTGGTAGCAATGAGTTATGAGTGCAAATGCCCCGTGATCCCTTACTGCAGGATGGGATATGGGACACTGCATCAAGGAGAAAGGGAGGCAACAGGCTGGCCATTAGCTCTGCTCGAACTGAAAGGGGAGGGATACCCACAGATTGTGTAAAGGCTAAAGATGGGCAGGGTTCATTCTAGCCCCGTGCCAAAAAAGCAAAAGACATCTGAAAAATGTGGCAACAGAGAGCAGGAATGGATTTCAAATAATTTCCTTTTGTACAAAATACATTATTTGTTGTCTGTACCTACTGATATCCTTTTGGCGATTTTTTTAACGATACACCACACTTTTTTGGTCCTTTGCTCCAGGGAAATCAAGCCTGCATTAAAATGATAATAAGAAAAAAAGCCATAATCCTAGTGATTTATAGTCTCAAACGGATACGTGTAAATGATCCACTCTTCTCAGAACATTAAAGCTATTTGCCATTCAAACCCAGATCCGATTTTTGCAGAGGGCTTCTCACATTATCTGAAGGTCAGATCAATATCACTATTTGTAGGGTGTTTGGAAAACATGCCAGGAGACATTTCCATATTAAAATTCAACAAGACCTTACACCAACAAACTCATTCTTGCCCGAGGTTAAACTTAAACAGCAAAGAGATATTTCAACCCATTAATCTCATTCTCCTCCGTATTAGTTTGTCATGTTGTTGGGCATGGCTTCCGCCTTCGCAAATTTAATTCATGTCAAAGCTTGCAATTTTCATTGCTTGCTGTTGCTGCATTATGATTCTTGTCTTCTTTCTCATGGACTGCTGTTTTCTGAAATCTCCAGTTAAAAGCAATGTGTAATTTGGGTGGATTTCAGTATACAACACTTTGCAAACTGGTCCCATGATGCGACGAAGACTTAGCCCTGCTGTCACGCTTGCTACAATGACTCAGCATCTCTCTCCACATTTTCTAGCTGTAGATTTGCAACAAAAACCAAGATCTTTACCTAAAACTGATGGAAGCAAAACAGATGAGTTACAGCAATTGCTAATCAATGAACTGGGAGCCAAATCTTGTCCTTACCTTAACATTCAGAGTAATCAGACACATGTCTCTTTGCCGTCAGTGTCTGGGCTGGAAGACAGCCTGGATAACCTCAGTGGTCTTTTGTATTTCTATTAACAAGAAAAGTGCACTGGGAATGGAAACAGAAATGTGAACACCGTCCACTATAACCCTTTAAATGGATCAGAAGTATTTTCCGCTTCTCTTGTTGGATGTGAATGCACAACTGGGAGGCCCAGGTAATGAGAACTGCAGGCTTTGGTTCTTACATAAGATGCTCATCAGTATTTTATGTTATTAACCTTTGCAGCAAAAGATCAGCAGGTCCTTTTCCTCTTTCTTTAAGAGCTTTCCAGACAGAAGACAAGGGTCAGTTCAGCCCAAGTATGGTGCCCCCAATGATATCAAGAAACTTTCTAGAAAGGTGATTTGCTTTCAATACTATACATTTTTCTCTCTTCCCTCCCTATTCTGCATAGCAGATGTCACCTGCTTTCTGAAACCCACCATCCCCCATTAAAATTACAAATAAACATTTTGATCAAAGATTAACAACTAGTATCAGGATTTTCCATTTCCCTTGTATTTACCTTGAAATTTGGAGGTCGCATATTTTGTCTTTTCCAAATGCTACTGCTTTTAAAATGGAATTTCTTGTTTGGTTGGTTTTTTTAAAAAGTGCTTCTGACCCTGAACTCTTAAGAGTTTAGACATTCTTAGGAAGTCATCAAAGCCCTAATACCAAGTTCACTAGTTTCCCAGGTTCCAAGAAAATACTATTTCACCAAAGATGCGACATCTAACTTTGAAGCAAAATTGGAGAGAAAAGCCCTCAGAAGGAACCTTCTTCAGAATGTGGCTTGCATCTTACAAGTTAACATCAAGACCTGTGACATAACTCGGATCCCGTATCATTTAACAGGAAAGCATCACTGATGTGAAATGCAGAACTGAAAGGTCCTGCCACTGCAGACAGAAGTCTCATAAATCACTTGTAAAATAGCATTCACATTTAAAAATTTGATGCGAAATATTCAGTGGATTTAACAAATTACATCCACAGAAGAAACTACAGCTATGCTAGTTTGCATGTAAGTAATTTGGTAACCTTCATCCGAATATTTTCCCCTATAAGTTACAGCTATAAAAAGAAGGTACTTCCCGATGGAAAAAAAATGCGTGAGGGGAGTTTTCTGCTTACTCTTGCAGTGGATAGAATTTCATCCCTTTAGAATAAATATCAATTAAATGATAGTAACAAAGTTTTCTTTGTTAAAGGGAATACGGGAGAAGGGGTTCCTTTGAAGTGACACATTATTTACCATGTTTCCAGGAAAGCAATTCTGAGAACGTTAATGAGAGCTTATTATTATACAGCTATTACTAAATTAAAAAGAAACAACTGTGAAGTTCAGAAAAACTTGAAAATTTTGAAGTACACAAGAGACAGCTTCTTGAACAGCCTGAAAGCAGCAAGGTTCTGAGATGAACCTCGTGTGCTATACAAGGACAACATATAGAACTAGCACAACATCAGTCTGAAAAAAAATATCAGTCTGAAAAATACTCTTATTCTTACTTCAGAGCACCCTTACTTTTAATTAAACACAATGCTTCACACACCCAGAGCTTTTCTCTGATATTACTTGTTGAAAATTGCAATCGAGCAGGTAAAAGAATCAGGCCACTTGAACAAGGCTGAGGAGCACAGAGAGGACAGCCCAGAAGCACACAGCAACTCTGATACACCTATGCTGCCCAGCTGAGGCCAAAAACCTGATTACAAAAGGTGCTGTACAAAGACAAAAACCAAAAACTGGTTCCTGTTCACGGGAACTCTTTAATCTAAGAAAAGGGATAACATCGGGGTGGCAAAAGGCAGGGCAACGTTTGATAGAAAAGCATCTGATCTTCTAATTCTGGTTAGGATTCAGAGGCATCGAGGCCTTATAAAGTTTTATAGAAGAATTTAGAAGGACAGAAGTTGTGAAGATGTTTATAGAGAGCTGCTTCACGGGGGAAAAAAAAAAGCAAGAGCATGCTCGATTTCAGAGAGAAGCTGATCAGAAGCAGAAATCAACCATTTGATAGGGGAAAAGAGGAAACATTAAAGCTACGAAAGAGTTTTGAACATGAAGACATACATTTCTTGGTTAAAGGAAGGAGGTAAAATAATCAAAGACACAGGCTAGGAAAATGACCTTTTAGGGAGTATATTTTGAAAAGATACAAGAATGCATTAGTAAAGGTCAAATAAAAGGGTGTGGCATTAACCAAAACATATGTTGAGAAAGTTAAGAGTTTTACCTTGCAAATATACTGAAAAAGATCATACCTTCAAAAAAACAAAGACATAGCATCTGCGACTGAGCACGGCTCACTGCTGGAGAAGACTCTGTGCCCAAACCACCCAAACGTAGCTGAGGATTCTCCTTTGGGAGGGAACAGGAATAGGTCCCTGCCCTTTACATTATGCTCCCCACCACACAGCTTTGGCCAGCAGGAAAAGTCACACTCTTGATGCACTTCAGATGCTCATAACTAGAAAAAACTGGCGAAGAATAGTCATTACCATTAGTATTTCTGTTGCAAGATGCTATTTCCAAGGCAGCCACAAACTGTGACCAACGCGACACGCTTCCTTCGCATCCTGTCTGGATGTAGTGAGGACATGACAGGCTCTTGGCCCCTGCGGAGCAAGCTCTTGAACCTCCTTTCACCTTGGCAGTTTATACTAATAGCGCTTACTTTATGCTCCAAAGACACAAATATTTTAAACATTTAAGGTAACTTCTAGTGAGACAATCTTGACACACTTACCTTGAAGTAAAATAGTGACACAAATTCGCCTAGTAATAGTCTACCAGCTCATTTGAAAAATGTGATTACATCACCATCATGGACTGAATAAAGTAGATTGCCCACAGCCATACAAAGAGTTATTTGTAGCCTTTGATTTGCTGTCTTACATTTCTGAGAAATGTTCTAACTTTGCGGTGTCTCAATGTGTTCTAACTTTGGAGTGTCTCATCCACAAGCTGATGTTATTTACTGAAACAATAGAATCTATTAAAAATACATATAGCTTTTATCTAAAAATCTTATTGTAGAAAATTACCTTTATCGAGTTCACCCGCTTTTAAGATAAAAATTACTGGACTACCTCTGCCCATGAGGTCTACTTGATATTATACGGTATAAAGCCATGATTTATCATGAACCTCAAAATGCATTACTTCAGTGGGGAGGTGTCCTCTGAGTCCTAACTTCTAAAATTGAGATAAATTTTGTTTGTTTGTTTTTTAAATAAATATTTATAGCCTGTATGGCTGTACAGAAGAAAACCTGAGTGAATATTAAGCATGCAAAACCTGCTCAATTAGAAAACTGAAACCCCAAACCCTTTCTCCAGAACGAGATGACTGTTTGACACCAGTGGCACTGTTGATATGATCTATAAAAGCTCTTTCAAATTTAGGATACTTATCGTCAGCCATACTCATTTTCCACATAAGATTACAGAGTAAGGCATGCACAGGTATGACTGAGTATAAACGTTAACACCTCCATACGCCTAAAGATAATCTTCAAGGTAACCAAGGAGTAGTTGGGAACACCAGGTGAATTTGTGGAGAAAACCGTGACCTATTTTCTTGGCTATTGGGTATTCCCTACTCTCGGTTCCAACCACTGTAGCATTCTGCACAACAACATCTAGAAAAGCACAACTTGCACGGTGGTGAAGGCAATTTCCTCTCAGAGAAGCAGAGGTCTGCCAAATCACACAAACAGCTTAATTATTTTACTTATTTTTATCTGTATTTGCTGTTAGCACATAATTAATTCTATTTTCAAAATGCGTGTTAATTTTGAATAAGATTCCACATGCAGATTGTTAGGGAGGTATTCAGAGCATAATCATGCTCTTCCACACTGAAAAAGGAGTCAGCTGCAGGATGAGGATTCATATTCTAACCATTGAGAGCTCACGTCTCAGCCCCAGCTGTGCCAGGAGGTAGAGATGCCAACCAAGGACTGAAGAGAATTTTGTTGTGGGGAATGAGAGGAGGAGACCTGGGGAAGGGAGGGAGAAGAAAAGCCCAAAGAACTCTTTCAGTTACATGCAAATGCTGTAAACGTGTACCTCACTTGCCACTTAGAAAAAAAATACACACTTTCAAACCTTTTCTCTTTTTTTTTTCCTGATTAACGAGCTGTAAGCATATACTGAAAGGCTATATTAAAACAAAAAAACCCTGAACATCTAAAGATTCTTCATTTTTAATATTGAAACAAGGATAAGTAGATTATTGGAAAACTGAATGGAATTTTGCTTTGATACTACAGGGGACTGCGAATGTAAGTCAGTTCCAGAGGTTGACGCTCTTGAACATCACACATACTTTCTAATCTTGACCTCTTGTAAGTCATGTTTCTTAGGCAGGCAATAAGGCCAGGTAACAGTGCTATTCCTATATGTAAGGTGATTTATTATCAACTTAGGCAGCAAGCATTCATATAAGCTGAGACCAAGATAATAAAGTGAAATTCATTCAGAGGCTGAGAAATCTGCAATGATTTACGTTTGCTTGAGAACACATGGATATTGGCAATTTGAGCTGACTGCTGTCCAAAAGTGGGAATGAAGGTAAGATCAATCTCATGCTTATTAGGTAGTGTAGTGCCAGCCACAAACAACCTTTGAAAAATCCTTCCCTTACAGCTCTTTCAGCTTTTACCATTAAGAGCCTTCCTTGGATAAGGAAGTGAGATCACCCGGAGTTGGAACTCGCAGCAGTCAGAAGATTCTTTAAAACATCTCCTAGATGCACTTCCAGAAGTCCATAAATCCAACTCGCATCTTTTCACCATCTTTGGAAAGAATATTGTGTTTACTGGCAAGAACTTGACAGGTTTGATTTAAATCATGAAATGCACATCAAGCCTGACCACATCAATTCAACATCTACAGCATCCAGAATCATCTAGAACACACTTGCCTAGATCTGAAACAGTAAAATCTTCATAGCTGACTCTAAGCTTCATACAGAACATTATGAAAATTTGGCATCCAAGAAATTTTTTTTTTTTAATTTTTTTTTAAATAGAAACTGTGAAACAGTTCTGGTTTTATTTCAAAATTGCTTAGCTCGAAAACTCAGACGGAATGAAACCTTTTTCATAATAAAGTTAAAATATAAATTAGTAATTATTATTTTATCTTTAACAGATAAACTACTCACTATGAAATTAATGTAAGCCACAGCAGCCTTACATGGGTAATTACAATTTTATTGATCCATTAAACCCAGAGTATTCCAGTGACATATTCAAAAGGTGATTATTTACTCTGTAATCATTAGCTTAGCATAGCACATATATAGCAAAAGCAAATGAAACATCAGTTAACTGCTTAAGAAGAGAGATGAAGAAAGCAGTAATACATCCAATACCATTTAAGTTCAGAAGCACTGTAGCTTGATGAAGCTCCTTACTGATAGGGAGTGGTGGTCACAGGGAGACAAACAGTTGTGGGATGCCAAGGAAAGTCATCCATAGCGGCTCTGCGGAAAGGGCTGGTGCCTGTGTGCACACAAATCTGTTTATCCTCAGTAAAATAAACCCCCCTTAGAAGAACCCTGTGTACCACTTAACTGCATAAAAGAAGCCCTCTCTGGTATTTAAATCTTGCATTATGTTTGAGTTTGAAAGAATCACTTATGTGCATTCTCCAGGCATACCACCGATGAGCAGAGACTAACACAGAGCAGCACTGGGTCTCACACCTCCCGGGCGGCAGCACAACGCTCACAAACACAGGGCAAGGGGGCGTCTATAAAAATGTATAGTACAACTACTGCTCTTAATCTTGGAAATGTTAGTCTTATTTTAGAATCAAAAATTAGAAGTAATTTGCTAATTCATATGACATCCATCCAGTGTGCTTTTTTAACATGTGGAAGAAAACCAAACCACTATCAGAGGTGAATGAGGGCAGGTGATGTGTAGAGAAAACATCACAACTTATCACTGACAGTACACGATGGAGGTATTCAAAAGCACTTGCGATGGACAATGGAGGGGCCAGCTTCCTCATATTCATCTTTACTGATCCACATTTGCTGAAAAGTGGACAGAGATGCCAATATTGAACCCCCAATCCAGACAGAGTATTTACGTTCTGGTGGTGCAATCATCTAGAAGAGAAGTGCAATCCGTTGTAAATAAAGTGACAAGCAGATAACACAGTAAACGTTTCTTTGGATGAAATAACTAGGTGAAAGTCTTTTCATCACAGGAGCACAACGCCAATGAAGTAAAGCACCTAAGAGGTAGAGAGGCTGTCATATATCGTCTCCTACCTCAAACCGGCAGAGAAGCTATAGTGTTACTAAGAGCAAACCTGTGAGATATCTGCAGAGGGCCCATAACACACCTATCAAAAAATTATAAATGTAGATTGAAGAAAATTAAAGTTTTGAAACACTAACCTAATTTTGTTGTAAATAAAGACCACTGGGACAACACTACACAGAATGGTCTGAACGTTTTTTTAAAGGATAAATTCTTTTACATAAAAACCCAACAGAGATCCACTGGCACGGAGTATCTAGAAGCACTAGATGTAGGGCTAGACGCTGCCCCCCTTAGCCACTGCACTGTTAAAATGCACCAGCTGCACCCCTGCTTCTGCGTGCTCCTGTTTCCATTGCTGCCATGCTCTGTGTCATGCCCGTCCAGCGTGGCCTCTGCTGCTTTATAAAAAGGGTCTCTCTGTTTCACCACACGTTGTCTTCGGTCCAAGCCAAGAGGGCCCTTTCAAACAGCTAACAAGCTGCAGACTTTGCAAGCTACTTGGATTTTGGATTTATTCTTTCACCTTTTTCAGTGATGACTCTCAGTGATAGCTAAGCCTTAACGACTATACTATTCCTGGTATCTTCTCAAGTGGTTCAATGCCCCCTTTAGAATTTACAGCTCCATCTTCTCCAGGTTCATCCCAACCTCTCTTGTTCTGTGGTGTCTTCCAAGAAGCCTTTCTTGCCCTCATAGCCCTGTTTCACTGGGAATCCCACAGGATTCTCTTCCTTAACTGTTTCACATTTTCTTGAAATGACCTCATCACCTCACATGGCTTCAGCAACCATTTTTATTCCAGTACCTCTCAAATCCCTCTTTTAACTCTGCTTTAGCTGGCAGGAGGAAGAGAACTATTAATTAAGCATGCTGTCTGAGGCTCTCCTAACGTCAGGACTTGGCAGGCAAGGCCTGGACACTCCCTTGCTGACATTTTCATTTGTTTATAAGATCTAATTTTCCAACAAAAGCTTCTTTTTAAAGTGCAGGTGTTGAAAATTACCTTAATCTTCATAGTACTTGGAGCCAAAGCTGTAATCTCTTTCTGCATGCGATCGCCAATCCCAGGATACATTGTGGTTCCTCCGGAGAGGACGTTGTTAGCATAGAGATCCTTACGGATGTCGATATCACATTTCATAATACTGTTGTAAGTGGTTTCGTGGATACCTGCAGACTCCATCCCTGAGAGGGAAGAAGTTTCAACATATTATTTCTCTTTGTCTCCTTTTTTTCTTACTGTTAAAATGAAAAGGAAGGCTCACTAGTCCAAGCTGTCTCCCTTAAGGAAACTCCAGGAAAAAAAGCTATGTGATGCTTAGGAGAAGGAGAAAGACCGGACATACTCCTCACTTTCTCTGTCATCTCAGCACAGTAATTACACAAGCAAAATACACTTTGGGGAGGAAGAATGATCCCAGTTATGATTTCATACTGTGTTTTTTACTTCAAGTAAAAAAAAACAAAACAAAAAAAACATTATTTAAGGAAAAATTTTAAATGAGGTATTACTGCAATACTTTTACATTTTTACAATGTTCTATGATGCTGTTAGCTAGAAATAGAAGCCCACCTGGCATTTCAGTGAGCTGCCTTGCTTTTGAGGTGTTGGTTTAATTTGAATGCCAGTGCAGTGAAGTTAACTTATGGTACTTTTTTTTGGTAAAGGAACAGATCATATAAAGTCCAAACTGTGTTCCCAGGGCTGTAATTACTAGACTTAACACATTTTGACCAAGATCTGTGATCCAGGAAATCCTGATTTCCATTCCTGTGTTTCTGATATTGACCACTGTTGAGCACCAACTCTGATCCCTGATACACTTCTGGCAGCCAAATCCCTCTAGCTACTAAAGAGAATTTCTCCTGCTGATGTTCAAATACAGAATATGTGAACATCACTCCTGCTGATGTTCAAATACAGAACTTGGAGCTATATTAATGCTTGAATAGTTTCCTTTCTACATAAAAATGTAGCTAGCTTCACCATTTAGTTTAATGGAAATTGTGCCAAACTGCCTGCAGTCATTTTGCTCAGACCTCAAGAGGGGAATTTAAGTAGAAAGTAGGAAATTTGTGAGGGCAGTACAAGTTACCACATAAAGTGTCAGTCATCCACTGGATAACAGGGGAATTTTAACACTACAGTTAAAAACACTGCAAAATAGTGTACAATTTGATCTTGTATGATTACAGATTAATAGAATAATGAAAACAGAAGCAATATCTAAATTAAAAAAACACATAAGCAGTCAAGATAAAAAGCATGATCTTCTGACAGCACTCTGTCCTTCAAAACTCTACTGCACTTATAAGAGGTTGCAAATCATCTCAGGATTCAGGTATTTCTAAGTGACAGGCATCTTTTTGTCCAGCAGCTGTAGCAGCAGCGTTCATAGCTTCTAAGGAGCTGATTAAATCAATAGAAGCTGCCTGTTTCTAAGGTCATTTGAGAATAAACACCTCAGTTCTTACAGCTGAAGGCTGTCTACGCTTTCTAAGAAATTATTCAATTCCCTAGAAAGAACACTCCTGTCTCACCTATGAAGGATGGCTGGAAGAGAGTTTCTGGGCATCGGAACCGTTCATTTCCAATGGTGATGACTTGTCCATCAGGAAGCTCATAGCTCTTTTCAAGAGAGGAGGAGGAAGCAGCAGTTGCCATTTCGTTTTCAAAATCCAAAGCCACGTAACAAAGCTTCTCCTTGATGTCTCTCACAATCTCTCGTTCGGCTGCAGACAGCCAAGAAGGTTTTAATCAACATACAATATGACAGCGAAGACAGAGAAATACTCATGAGAAAATCTGTGAGTTCATGATGGTTGTACAGTTCGTTGGATTCTGATCTCTCTGTTGTCTCAGCATTACTTTCCCTTTACGTTACCAAATTTCCCTCATCAGCACATACAAGATATACTGTACTACAGAATACTGTAAAGAGTAACGTTTACATGTTTATGTCACAAAACCTTGGCTCCAGAGGTTTATCCATCACCAGCTACTAACTTTGTTACTCTGCCTGTGGAAGAGGTATGATCAAACACAACAACCCATTGAATTTGCCAGTCGACTTAGGATTTCCTAATGAGGTGGCATCCTTGTGCTTGATGCTCAACATATAAGCCGAAAGCCAAAGTCAGGAGAATCCTGTTAGCCAACATGAACTGGTTTTCCCTGGCCAACCTAGCAATAGGGTTTTTGATGCATCTTGCCAGGTACATACTTCCTGCATCCTAAGACAACTAACAGAGCAAACGTATGCAAAACACATTCAGAGCACAGCTCATTACCCGTGGTGACAAAAGAGTAGCCTCTCTCTGTAAGGATTTTCATGAGATAGTCAGTCAGGTCTCTGCCTGCCAGATCAAGTCTCATAATGGCATGGGGCAAGGCATAGCCCTCATAGATAGGCACATTGTGTGTGACACCATCCCCGGAATCCAAAACTATTCCTAGAAAGTGAAAGAATAGGAGAAGCTGGTTATTTCCCACTGATACCCACTCTCCACATACTCCATATTCTCATCTGAAACACACAACAACAAATAAAGCTGCTCACATGGCAATTGCTTCTGTCATTCCTATAACTAAAGAGTTGCTCATGTGAGAAAAAATCGTTAGTACAAATTAAGCAGCAAACTGCATTTGAGGAAAAAGGACACGTAACATTCAGCAATTTGATCGCATTGTTCTTGCTGAACGGATGTTAGCAATCATGACTTTAAATGGACGCAGAGGCTTTCATTTCAGACAACCCCAAGCACTTTACGAATCTAATATACAAACTGTAAATAAAAATCTATCTATAAAATTAAAAATCCGAATCTGCCATTAAAATAAACCACCCTATTGGGGAAAATATAATGACAGTTTATCTGCGCACAGCCACGTTACTTTTATTCTTGGATAGGTAATGAAGTATATTTTTTTCCCTCAAAATGAATAAAGCATTTCTGATACCAAACACGAATAACAAATAGTTGAATTTTAAACATAAAACAAGTATTTATGACAACTGTAATTCGTGTAAGCTGGAGATCTTTTTGTACAAATTTTTATTGTGGCATCAGGCTATGAAGACAGATGGTATTTTAATTTTTTTCAAAGTATATGAAGACTCACATTTGCTAAGAAGTAATTTATTGTCTCAATGCTTCATCAGACTCTAAATGGCAATAAGAAGAGACTTCCATGATAATTCTAATGATCGCTTAACAGCAGACATCATTAGGTGATTGAAATTCAACATTTAAATGAAATATTTTCATTTAGCTACTGAATGGCTGAGTAGGTTTTTTTCTACTGGGAATGGAGCTTAACAATAGAGGTAGGTCTAGAGCAAGAAGAAACTAAGATTGTTCCAAACCCACAGTTGAGATACAGCCTCTTCCCTATGCTGTGCAATTAGGGGCAGTATCAAACCGCATCATCTTTCATCTGTCCATGTAGTTACACAAAACCACAGAATCATCTGGGCTGGAAAAGACCCTGATCATCCAGTCCCACCATGACCCTCCCCCTGACCGTTCCCAACTCCACCAGATCCCTCAGCGCTGGGTCAACCCGACTCTTCAACCCCTCCAGGGATGGGGACTCCCCCCCTGCCCTGGGCAGCCCATTCCAACGCCCAACAGCCCCTTCTGCAAAGAAATCCTTCCTCAGAGCCAGCCTGACCCTGCCCTGGGCAGCTTGAGGCCATTCCCTCTTGTCCTGGAGCTTGTTCCTTGGTTCAAGAGACTCATCCCCCCTCTCTGCACCCTCCTGTCAGGGAGCTGTAGAGGGCCATGAGGTCTCCCCTCAGCCTCCTCTTCTCCAGACTAAACCCCCCAGTTCCCTCAGCCGCTCCCCAGCAGACCTGTGCTCCAGACCCTGCACCAGCTCTGTCGCCCTTCTCTGGACACGATCGAGTCATTCAATGGCCTTTTTGGGGTGAGGGGCCCAAAACTGAACCCAGGAATCGAGGGTCGGCCTCACCAGTGCTGAGCACAGGGGTAAGAGCCCTTCCGGGTCCCTGCTGGCCACGCCAGTGCTGATACAAGCCAGGATACCACTGGCCTTCTTGACCACCTGGGCACACTGCTGGCTCCTGTTCAGCCAGCTGACAATCAATACCCCCAGGTCCCTCTCTGACTGGCCACTCCTCCCCAGGTCTGTAGCGCTGCTGGGGGTTGTTGTGCCCAAGCGCAGAAGCTGAGCCAGTCAGTTGAGCTTTTGAAGCAGAAAGTCGTAAATCTACACCAATACCTGCCGTGAAGTTGAAAACAAGAGATGTACTTGCACAGCATGGCTGGAAGTACTCAGTGCCCATATGGCTACCAGTTCTTGTTAACACACAGCTGGTGTGTCATCGCCAACATACACCTGTGGATGTGCGTGTGTGCAAACACCTCCGCAAGGGAGGGCCAGGTGGAAATACAACTCCCAAAAAGACTCACCTGTCGTTCTTCCAGATGCATACAGAGACAGCACTGCCTGAATTGCCACATACATCGCTGGCACATTGAACGTCTCAAACATAATCTGAAATTTAAGAATTTGAAAACCTTTTAGGATCTACACAGAGTATCTGAAGAGACAGCAGATTTTTTTTTGCTTTTTTAAATGAATATTGCCAGTTACTACTCTTGAGTCTTCTCCTGAACCATGGTGGTTCTGTGAATAGCAGGCTATGGGTTTTTTTGGATCTAATTTAAAAAAAAAACCAAACAAAAAACACACCAAACCACTGAAGTCAGTAGATATCTTTCTATTAATGTCAGACTAGGTGAGATTTTACTGACAATACTAACTGAAGATGACACCTTGGGATAACCTTTTCACCCTGATGACAGGACTGCAACACTGCAGCAATGTAAGGGGTTTTATTTATATATTTTTATAGATATATATATATACACATATACACACATGCACACACATATAAAAAATTTCTAAAAGACACAGATGGAAGAAGCCACGAGGGATAATCTGTCCATTCCCATCTCAAGAAATAAAAGAGTCATTCCTGACACAGCTTTGGTTCTGTCTCAGAAACTCCTCCAGCAAACAAATCCAGTGATACACTATACTTACTATGATCAGGGTTTTACTGATGACCAGCTAAAATCTTACTTGGTCTAGTTTAAACCCATTAAATCTCATTCTGCCTCCCCAGCAAACAACAGTTTATCTTTTCTCTTCATGGTGACCTTAGCCGTATTCTCTTGTCTCACCCCACACCTCCTCCACCCTAACAAGCTCCTGCTCTTTCCATCTCCTGTGTCAGATACATTGCAATTTTATCTGAGCAGAAGGAATAGCATTTGTTTCCAGCTGGACTTCCACCATTGCTCTGCAAAGGAAAACCATTAAGGGCACCCAGTGATCTAAGACACTCTGGATAACACGCTGTATCCTTTCTTAAAGCAGTGCCCCTTACCCTAGGCAGGGCTACCCCATCACTAGTGGTGCTGCTGTGACAACGTTTCATAGAATCCTTTATGTTGGTAAACATCCTCAAAATCATTGAGTACCATCATAAACCTGACACTGCCAAGTCCACCCCTAAACTATGTCCCTAAGCACCATAGCGACACGTCTTGAAAACACCTCCAGGGATGGTGACCCAACCATCACCACTGTACCCATCAGAGCCGCTGACATTGCGGGGGTTAAACTGAAACTTTGGATTTCATAAGCTAATACCTTTGCCAATGAAGTCTACTTTTAATGAAAAGCACGCTTTCCATTAAAGAATACACAAATTACTGATATTTCATAGTTAATTAATGGAATGAATTTAATGCAATCAGTAATAAACAATAAGCCTTCAAACAATCTTGAAAACAGGATTTATCATTACAGTATAATGACAGAGAAACAGTCTTAGACATGTCTACTGTAGGAACCACACCTCCTGGTTGTTATAAACTAGGCTTTTCTTATCATCTGTTGTTGTTTATTATCTCCCAGTTGTATTTTCTCCCAGTAATGCATGCTGTCGAGCCCACTACTTAATTAGTTTATTTACACTCTTGCTAAATTGATGCATAATCTTCCTATTAAATATATGCCAAAAGTGGGCACTAAGGGAAGTGCACAGCCACATCTAATTTTCCCAGGTGATTTTATACCTATATCTGTATTTAAATCACATTTACTTCTGCTTACCTCACTGGCTAAATTCATAATACAGACTTTTGGCCAGAAGGCTGCTCTAACATACTTAAGAGTTCAACTTCTGTTTCTGATCCGAGTTTGCTAAATCAGACTGGGTAGGCCACAGGCAGAAATGTTTAGCAAAGCATCACTTAAGTTTGAATGCTTCAGGTAACTCACTTTCTCAAGGTAGCACAAACATTCCAGTTTTTGAACACTTTTTCCCTGAACCCTGAAGAGGTGCTCCAGTTGGGAGCTTCAAATGCGTGATGTCCTCCAAGCAACTTTATTTAAATATTCTGAAAAATCCCATGCAATTCTGATATGATAACTAGAATTTTCTCTGATGCAGAAGTGTTGATAAAGTGACAGTCTTCAGGGTAGAAAGCAGAAGCTGGTACAGTACAAGCTGAAGAGTTGGCTACTACAAGCTGAGCAATCCTGGTAGCCAGAGGTAGGCACGTGAAAGATGTCACTGATCCAAAACTCACACAGAAGCGTGATTCTGCTGGTACGTGACCCACGTTACAGAGTCGCAAACCTCAGACTTCAATACATGAATGACTCATAACTCTAGCCCCCCCCCCTCCCCAAAAGAAAAGAAAAAGTCACACTAATCCCAGGCCATCATCTACACACCAAAACTCAGCATCAGAAGCCACATTAGCATCCAGCTTCCCCACTTCCAGAACTGAGCACACAGAGTCTTGTGAACAAAGAAAATTACTTCAACCTTTTAAAAGACTAGTTCCACATACCTCACTGCCACACACAAGTATGAAATATTTTAGGGCCATCCAGAGAACTTGTGTGAGCAGCAGACACTTTTGCTCTCTCACCACGGCTTAGCCAGCGTGCTAACCCACACTAACCTGAAGGAGTTACCTCCCAGATTAAGAATACTCAGGACTATTTATACTTTTAGCTGCTTCCATACAGAAACAAATACGCAGCACAACATTCAGACAATTACCTGAGTCATTTTTTCACGGTTGGCCTTGGGATTCAAAGGGGCCTCAGTCAGCAGGACAGGGTGTTCCTCTGGCGCAACCCGGAGTTCGTTGTAGAAAGAATGATGCCAAATCTAAAAATTCAAAATCACTTTAGGAAAGTGCTTTTGTTTCTTCTGTCCACAGAGCTACACAGAAAGCTTTTCAAATACAGTCTGAGCAATTTATCTTTTTTTAAACAGACATTAAAATAGATGGAAAGCACACAAGAGTGAATCTGCCAACTTCAACACTATTTTAGAATCAAAACCATTGGGTTTCTACTGTAAAAAGAATAAACTGCACAACAGAGTCCCTCCAGTTAGGATTCCCTAAACAGAGCACAGATCATCCTCTCAGAACAGGGGCACTGGTTAGCTCCCACTCCAGTGCTCCCATAAAGAAGCTGAGCCAAGCACTGAACTCTTGGACCTGGAAAGACTTCTCCTCTCCAGACTACCTGGAGACTGATCCAGCTGCAAGTCACTGCCCAGATGGTCTTTAGGAATCTAATTTCCACAAAAGGCCCTTTATGCCTCAGATATTTCATGCAGTAGATCCTGAATCAAACTCTCATTTACTATAAAGTAACTAAATTCCTTAGTCTGTAAAGTCCTGCAGTATGTTTTTCATGTTGGAAGGTTCTACCTGTATCAAATGATGCTGGATTTGATTGTCTGAGGACTACAGCTGTGAGGAACTGAAGGGTTTTTTTTTCTTGATGGCAACTCAGACTGTTCAGTAACATAATGAAATACTTATAATTTAATTCTTTCTTACCCATATTTATTTTTTTCTTTTTTTCCCATCTCTTTTTAGCTTAGCTTTGCCTGATCCAAGCTTATTTCTGAGCACAAAATATCAGGATAGTTTTATGGGTGAGTTTGTTTGATTAATAACCTAGAAACAAGTATTACTCTGCTCCAAAATGAACTCAATTGGAAAAAATATCTCTAAATTTGAAGCATCTACAAAGTCAACAGCATCCAGAGCTAGTATTACTCATTAAGCAAATTATCAGCCCTAAAAAATAAACATTTCAATTCCCTCTCAGTCCCCTAAAAAAAAAAAAAAATTAAAAAAACAGATGTTTCCAGAACTGGGGCTTGAGATGCCAGGCCATCTTCCATATGTAGGTTTAGCACACAAATACATGGAGAGGTTGAATAAAACAAAGTAATCATATAAAGGTTTTTAAAAAATACACAAAGTAGCTATAAGAAGAAAAAGACTATCATTTCAGACAGAAAAGAACTAAGAGAAGAGAAGGAACCCTCAGTGCTTACAGAATTAACAAAGTACTGGTGATTTCAGCAGTGAGGAACAAACCCGGACTCATAAAGCAGGACCCTGCCTAAACTTCAGGCAGTCTGCAGGTTTTTTCATCAAACCCAGGCACAATTAGGCTCTGTATGGCCCATTAGATCTGACCTAATGCTAACCATAATGTTAATGGATAAGGGTATTCTACAAGAAACAAAAATAGTTCAACGTTGGATTTCTAGGTCATGAGAATAAATGTAAGCAGCAAGCACAATAGGAAAGAGAAATTAGTGAGGCAGAATTATTCCAACACTTAAATTAAACATTTACATAGTCACCAGAGCCAGAAAACACTCCATCCCAACATTCTCCCTCCCATACATTGTCAGGTCAGTTGCTGTGAACAAATTAACAGCGCTGTACAATGCCCTGTATTATTATCCAGTGGAAAACAAAGCAGTCCCAATTTGAATATTGTGAACTGAAGCACAGGGAAGAAGAATGCTTCATTTCATCGCCTACGTGTTCTCCTCCTCCATTCACAGGAGTGTCTGCGCGTCCTGCAGCATCCTCGCTCTCACTTCCTCCACTTTCTCTCACACACGTGCACATCAGCCTAGTCTTTTGGTGACCCCCCTCTTTTTGTAATGGCAGGGGGGCACTGCACTGTTATGCCTTTGTGCCATTTTTGGAATGTTACCAAGTAATTCTCTTGTTTCTTCTATATTATGATGCTTTTAGTAGTATTATTGCCAAGGATTAGAAAGAAATTTGTGGTTTGGATCAAAATCATGCAACTGGTTTAAAAAGTCTTGGGAAGGAAAAATGTATATCCATATACAAAAGATACTCCCTCAGCATCAAAACTTTAGAATTGCATTTTAGATTTTCTCTCAGCCAGCAGAGTGTGCACACACGTGTGTGTTACAGAGCTTCAGGGGAAGTTCAGATACATGACTGAATCAGGGAAGCCCATATATTAAAAAAAACCCCAAACAAATAAACCAAAACTTTTTTTCTTATTTGCAATAATCACAAGAGTTAGCAATGCTGTTCCTTGTCTCTTCCCTACCACTGCCTTTCTCTCTTGCTTCTTTTTTCTATTTGTTGCTCACTGCTCCTTCACTCAAAAGCAGCCTCCACTTTCTGTCCCACTCTGCTCCTGGGCTCAGCAAGATGTCCAAGCACAACTCAGTGTCAGGGCACCTCTGCCGCCAGCTACTGCATGTTGCAAGCTGTCCATCAGAAGGTGGTAAATTTGGGCTAGGGACCCACTTGCACCAGTAATTCCTTCATTCATTTAAGTAACAAAGAGAAGAAAAGTTCAGCCTACAAGAACCCATATAGCATCTGACCATTATTTGAGTTACTGCACTGCCTGAAGCCTCCACCACATTATATCCTACAAAAAAAAAATCAATCTAGCCATAATATTATGCCACAGTAAAGCACATGCCACCTTTTTTATCTTCTCTAATTCCTTTTGGTAACAAGATTTTAGACAGTCTGCTCTAGCATCCAGCATTACACAGAGAAAGAACACATACCAGTATGTGTGACACACAGGACAATCTCCAGATGCAAAGATCAGATATAAAACAGTGACCTCCAATTTTTAATTTTTTTTTTTCCTACAGGGAAATATAATTTCTTGCTGAATGCAGACAGCAAGAAAATTATCAGGAAGAACAACATAATGGGATGCATGAGGTAGACTTTCTACACTGCACAGAGCAAGGTGTCCACCCAGCAAGCAGTGCAATAACAAAATGCAAATGCTATGCTTCCATCTAGAGGAGTAGGTGGGCAATTTATTTCCTAATATGAACTGAGGAACTCCCATTGCTCCTGTACTGGCTTTGGTCTGTTCACCTGGAACGGTCTGTGCTTATCAATTTGGGTTCGTGAATATGCCGCAATAACTGACTTTAGATACATGTATTACAGGTGTGTACACCTCCTCCCAGCAAGTGTGAGCACAGACCACCATCAGCCCCATGTCTTCCTTGCAGCAGTGTTTTCCACAGGAAAATATTACTAGAAGCATTTGCTTCTGGAGTTTCCTTCCCACACCATTCCACCTGGACATGACAAGGGACTGAACTGCAACCCTGTCTTTAAAGAAGTGGTACAATATTTCCACATATAGACTCAGATACTTCCTGGAATCCAGGACATCAGAGATATTTAGCAGAGGTATTAGAGTGAGAGTGCCCTTAGGACTCCTCCTGCCTCTCCAGCAACTGCCACGAGTGCATCTCATCACCTGCATCTGGTCTGGGGCATCCTTAAGGGGGCATTTCACAGAGGTCATTGCACTGACCACATGCCAAGGAAGTCAGGCTTCATTGGGAATGAAGACACCTTCTCACCATCCAGACTTTAAAAGCTAGGTGCAACTAGCGACAGAAAAACAGGCTTCAGGAGAAAAAAATAAAATCGCACTCTCAAAGAATTAGTATAGGCATAGGAAGCCCCAATCTGTCTTTTCCTCTTTAAGTGACAGTGAGAATGTCACATGCAATATGAGATTGTCACATGCAATAAGATGTGGGCATCACCTACCATCTTGTTCATGTAGGCAGGTACTAAGGACTTGACTACATGAAACTCCACCCCAGTTTCTGTTCCCAACTTCAGTAACGTAACTTTAATAGCTCTGATTGATCTCTGATGAATCACCACCTTTTTTTTTTTTTAGCTACTTTCTACCGTCATCAAACTTTCTGCCCCAGTATGAACTTCCAAACCCAAAAAGAATAGGTATAAAGCATAAAATACTTTTATAACATACTGTCAAATCTGATGAGTAATAAGCATTTATGCTTTAAAAGTAACTCTAGAAGTGCCAAGACCTGAGCAACTCCTGTGCTAGCACACTGTGCTATCCACTATCCATTTACCCACACTGCGATGACAAATTCTTCAAGAATTTTCCCTTTGGTTTGAAAGAATGTTAACAGCAAATTGTATGTCTTGGATGAGATGGCGCCTCAACAAGATTACATTAAAAATAAACACCCACCTTTTCCATGTCATCCCAGTTAGTGATGATTCCATGCTCAATGGGATACTTCAGCGTCAGGATCCCTCTTTTACTTTGTGCTTCATCCCCTACATAGCTGTCTTTTTGACCCATTCCAACCATAACACCCTGCAAAATATATTATTCTAATATCAGTGCAGTGTATCTCACAAATTAGAGGCAGAACGTCATTCTTAAGGTCAAACTTCACATGAAATACTATACCTGCTAATGCTGTTCCAGAATGTACCCCCAAAGCATGCAAAGAACTAAAATGTGAATTTATCAGTAACCACCTACTAACTCCCTCTTTAAACCCATGAGGAAGAGCAAGGTGGCTTCCAAAAGGAAGGAAGGAAGGTGGGTAGGTAGGTAGGTAGGTATCTCACACTTGGTGCAATTAATGCCCATGCAGGGGCTCAGCCAAGGCGGGCCACAGCAAACACACGGTTCTCCACAAGGAGGTCCTTTGTCATTGCACACAGGAATAAAGGGAAGGAATTATAGGTGAAAAAAGATACAACATCCCTAGATGTACTCTACATATTTGGTTGCACTTCTGTCTAGGCAGTTCCACTACTGCCTTGAAACAGTGAGATTGCCCCTTGCTGGAAGCGAAATGGTTTTGAAAAATACACATTTGGAAAAAAAAGCATTAAATTATATAAAACAAACAGATTTTCCAAAAGAAAAACTCATTTATTAAATAATAGTTTTACTAAGGTTGTCATGTTTGTATTAGGAAGCCTATCACGGTTGCCCCAAATAATATAACATACTAACATAAAAATATTTAATATACTAGCATAAAAATATTTTTCTCATGGATACATTAATTCCATGGATTCATTAATACTGCTGCTGAGCTGATTAAGTGTGCAAAATTACATGTCAAAGGACAATGAACAATTTGAGAGGTTGAAGAATGGACATTTTCAGCAACTGATATTTAACTTCAACAATTCACAGAGGTGTTAAAAATGCATTCCTGAAGATGTTCAGTATATTCTGCCTAACAAACCAGGCTTATACAGCTCAGAAAGAGAACATACAGATCTTCAGGGAGGGTTTTTAACAGTGGAGAAAATTAAAATCTGACTCAGATATTAATAAAATGAACAAAAGCCTGCATCTTCTAGTTATAAAGGAACTGTTAGAAAAGTAGTAAAGCAGAAAGACTCTTTTCAAGGTCAAGAAAAGTCACATTTATCCTTCGCAGTCCTGTTTGAGTTGATAAAGTGGTGCGATAGAGACCTTTTTTGGAAGTTTATTGGGCCATACTGCTGCTTAATGGAACAAGAAAAGCAACTCATCGCTGCTATTCATTTGGTTTCATGTCAGCAGTGTTCTGCCTATTTTTTTGCTTTCTAGTTACACAGCAAATATCCAACAAGTTGATTTTTTTTTTTTCCTCATAAGACACCTTCATATCATTAAAACACTCGTGTTCTTCTATAGTCAACATTTTATGGCTGAAGATCACCTTTTCCAAAGGATGAAGACATTTACCTCACAGTAATAAAGACATGCAACTCAATCCTCCAGTTAACAAGCTAAACTCCTACAAACGTTGATGGGAGCTTTACCTGAATAGGTCTGATGCTTTCTCACTGCCATGTCTAAAGTCCAAAAAAAAAAAACCAAAAACCCCAAAACCCCAAACCAACCCAAAACAACCACCCAAACCAGACAGCACTTCCATTTTGGTACCAACTGACCTGATGTCGAGGACGTCCAACGATGGATGGAAATACAGCTCTTGGAGCATCATCTCCCGCAAACCCAGCTTTGCAAAGCCCAGAACCATTGTCACATACAAGGGCAGTGGTTTCATCATCGTCACACATATTACCTCACAATTTTGGCTGCAAAACAATAATCTGGGGGTGGGGGGAAGAGATGGAAGAGAATAGGACAGAAGCAACTCTTCATCATTTACAGAGCGAACTGCTGTAAAAATAATAATTTCGGAAAAAGAATAAACCTAAACACCAAAGTCTATGCTAAAGCTCCGATCTCACAAGGCACGTTAAGTATCCACATAAATTTCAGCTTGAATAGGTTTTACCAAAGCAAATTAATCAGGACATTCAGCCTTTGTTTCCAAAAGGGAAACTTGTAGCCTCAAGGGGTCCTGTGATATTCTGTTAATAATTGGCCTCGTGACCAGGGCACAAGTTCAGCTAGAGGATACACATTCAGCTCTACTTGGACTTAAGCAAGCATAACCCCATCTATTTCAAGGCTGTATTATCTTCTAGAAATTTCATTTGTTAAAAAATGAATTGAATATATGCATTTACCACTTACAATGTTAGTAATTAGATGGTAAAGAATCACTGAACATTCATTACTTCAGAGAGTGCAGTTGTTCCCTGGTGGAATGTTTCTTTTTTTCTTAGAGGGTCATCATCAATCTTAACCAACCAACTAAAAATAACCCGACCAAAAGTTTCAGGAAAGCATACACTGCTTTTAAATGACAGCTCCTCTGTAAGGTGAAGTGCTCACTACAGGACCTATTCCATATTTGTAAGTGGTAAATACCTTATCAAAGTGGTTATTCTGGGAAAGAGAACAAGAGGCTGCTGGCACAACCTCCCAGGAACAACTCAACTTCAGCAGTTGGCCAACACATCAGACAAAGTCCTGAAATCATTGAAATTCATGGCAAAACTCCCACTGAGGGAGGGCCTGAATTTCACCAAGACTTCAGTTTCGGATTCCTTGGTTATTTTTAGGACTGTATGATTGCCTCTTTAGGCAGTTGAGAGGAGGGAAAGGCTTTATTTTTCCTTCTCTGCCAACTTCACTTGGTAAGGCAGGGTACTTCAGAAGTGAGAAAGGAATGTAAAACAGCACTTATCCAGCAAAGCTCTTGTCCCTAAGAATGCAAAAATTGATTAAGAATCGTTTTTGTGATTAATGCAAAAATGTATTTGACTTCTGCGGGCATTACAGTTCAACTGAAGCACTGTGTGCACAGGCAGCCCAGGAGCAGTGGCAGAACCACCACCAGCTTTAGGGTCTGCCCCACGACCAATTCACACTCTCCTATGTGTAGGATTTAAAATATCTTACGCTGTTCGTAGGATCCCTGCAAGAATCCCCAAGTCCCTGAGGATTTACAATCACAAACAGTTTTGGTTTTTAAAGTCTAACCTGCACAAAGTTCCTGGTGTTCAGTCCTTTCCCATATGCTTTACAAAGCCAGACTGATGTGACTGATCCCAGTGCTCACAGGTGAAATGGAAGCATGGAAGCCTAATACAAAATTATGGCATTATTTTAAAAAAGAAAAATCCCTTTAATTCTTGCTGATGTGCCTGTGACTGGAAGGTTCTTTTTCACATAGGAAAGCAGAACAATTTTATCACATGAATTTGTTAACAGCTTTAATATAGGAATGTTTAACCATTACTTATAGTGGTTGATATTTTAGAACATTCATTCCTGTTGCTATGAATTGTTATTTTCTTCTAAAACCCTCAGGAAAAGGCTTTAGAATGCAGTAAAACATTTACCAACAGCATCCAACATTACAGAAGTAGACCGAGACTCTGACTCCATCCATGTAAAATGGAAGGAAACTACTCACATGCATCAGAAATGACATGAGATAGGAGAATTTCAGAGCAGAGAATTTTATAGAGAAACACTACAAAAATCTGTGAGCTCAGCATCACTCTTTGGCTCTAAAGCCGGATAGAACCAAGATGTTTAAATCTTCCATGGTAAGAAAGAATATTCCCATTCATTCATACCCGTGGCACTTCATATGTAGCTTTACATGCAAAACTAAGGTCAGTACAGCCATACTTAGAGAAACAAAATTCACAGGGAATCCCCAGCTGGTATGAACCAGCTGCACACTGGAGCACTGGCAGCAATTGTTCACACTTTTACTATTGATCAGACTCCAGAGAAGCCACTGGCACATTACTGATTTAATAAAAGCAGCGGTGGAATTTATTAATTTCTCATTTTTATTAAAAGACTTCTCTTACTTTGCTTATCATTACTTAATTATGAGGTAAATGAACTCATAAAGAGCAGCACTTAAAATTTTCATTGAGTCACATTACTGCTTTCCAGCTGCTGAATTTAAACTTTTAATAACCATTTCCACAGTTCAGAAATCTTATCATCAGGTGAAGATTGTAAAGCTAAAAATCCATCAGATCTATTAACAGGTAACTTCCTCTTTGGTTTCTACATAAGGCCTGATGTCCAGAGCAAGCACTACTGAAGCATTCTTCCAGGTTTCAGACAGACCAAGGTTTCATTGCACTCTACTGATCTTTCTAGCAATGAGGAACTGCACATTTCCCTGCAACCCTGAATTGAACCCAGTCAAACCTGAATTACCTTACACCAGGAAACCCACTGGAATTCCTTCAAAGCCTGAGGCAAACAGCATCCAAGTCCAGGAAGAAGTGTGTAAATCCCCAAAAGATCTCAGACCAAGTGAAAAGAAGCATTAAAATCATGAACTGTAACATGAAAAAACTCTCAGGGCAATACTTACGCAGGAAATGGTGATGATTTGTAAAAGCCTCTTTGTAAATGACATGATCTCACCTTCCATTACATTTATATCAGCTCCTGGAATGGAGTTCACAGAATATCTACACGTGTCAAGCCATTTTTGGAAACTTTTTTCTCCAGTTTGTGCTTATCACAGTGACAGCACAAAAGCCTGGATAAATTAGGACAGAATTTCTAACATCTCTGGATCCTTTCCCACTCGTAAACTTGCCTCATGACAACAGGGTTGTTTCCTCCCCTCAAGAAAAAAATCCCTCACACTAGATGAGTAAGATTGGAAGGATCTGTAGATCCACTGCTGTAGCTGGAAAGCATTCTGATTCCTTATAACACAATTAGCTAAGAATAGCTCATTATCATTCTGTTAACACTCATCTTCAAGCTGGAAAGGGAAAAGTCTTACCATGTGCAGTACTCCTGTTTCAACTGTACCTGGTGTGTGTTTATGTGGTACAACACTGAAAATAGTTGATTTATCTCAGTACTCAGGTGACACCACAGCTGAAAACAGGGACTGAATCAGCAATCAGCCATTCAAAACAGATGAGTCATTGCCATTTTACAAAAAAAAAAAAAAAAAAAAAAAAAAAAAAAAAAGATACCAATAATACTGGTATATATTGGATTTATATAGAAATTCAGACCTTGACTAGACTAAGAAATATTAAAGAACCATCAAAAGTAGAAAGTTTACAGGATTTATGTACAGTGGTACCTACAGCCGGCATTTCCTATTCCACATGACAAAAACAAGTGATGCAGAACATCAGATACAATTTGGTAAATGTTAACTCTGCAAACATAAATGCCAACCAATCCCTTCCTTACCTGTCACGTGACTGCGCTGCAGGCCTTGTATACAAGAACCCTTGGACCTTAAGCAGAGAATTCACTTCACTAACATCTTTTCAAAGCCAACTTTGTTATCTGCCCATCAGTAAAACTGATGGAATCCTCCCACTTCCACTCATTAGGCTTTTCTTTTCCCACAGGAGTCTTAGGATTTTAGTCTAGCAAACAGGCAATCAAATGGCTACTTCTTTTTTTGTGACTAAGTCTACTCCTTTAGACTCAGCTTGTTGTGACTGCATCTTCATTTTATACAGATTTGACCAGAAATGCAGAAAGAACACCACCAACAATACAGGGTGTAAACCAGCTTTCAGTGGCCACAGTCTTCACAAAAAATATTTTTTGACTCTGAGAAACAGTTGTGCAGTTCCAGAACACACTGTAACAAAACATGGATGTATTAACATGCAAAACAAAATACTCTACTACACGTCAACAGAAAATGAATGCACATCCTGCTTCTTATTGCCTTAGTTGAAAATGTACCCTTTATTCATTTGTACCTTGAAGCCCAAACATGTAAGATATTTAAGGTCGTGTCTTTATAAGTTTGAATTTCATGTGTTGAGCAGCTGAGTAACATTTTCCCCCAAAGACAGACAGTAACTAAGCCCACAAAGACAAGAAGTGCACGTGAATTAAAAATAAAAAACACAAGAAGAGTTACAGAAATTGCACCTTTAAACAACAATAAAGGAACAGAAGTTGAAGACATTTCTTCATTTCGTCTCAGTTCTGAATCTTTACTGAATCTTTAATCATCATCTTACCTCTTACCACATACATATCTGTGCACCTTGTCATAGCTGTTACAAACTGTATGGCCAAAGAACAGCCTTCTCAATTCTTTTATTTTCAGCCAAAACCAAGCAAACAAAAAAAACAAATCGAAAAAAAGAAATCAAAAATCCAGTAGTTCTTCCTTTATTGCACTCTATAAAACTTCTTGTTATAATCAAGAAGCCAATAAACAGTAATAGCTGAATATTCCTTTAAAATTTATAGTTTAACTCTTAAAATAAAATTTGTATAGAAAAGATATCATTTACAACCCATTCAGTAGTAATCAGTCATTATGTACTCACAAACGATATTAAATAACTTGTATGCAGCAGTTTCTTTATAGGGCAGAAGGGAATATTTTCTCCTTAGCAAATATAATATTCCACTGTTAAAGAGCAATTCAAGTCAACTTTGGAGCAACTGTGATATACACAAATTTCTTTTAAGAAGCTCAAGATTGATGTAGTGTAACAAGAATATATACAACTGTGTCCAGTGCATAGCTTAACAGCAGCATGTGAAAAGTCTATTATGTTGAATTGGCACACCATTACCTACAGGGAAATAATTTACCCAGAAAACGCAGTGTATTCAGAGAACACCAGTGAGGCACAGTAAAACAACAAGATGTAGTGTCACTAGGTATGTGAGGAATAAATAGCGGGATTTCGCTCTGGAGGTCAACAGTTTAGAACAGTAAAGACTTCGCCCTCGAAGCCATCTTCGAAAGGAAAGGGCTCCTCCTTTCATCTGGTTAGGGGAAAAAAAAAAAAAAGTAAAATAAGTAACCATGAATACATATGAGAAGAAGCTCCACTGTAACTTAGATTCTTGAGGCACTATATAACTTTTGCCCCTAATGCAGCCATGGATGCCACAGCACAGGCTCGAAGTATGAACAATTTACAGGCCACGGAAAACAGAATTAATAAAAGGGGAGAGGAATGGATACAAGGTAGTTGTGTATTATGTAATTACATATACATACCAGAGATGAAAGTGCATAATTACATGCATACACATTTTATTTAATGGCCATGTGTAATATAAATATGATTACTCACATTTTACCTTGGAGATGTGTAAGGCATGCCATAGAACACATTACATAGCTGCCTGTATTTGACTCACCATCCACAACCCAAACAGAAAGAAATTAAGGACATGTTTTCAGTAATTTCAGCAGTAACTTGCTACTCTATGGCCCACCCATCCTCGTGGTAGCTAACACAATGGAGGAGTACTTTGCAGGCAGCTTGTCAGAGACAAGGTGGGTTAGATGAGTAGCTGCCTCATGCCAGAGTTTGCATACAGAGGACAACCCCAAACCAGGGACTTTCAGTCACTCAGAAGGGAAATCTGCACTTACAGAATGAATGAAAGGTATAGCAGAGTGAAGACAGAAAAAAACCCAAAGGGATAGCACAAAGGAGATAACGAGCTCTGCTGTCTTCAATCTAGTCTGCAACTAGTATACAATTTGCACACCACTTTTAAGTTTTAAGCTTAGAATTCAGGGTTTTAAAAGCTTTCATTTACTTACCTTTCGCACAATAACATGTTCACTAGGATTGATGATTAAGGCTTCCCTTTCCTCCTCAGTTTCCATGTGAACAGTGTATTCGCTAGGTACAGACCTGTAACTGCTTACTTCAAATCTAGAGAAAAATTATAGGGAGACAATGGAGCACTGAATTACCTGCTCTTTTGAAGTACTGAATTCACATAAGAAACATTATTTTGTATACTTACATTACCGGAAGAAGGTGCTCAGAAAAAGCAGTAAGGTTTAGTTAATGTTATGTCTTTTTCAGTCCCTAATTACAATCTACTCTCAAGGTGTTTCATTTATTCAGAATAACTCCCATCATCACCAGCTGATTGAACAGTCATTTTCAGATGATGGTGGTGATGAACACTATATGTAGGCATATGGATAATGATATATTAAATCTAAACAGTGACTTGGCTGTGCTAAAGCAGTTACATGTGAGATTTTTTTCTAACTTGGAAAAAAGAAATACCACCAAATACCAAGACCAACATCTGAAGCAAGAAATTAAACTAAGGAAAAAAAAAAGTTATCCCAAAGCCCATAACATCTTGTTGATCCATAGTTAAACTTAGCTTTTTAACAGAGTTACAGATGCATTTTCATTGCTTCAGGTACTGTGGACTGACAGACAGGTTCTATTATTTGTTTGTTCTATTATTTGCTCAGAAATCTAACACCCATAGGAAAACCTATCACTAATCTCACTAAAAATAAAAGGCAAACAAAAAATCTGACACTCCTTTTTCCAGTTCTATAGTACACTCTGCATTTACTCCAGGCATAGTGTAAATGAAAATCTCACCACACATTCAGCCAAAGGGAAGCAGAAGCAAAAGAGGGCTCTGGCTCTCTGAACATGCAATTTATTTAGAAAATTAAATCTTACAGACACTTTTTTGTGTCTGTCTTGTGTCTGGTTTACACTTTTCTTTCAAAAGAAAAAAACCCACATGTTTTACAGACAGGAGCATTTTACCTGCTACTTCGCTCCTCAGGGAGTCCAAGAGCCTCTTCTGCAGCTTCTCTCCTCCTCTTCTCCTCTGACAGTGTTTCTGTCAGCTGTGAGAGCGCCTGCTGCACTGAATCATACTGCTGCTCAGTCTCTGCAAGCCTGGGACAAAATGAAAGGTCAAATCAATATTTTACGTCCTTTAATAATTACTGTCTTGGGTTTTTTTTTATTAAGAAGTGTTCTTTGTGATAAGAGACTTCAGCACCATAAGAATTAAGCATGACGTGCTTTAGATTAGATATTGAAATAAAGTCACCAGTAAGTATATATCTTTGCAAAACCAATCCACAAATATTACCAGATAGCAATTCAAGAATATAACTACGATTCATTGAATCACTGTAAATCCACTTCTTCCCCTTTTCCCCCCCCAAATGCCTTAGAGGGATAGAAAAGCATTACTTTCACACTTACAACATACCCATTAGGAAAACAATATTGCTAACAGATCTCACTCCTGACCTTTTTCTGAGTTCATTTAGCTCCATATTGTCCATTTCAACAATAATCGCAGATCTTTCCTGTGGCGCTCCGGGGGGAACTTCTGCTCTAGTTTCATCCTAGGAAATATTAAAGGGGAAGAAAAGCCAGTCACCATTTCTCTGGTTGCTAAAAAAAAAAATAAATCTTTATTTCAATTAAAGAAGCCCTAAGCACCACAAAGCAGTGGAACAAACAACCCTTTGTGCCATTTAATCTTTTAATTTCTGGAGCTGCAATTTTCCAAACCTGTTTTCTAACAGAAAGTTGAAGAAGAATACTGTCTGTGTGTGCTGCAGGACTTGAAGGATACATGTACACCGCATAACACAGCAATCTCTCAACATATGAAGTGAAAGAAACACATTACATATCCACACAGCAATGTATCACTGACTGTAGTTTCATAAGTAATGCACCTATCCATTTATTTTTTAGTTTACAGTTCTCCTTTCTGTTTATGGAAGAGTAAGGGTTGCTTCATATATGTACCCATATGATATTTTAGGGTATTATATTAATTGATTGTTACTGAATAATCAAGGCTGTAGAGGAAAAATATTTTAAAAAAGAAGAGATCACAAAGGAGTAAGTTTACAGATGCGTATAAGGGGTTGGCAAAGGGTGCTGAAACGCAGAACTGGTGATACAGACCTCACTTCTGAAAATATTACTCAAACACCTTACAAAATGATTTACGATTGATGTGAAATTATAACTAAACTTTGCTGATCCAGTGATTAGTGATCATTCAACTATCTCCGCCAGCTATAGACCAGTTCAAAAAAGATTATACTTTAAAACAACAGAAAGCAGCATGTATAAACAGCTTCCTTAAATGAAAAATAACTTCAACCCAGCATTACAACAATAAAGACAGGTCTCTTCAGCACACCACGGGCTAACAGAAGTACTGAATCAGTACAACAAAAAGTATTTACTTAATTTTTAGCCTGAAAACCAGAAAAGCATGAGCACAGAATTAAAAAAACCTTAAAAATATTTCTATATATCTATTTACCTGAACAGTGCCTTGGAAATTTGTCACTTGCATTGTCTGATATTCTCTCTCCAGCCTTAAATAACGATTTTGCAAGTCAGTGTAACGAAGCTGGTTATCCCTTAGAGACTGGGAAAGGGTCTTCACCTGAGCAGACAAGAGAGCATTCTCTTCTGCTGACTGCACAACCTGAAAGAAATTAACATTTACATAAATAAAAGTTAGGAATTATGCCCTGCAGGAAAAGAGTACAGATTTGAGACCTGCTGTTGAAAGCAAGTGAGCACGTCTCAAAACTGCATCAACTTTTTAGCAAGGTCAGAGTTTGGTAAGGTTTAACTAGTTGTTTTATGAGCAGTGGAAATAATAAAACCTGAATAGTGACTTCCCCTGTCATCAATATGCCCAAACCAGAAACTCAGGGGTTTAAACCCTAATGCCTTCCTCCCTGTGCTATGATATCCCCACCTGGCAAAAGAGAACATATGTAGTTGTTACTTCAGGACAATGCACGTAGCTAAATAAGCCTGGTAGTATAAACATGTTCACCAGGCAGTCCAGGAATGCTTAGCAGTCAAGTTCTCATCTTTTCAAAAACCAGAGCATAATTTGGGTCCCTACCTATTACCCAAACCTCATCTTCACTTGTAGGAACTTGAGATTTCTACATCCATTTCAAAGTTTGGTTAAAACTATTATCAGGCTTATAAAATATTTGAGTGGAGGAGTGAAAACAGACACCATGACAGATGAAAGGTAACATCCACCTAATTTACTTCCAATATTGGGCCACACAAAGAGTGGTAATAGTTAAGGCAATTTCCAAGAACATTTACAAACTTCTGTGAACAAAACTGAACATACACATGTGCATGCAGACACACACTCTTACCATCTTAACAGCCACAGAAGTGTTCATCGGGAATTTGTAAGGAAACATTTTTGAGGCATTTAAAATTTGGTTTATGATAGCTAAAAACTTGTTCCAGTTAAGACAGACATCTGCCTCTGTCTATAATGAAAAATAATTAAGTAGAAGTTCAGAAGCGCCCCACCAATCTCTTCTGAATGCAGATTCAAATAAACCCTTCTCAGCCAAATAACAAGTCAGGAAAGCCCAACAAAGATAATACCGACATTTAGTTTGCAATTTTTAGTCTGAGCCAACAAGGGTTGTTTTGAAGAATCTAAGTTTTAAAGCAAACTAACTTCCAATCAGAGAAGACACGACCAATTTAGCAATAGTTCTGTGCTGCTATCAGCTCAGATTCACATGAGCTATTCAGGATCAGAGCTGTTGTTCTAAGTTACCTTTGAATTCATCTGCTGAAAATGCAGATCCTTCTGGTGCATCTCCTGAAGACAGCGCTGCAGTTCATTCTGAAGCTGATTCTTCTCAGCTAAGACTTGTTTGATTTCCTCTGATGTATCTGCACTTCCAGCGAGAGAGGCAGTTTCTAAAACCTTTAAAAGTATTAGCATATTCAGGATAAATGGTACAGGAGCTCTCAAAATATACAACTCTTAACACTAAATATACATATGGACTAACATACTAATTTCCTTTTCACAAGATCATTTCCTTGTCACAATACTACATTTGCAAGAGACTTTATATTAAAAAAAATCTACTCGGTGTTTTCAACCTAAATACTTAAATTAAAAAAAAAAATTACCATGAAAATGCAACCCAACATAATTTTTAATTTGCAAATAGTGTGAAGCACAAGAAAAAAGAAAAAGACACACAAAACGCCAGATGAACCTTTCAAAAATTATTTTCAAACTAATAATACATGGTATTCCTGACTTGTATAACAGCTATTTTGTAAATATGAATTAAAAGCTGAAAGCACAATTTAGAAAAAAATGGCACCCAACTTTATCACTGATTCACAGCTTTGGCCTCCTTTAGCTCTGGCAGGTCAACAGTTTTATGCTAATCACCATTAATAGAGGGAAGTGTGCCAACTCTAATGCTTTATGGTATCTATTTTCCTATACAATTATGAAATAAAGACTTCTACCACATAAAATATTTCATAACCCAACAAACATTACTATTCAATAGCTTTTATTTGTGATTTAAATCAGGGAAAATGAACAGCATGAGAGACACAAACTTGACCAATTAAAATGTTGGGTTTAATGAAATTAAAAGGAATACAGTTTACTTCCTTTGGCAGAGAAAAGGCAAAAATAACACTTTCCTTGAACATTTAATAATAGTCTACAGAAGTAGACAGCAACTGCCAGACTGGGTCTCAGCTGCTGCCTTGCTATATCTAGTATTTTGTTCCTGGCAAAAGCCAACTCCAGCGGCTGCAGGGGAAGGGCAAGAACACCTCCATTAGGCACATCTCTCCCTTCTTCCCCAATGAGGTCCCACTCTAACCTGCAGTAGTTAGAGATTGGTTTAGGCTCTGAAGAATGAACTTTATAAGATCATTGGCACAAGAAGCCAGAACTATATTCCCAGTCTCAGACATGTTTCATCTCAGTACTACACGAGAAGAATTTCTCCCTGAGTGGCCTGAAAGTTCCCTATCCTCTGCTTGATTTCAAAGAATTAACTGAGAAAGCTGGAAATTGCAGTAGCTCTTTTTCCCCCCTTTTCCAATGTGTCTCTCCTTGTCAGCACCCAGTGTGCTGCTGAACCATGTTTGAAACTTTTTTTTTTTAACTTCTTCATATTACATTCTGCAACAAGCAAATAAGTTATAATGTAACAGAGCAAATTTTTACTCCTTTTTGACTAAGAATCAGTAACCATTATTGATTCTTGACCTTCACTTTTCACTTCATAACCATTTCATTTCTTTATGAAGACGTTTTCCGAGTTTTTATCCATTAAAATACTCATCAGTGAGTGTTCTCTGTTATTTTATCGACATAAGAGAAACTCATTATTTTTCTTTGTTTAAAAGAAGTTGATCAATATATCAGACTCCATTAAAAAGTGGTTTTAATAACTGCAACTCATTTTCTTGGAACAGCTGTAACTTGCTGGTTTGATCCCAGGCAACACTGCCATACAGGCCTTCATCAGCTGTCCACATTTCACCATCATAAGCTGCACAGCTCTCTTTTGGGAAGCAGGCTGCAAATTTAATACAATAAACTGAGGGATGGAGATTCGTGCCTCCCGCCACATTTTGTTGGTTTACCTTGACTGGGTAATTGCTGCCAGCAGAGACCGATTTCTTCACAATCACGTCTTGTTGCAGCTTCTGTAGTTCTGCAATCTGTCGGTCTTTCTCAGCAACTGTGATCTGATATTGATTTTGCAGTGCCTGGGACTCTGAGAGGAGGAGGTTTTTTTCCATTCTGAACATAAGATATTAGACTAGATGTTAAATGATGATATACTACATACAAGTCAATGAAAAGGATAAAGCTGTACTTACTGTTATTTCTGAAATAAATAATAGTATTTTTTGAACAGTTATATGTAAATATGGAGCACCGTATGAACAATCTCAATCTATCAGTTTAAAGACATCTGCTAAAATATATAAAAAAAAAAAAAAATCAGAAAATAAAGCCTGGAAACTGATATCATCACATTTGCTTCAGAGACAAGAGAAATTCATTGGCTGTAAAAACACCAACACCTGTTTTTGACATAGCGCTTAGTTGGGAACTGTCAGTGTGAGGTCAGTGGTTGGACTAGATGATCTACAAGGTCTTTTCCAACCTTGATGATTCTGAGATTAACACAATAAATACTTCAGCTGCCTAATGAATAAGGTTGCGTAGCAAAGCAACTCCAGGTTGCAGTTGTGTAGGTTTACCCCACTGCATGTACTCAAGTTTGAAAAGGAATACCCTACGCTCAGAAGACTAAAATAAACAAACAAACCACATCTCCAGAAACTGTTATACACAAGCAATATCACAAAGGGCATAAGAGTACTTTAAACCCTTTTGAATTCAATTTTCTATGTTTTTAAAGTTTGGAGAAAAGAAATAGAAAAAAAACTAATCATGCTATTCACTGGTTAAATCTACAAGTTAGAATGATGTTTGACTATTTCATGCTAACTTGCTCACATTTGCAAAGACAAATGCAGGGCTGGCCTTTTGATCTACACCCCCCATCCCAAAATCTGCTAGTATAAAACAGGTATTATCTTACACAGACTTTAATTAAACAGCTAGAAGTCGCACTACAGACAATAAAATGCGGTAAGGCACTAGGATACTGCCTACCAGCCTCAGATTGAAACAAAATTATCTGCACTGAACTGACCACAGCATGCTTTCGCACCTCAATCATCTGCACAAGTTTAAAAGCTTGAACAATAACAGCAAAGATGATCAAATCTTGATCTGCCTCCACTGAGCCACTTAAAAAAGCCAACTGCCTTCTCTGAAGCAGGCCTTACAAGGCGTACACAGAATTAGGCCCAAGGTGTCATATTACTCATTTGCTACAGATGATGCAAGATGTGAACAATGCTGAAGTGGACCCAAATCTACTAAAATAATGCTCAACTGTAAAATGAATTTAATTTTGAGTATGTTTTTGGGCCAAATATGCAACACTTCAGACACCTTTTTTAAAAAAGAGATTTTGAGGAAAATACTCAGCCGTATCAATCATTACTTTAAGAATAAAATATGATACCGAGTATTGAAACAAGATTCTTAAACTGTAATTCCATAATCCAAGTAACCAACAGAACCAAAAACATTCATTTAAGACTGTTAGAAACTTTACATAAACCAAGAGACCATTACAGAAAGATACAAGGATAACCACGAACAAAGACAACCCTGTGAAAGTTGATTTCACACATTACAGAACTATTATCTTACTTCCTGCTAAACTATACATAATTTTGGTTTTCTGTCAGTCTTATGTCAGGCTCTGAAGCACCTGAACAATTCTGGACAAGAGCCCACACATACTTCTTAATGTTAACATTTATACCTTAATCCAGCAAGCTCATTCTGGTATGATGCAATCTCTCTCTCAGTTTCTGCTTGGAAGGTTTTTGTTTGATGCAACGCTCTCTCCAAATCATCAACTTTGGTCTTCAGTTTTGATATTTCAACAGCTGCAATGCTGGCTCCTTCTTTAGCCTATGTTTAATAAACATGATCAGTGAACTGGAATGAAAACTATACGGTTGAAGTTTTATTAGTGCTAGAAATCTAACTACAGAATAATGGTTTCTTCCCCATTTCATCCTGTTTAACAGAACAATTACCTAAACTCCCCAAATGGTAAGCATACCTTCTCTTGTCACACAATGTTTTCTTAGCACTCACAGAATTTACAAAGTTAAACTTCAGAATCCATGATGTTCTAAGCATTTTCTGCATAAAGAAAAAAATTACAAAGTAATGTCGCTAATTAAGACTTACCAATCTTTCCCTATTGTTCTGAGGTGTATCCAAATTACTTTTAAAAGAATTTATCTCACTGATGCTGTTGCAACCAATGGGAAATGAAGCTGTGCCCTGTTTTGTTTCGGAAGTTACCTTCTGATTGCCGAGTTCCTGCAGCAATTTGTCTCGGTCATCCTGAAGACTGGCCATAGCCTTGGAAAACGCTTCAATCTGGTGAACATAATTCCCACACTCAGATGAGAGCCTGCTCACCTCCATTTCTCGACTGACTAATGCCCTACAGAGATTTTCAATTTGATCAGCAATCTGATCAAGTGTAACCTTATCTGCAGCATCAAAAATAGCCCCATTCAGAAGAGAGTTTTCTTTGAGCATGCTGATAAGATGCAATTTAAAGCCATCCATTTCAGCTTCAAGTTTATCTCCTTTCTTTTTTTCAGTCTTGAGTTCAGATGTGTATTTGCTCTGGAGGACCTTTAAGTCCTCTATTATCCTATCCCTGTCATTTTGCAGAGCAGTCATTGCTTTCCCAAAGGCCTCATTTTGGGACCTCAGCTCACTGTTTTGAGACTGAACTTCTAATATCATCTTCTCTGCAAAAGCACCAGGTTCATCTCCATGTTCCAGTGTCAAAACGGTCTTACTGTATTCCTCAGCCTTAATATTTCTGTCTCCTGATTTCTGGAGTTCTTGAATCTTCTTCTGAAGATTTTCTCCATACTGTCCATTTGATACACATTCTTTTTTCTGAACACTGTCACTAGGTAGAAGTTTCTCTCCAGACTCAGAAACAAGTTTCTCTTTGTTTAAGGATGCAATTAAAGACTCTAAATCATTTATTTTACACACTAACTTTTCATTTTCATGTTCCAAAGATACAGCAGCATCATTCTGCAGTTCGTGGGCAAGTTGCATTTCTTTTATTTGTTTTTGAAGATCGTATTTCTCTTGTTCAAGGCTTTTAATACAATCCAATTTCTGCTTAAGTAAGTCTTTCAGCTGATGGTCTTTCAGAGATAAAACTTGGTTAAGGTCTTCCCTATACTTTATCAGCTGTGCACTTAGCATTGCATTTTCAGAATGAAGATCATCTATCTGATTGAGAAGGAGCCTCAATTCTTGTTTCAAAGCATTATTCTCACTTGCGTTGCCAGCTATGAGACTATCCCGCTGATTTAAGACATTTTGGTGAAGATGTTCCAGCTCTTTGTATTTAGAAAGAAGATCATCCCGATCATTCTGAAGAGAGGACATTGATTTTTTAAAGGCATCTATTTCACTGGCAATTGCAGCCTTATCTTGACCTGCTTTGTCTGCTTTCATCTGGAGATTTCTCAGTTCATTTTCCATCCTCTGACAGGACTCCTCAGACTGCTGTCTCTCTATCTGCAAAGATCTTAACTGCAGTTCATACTCTTTGATTTGTTTTCTATGTTGAGTCTGTACCTGAATCAGATAATCAGAAATTTCATCACCTTTTGAAGAAATGAGTAAAGAAATTTCTTTGTCTTTGTTATTAAGCATGACCTTCATTTGCTCAGAAATGGTAATCTGCTTTTGCAATTCAGCATTAATTTTTTCCTTCTCAGCTACAAGCTGTTGCAATTCTTGTTCCTGTCTTGTAAAATTACTTTCCAGAGCTTTTATCTCTCTTCCTGCACTTTTACTATTCTCTATGAGATGATTAAGGGAATTATTTTCTTTAAGGAGTGCTTGCAAGGCTGCTTCTTTGGACTGAAGAACACTCTCCAATTCTTGCTGCCTGTTAAAAAAAAATGTATTCTCTTCCTTTATTCTGCAGAGCTCTTCATAGCGTAGCGTATCAACAGACTTTTGCCTCAAATACAGTTCATCCTTTGTTTCCTCTACCACAGAGTATTTGATATTCAGTTCTTGAATCTGAGTAATTTTGTCTTTCAATTCATCTTGTAAAGACATTATTCTTTTATTACTATCTTCTATTTGTTTCTCTTTATTTTGGATGGCCTCTCTGAATTGCACTTCCCAGGTTTTCATTTCAGTGATAACCCTGTCCCGGTCATCCTGAAGAGAGGACACACACTTTGTAAAAGCAGCTAATCGTGCCAAAGCTGCATTCAAATCCGCTTGAAGCTTCTGGTTTTGAGAGTCCTTAACACTAACTTCCTCTCGCAAACCATGAATGTCACTAATTGCCCTATCTTTTTCTCTCTCAAGGGCACCGTGTCTTTCCTCTAGGTTCAAAAATTCTCTTTTGTGAACCAGTTTTAACTGCTGCAGATTAAATTCCAAATCTCTCTCATATTCTCTCTTTTGAATTTGTAGTTCCTCTTCTTTCTTTTTAAGTTCTTTTCTCCAATTTAGATTCTCATCTGTAAGCCTGGCCACTTCGTTCTTTGACTGATCCAGCAAGTTCATTTGTGAAGAAAGCTTTCCCTTGAGATGATGTATTTCTTCATTTGACTTCGCAAGCTTTTCTGATGTATTACTTAAGTCCTTTTCAAATTTTTCACTTTTTGACTGTGACAGTTTCACAGATCTTTCCAAATCCAGGATCAGCTCCTGGAACTTTATGGAATCCTTTTGCAACTGGTTGATCTCCTGCTGTTTCTCCTTTAAGAGTTCTTGCAATTCTTTTGTTTTGTTTTTACTTCCATTATTATCTCTCTGAGCACTTTTCACCTTCTCCTCAAATATTTTTACAAGATGTAACTGCTGTTGTTCTTTTTCTCTAATCACATTACATTTTTCTGCCTTTAATTCTTCCAGCTGCTGTAACAGCAAGTTATTTTGTACCTGTGCTGATTTCATTCTATCAGTAAGATGATCAACTTTTTTAACATGATTAAGCAATTCTGTCTCAAGAAATTCTCTCTCATTCTTTACTTTGTAAGAACTCTCTTGTACATTTTCTAATTCTTCCTGTAACAGACATTTATCATCCTCTAAAATCTTAACTTTTTCATTTAGACTAACAATTTCTTGTGTAAGACTTTTACATTCCACGTCGAGCTTTGTTAGACAATGAATTTTATGGTCCAAAGATTTTTCAGTTTCTTTTGCTTTTTCTGAAATTAATTTTCTTTCTTGTTCCAGGACAAGCACATCTTGTTCTTTTTCAGAAAGTTTATCCTTTAACACATTAATGTCCTTTAACAATGATTCATTCTCATATAATGCATTGTTGATTTTAGATTGCGTATCGTTTTGGTACACTTCCATTTGAGTCTGGAGTTCTCCCAAAGCTGCTTTAGTTACAGTGATGTCACTATGAAGGATATTATTTTCATTTTGAATTTTTTCTAAAGCCTGCTTTAAGTTTTCAGAAGTTTGTTTCAGCTGTTCATTTTCCTCCATTAGCTGATGATTCTGTTCAGTGAATTCATGAAGACGATTCTGGTGTTCTTGCATCCTTGCCTCTTGCTCACGTATCTGCCTTTCTGCTTTACTTTGTAACTCGTCAACTTCCATTTTCTTGGATTCGCCCAGTTGTTTCAGTTGATTCTTTATAACTTCATTTTCATCAGTGAGTTTTTGTAAATGCTTCTCAAGAGCTTCCTTCTCAGATTCTCCTTCTCTGAGTCTTTGAATAGCCTCTTGCTTCTCTTTTCTACTGAGATCAATAACTTGCCTCATATCTGCTATTTTATTACTGATATTCTCATATGCCTGAAGAAGTGATTCGTACTCCTGCTTTAATTCACTATGTTTAGCCTTCCATCCTGTTAATTCAACTGTCTGAGAATCTTTTAAGGTATTTAGTTGGAAAGAAAAGGCCTCTTTTTCCTGAACTATAGTCTCCATGGTGGATTTAAGACTTTCACATGCTGCTGTGAGGTTTTCATTTTCAGTCAACAGTCTAGCATTTTCAGAAACAAGGCTCTCCTCTTCAGACAGCGGAGAAACAGTACTTGAACTTGGCTTTTCTCTACCAAGCTCCAGTAAGTGTTCAAGCATCTCTGACTTGTTTACCAGTTCTTCTCTTTCCAACATCAGCTTATCAATCTGATCTTTTAGGCATTTATTCTCTCTCAGAACTTCTTTACGTGATATTAAAGCTGCCTGTAATTTTCTCTGAAGGCGCTCTTTGGACTTCTCTTCTGCTGTAGTTCTTTGCTCTTGTGGTTTAGAATCATTTATGTTTGCAGTTTTCACCAGCGGCTCTTCAATCATTTGCATTTGTTTCTGGATTTGACATTCTGTTGCTTCTCTCAGTTTAGTTTTCTCAGAGTAATCAGTCTCTGACAGTTGAAAACAGGTGCCTTTACCTTGCAAATTTCCCTGAAGGGAATTACTTTCCAAACAAAACTTTCCCAATTCTTTTTCAGTATCATTTTCTTCCCTAAACTCTTTGTATGATCCCACAGGTTTACTCATCTCAGCCTTCTCACGTAGCATACATAGCTCTGTCAGAAGTTTTTTGTTTTCTTCACTGAAATGTTTTACCTCCTTTTTCATATTGATTAGTTCCAAATTGGACTTTTCTGAACAACTGAGAAGTTTCTCTTGTTCTCTCTTCAGGTCTTCAAATGCTGTTTTATAATAGTGGGCTTCTTCTTGGCCCTCTTTTATAGCTTTGTTTAATAATTCTTTTTCCAGATCAAGTTTATCTTTGAAATCTGTCAGTGAACAATGCAATGCTTCTATTTCCTCATCCTTTTCTGCAACCTCCTTCTTAGCTTCAGTTCTCATTCTCTGCAGTTTCTCCTGGCTTGTCTTGTAATCCTCTTCACTCTTTTTAATAAGGGCTTCTTTCTCATTGTTCACACGTTCAAGTGCTGTCTTAATGTCTACAGCTTCAGCCTCATATACTCTCAGCTTTTTCTGTAGCTGCTTGATGTCCTCCAACAAGCTGCCCTCACATTGCTCCTGCTGTCTCAAAGAGTCTAAGTTGACTGTTTTTTCCCTTTCATCACCAAATTCAACTAGTATTTTTCTCAACTCTTTTTTTAATGTTTCTGTTTCCTCCTGAAGTTTTGCGTAATTACTTTTTAGTTCTTTTAACTCAGTGTCTCTACTTGCCACTGAAGTGATCATGTTTTCTGACTCCTTTAAGGATGCAACTTGAACTTTGCTTCTTGGTTTGTCTGATTCCAAATACCTTAGGTCAGCTTCCTCTTCTCCCAGCACTGCCTTATGCAAAGCCAGCTCTTTCCCTAGAGAGTACTTTTCTAACTGAATAAAGTCAAGTTCCTTACATTTTGTTTGAAGAACTTCCCAGAGTGCTTTATGTTCTTGCTTGAGATTCTCCAGGTAGGTTTTTTGTTCATCAAAATCTGCTGCAAGTCTAATGTGTTCTTCCCTTTCTTTTTGAAATTTTTTTGTATCTTCTTTCCTGACCAAAAGCTCCCTCTCTAAGGCTTCTTTTTCTCTTTTTAATTGATTCATTGCATTAATGTCATTGTTGGGGTCCAGACACTTCTTCCTGTCCCCAGCACTTAAATCAAGCTCTTCTGAACTGGAATTTTTCAACAATTCTTCTTTCTTCTTAACTTCAGACTTCACCTTTTCAAGTGTTAAGAGCATCTGAGAACGTTCCTCTTCATAGGCACTTGCTTTTTCATCAAGCATAGACTGCATACGAGCAAGCATACAGTCCTTTTCCTCTAAAGATTTTAGGTTCTGCTCACATATATTTTGTTTTTCAGCAATTACATCATTCAGTCCTGCAATACGGTCCTGAAGTTCTTCTAAGTGAGAGGCTTTTACAGACAAAATTTCAGTCAAATCGCTTATTTTGGCATCTTTTTCTAAAAGTTGTTGCTTCAAAGTTCCAAGATGAGAATTAAAATCTTTATTTTGTACTTCAACTACTTTCAGTTTGTCTGTTAACTCATTAACTTTCTTCAAAAAGTCCTCTGCTTTTTTTTGCTCTTTTTCTATTTCTTCCTGTCCACTCTTTTCTAGTTTTCCAACTTTTTGCATTAGATCTCTTCTTATTATCAGCGCTGCTTGAAGTTTCTTTTTCAGATTCTCTTTTTCCTTACCCATTTTCTCAAGATTAAACTGCATCTCCTCTTTTTCATTCATTAAATCTTTAAATACAGCTTCTCTACTGCTTAATGTAGCTTGACTGTGTTCCAGTTCTTTCTTACAATCCTCAAGTTCCTGCAATACTCGGTTTAGTTCTCCTACAGAACTACTATGAACAGCTTCGAGATCTTGCAGTTTGGTATTTAATGTATTTCTCTCTTCAGAAAAATGCAGCATTTCATTTGACAATGATTCTATGATCTGGGTAACAGAACAGTCCTTTTCCTTCAGTTGCTGGCTTAGACCTGAAATTAAATCCTTCTGCTGATTTACCTGGGAAGTTAAGTTTCCAATGAGTTGGTCTTTTTCTCCCATTTCTTCAAGGAGACTTGCCACTTTTTTACCTTCGACATGCAGTTTTTCATTACTTGTTCTGACTACTTCTTCTGATTTATTTATCTTATCTTGAAGAAATTCAACCTGCTTATTTATTTCTGCAAAAGACTCTTCCCTTTCTTGCAAAAGGGACTGTTGTTTACATAATGTTTCCTTGACTGCAACCATTTCTTCTGACAGACATTCAATTTCAGATTTGTATTTGCCCTTCATCTTCTCAATATCACTATGCAGCAACTCCTTCTGCTCCTCAAGTGACTGCATACTCTTTAATTCATCTTTCATGATGTCTATTTCTTTCTGTTTTTCTAAAAGCACCAGTTGCAAACGTTCCGATTCTGTTTCTTTGCTCAAAATAGTAGTTATCAGAGTGGAGAATTTTTCCAGCTGAATTTTACTATCATTTAGCTGCACTTCACAAACTGAAGTCTCAGCCTTCTTTTCCTTACATAAAAGCCTACTAGTAAGCAACAGAGATAAGCTTTGACTTAATTCCTCTTTTATAAGATCCAACTCTTGCTGCAAAGACTGGATTTTGCAATCTTTTGATTTTATTTCACTTTCTAAACTGCTCAATTGCTCAGTAAGATTATTATTTTGTACAGCTGCCCTATCAAGTTCTGTCACCCGTTTGTTTTCTGACTCAAGTAGACTTTGTTCTAGAGTTTCAATTTTAAGTTCTAATTTAGAAAGTTCTTCACCCTTCACACTAACCTGCATCTGTAACTTCTCTTTTTCAGTCTTCATCTGCAGTTTGACAGCATCTATTTGCATTCTTGAATAATTCTCACTGGTTTCTAGTTTTTCATTGATTTCTTGGAGCTCTTCCACTCTCTTTTGCAAATTATTTTGAGATGCATTAAGTTGTGCGTTTTCAGCCATGAGTTGATCAGCGCCTTCTTGTAGCAGACTTTTTTCTTTCTCTAAAGACTCTACCTGACACTGCAGACTACCGACTAAAAGCTCATTGGCATGGCAGTCTTGAGACGATTTGGAATTCACATTGTTCAACTCTAACTTCAAACATGCTATGTGATCTGTCTGTTCAGTGCACTTCACACGCAGGGATTCTACAGCCACTTCTTTTTGCTTTAGTTCTTCTTCCCACGTACTTATTTGGTCTAGTGTTTTTTGGTGTTCATTTTTAAGAGAGTCAAGTTCAACAGTCAAAGAATCGATTTTCTTCTGATTAATATGAAGCTTCTCGTTCTTTTCCTGAAATTCCTCAGTAAGGTTTTTCATGGCTGTATCACTTTTCTCTAATTTTTCTCTGAGAACCTCAATCTCACCAGAAAGAATGTTAATGTTGCTATCTGCCAACTGTATACTGGTATCTTTCTCCTTTAAAGAATTAAGCAGTCCAGCGATAACTACTTCTTTTTTCTCAAGAGCTGCATTCAACTCAGTTCTTAGTTTGTATTGTGCTTCAATTTTCTCCTGAAGAGATAAAAAGGCATTTTCTTTCTCATGGACTAGTTCATTAGATTTTTGTAGTTCTTGTGTTAGTTCATGTACATGACTCTGGAGTTGAGATACTAAATTTGTCTTCTCTTCATCTTTCCTTGCTTTCTCCTTCAGAGTTTTAAGGAGACTTTTATTTTCCATAAGAGATGATTCCTTTTCTGATAAGGACTGGTCCATCTCAATTATTACATCCTTCTGATGTTGTATTTCTTTCTGTAAATTCACTTTCACTTCCTCCAGCTCTACCACCTGTTTCTTTATGACCTCACATTCATTCTCTTTCTCTTGAAGTTGCATCTTTAAATTCTCACTGAATAATGAAATACTGTTGATGGTTAATTCTTTTTCTGAAACAAGTGTTTTTAATTGTTCTGCTTCAGAGACTAAATGTTCTAACTGTTTCTCCTGCAAAACAGAAGATTCCTGTAACTCAGAAAGCTGTGCTTTTAAACTGATGTATTCATCTAACTTTTGTTTTAAAGATTCATCTTTCTGTATAATTGAATCATTCAACTGAGATGATTTTTCCGTCACATTTCTAAGTTGAATCTGGAGGTCAGAAATAACCTCCATATTCTCAGACAGTTGAACCCTAAGTACATCAGACTCTTCAGATTTATCTTTTAATAATTTTAATTCTTGGGCTTGTCTCTTAAAATCATTATCTTTTTCCTGCATTGCATGTCTAAGCTGGCTGGTTTCAAATCCTAGGGCTTGTATTTGGTTTTGCAGATCTGAAATGATTTGCATATATTGCCCTTCTCCTGCCATTTTACTATCTTTCATTTGCTGAATCAAAGCCTCCTTTTCAGAAAGGAGAGTTTCTTTTTCTTCAAAGACAATTTTTAAGTTTTCTTTTTCAATCAACAGGCCATCAATTTGGTCCTTCAGAGCTAAAATATTATGACTTTGTTGGGACAAGTGTGAAGTCAAAGCAGCTACTTCATCTGACTTTTTCATTACCGTGACATTAACTGTTTCAATGTCCAGTTTTAATTTTTCATTTTCTAAAGCTGCTGTATGTGCTTGTTGCCTTGCAGAAGTAATTTCAGACTGTTGCTGTACCAACTGTGACTGAAGAGCTTCACATTCATGTGACTTCTTGTTCAGTAAGCTTGAAAAGTCCTCCTTTTCACGCCTAAGCACATCCACTTCTTTGCTTAATAGCTGCAGCTGATTATTTAACACTGTACTTTCTTCCATTTTTTCAGAAACTTGCCTATGAAACTTCTCAAGTTCTGAACCCTGACTTTTCACAGTCATGTCTCTTTCCTCTACCAACTGAGATAACTTTGCTTTTTCATCTTTAAGACTTTTCATTTCATCCCGCAACTCTACAATGCAAAGCTTACTCTCTTCCATTTCCTTACATAATGAATCATTTTGATGGACTTTCTCTTCTAGAGACCTGTTCACAGTTTCAAAATCCAAAGTTACACTTTGAATTTGTTCCTGCAGTAGTAAATTTTTTTCCTTACTATGGCTGAGCTCTTGGATTAGGCTACTGTATTCAGATAACTTATTATTTAACATCTCTTCTTTCTGTATTTCTTTGTCTCTGGTATCCTTCAGCTGAATGAGAAGTGATTGCACTTGTTCATGCAACTGTTGTGTCTGTTCCTTGCTTTCAAACAACTGCTCAGCTAGAACGTTACATTGCTTTGTTTTCTCCTGCAGCTGTTCTGCAACTGAATTTTCTTTTTGCTTGGCAAGTATTGAAAGTTGTTCAATCTCTTTTGCCAGAGTGTTTTTATCACAATTTAGTACCGAAAGAGTTTTTTCATACTCAGCAGTGCTAACAGATAACTTATTTTCTATTTCTTCCACAGCCTGGATTTTCTTTAACAATTCACACTCTTTTACATCCAGGAGTTTGGACAAACTCTCATTTTCACTGATTAGCTGTTCCTTCTCTTTTTCCACCATATCTATATTTTTTTTCAGATATTCATTTGTTTTTATTTGCTCTGCCAATTTTTCTTCTTTCCCTTCAAGATCTGCCTGCAACTGCTTATTAGCTGAAGCTTTCTCCTGTATCTCTATTTCCATTTTGTTCATTTGCTTATGTATTTCATTTAATTGGTTATTAAGTTCTTTGCAACAGGTCTCTTTGGCTTTCAGATCTCCAGTTAATTTAAGTTTAGTCTCTTCATTTTGCTGCTCCAAAACCCCAAGCTTCTGCTCTAATGAAATAATGAACTCTTGTTTCTCTTGTAATTCTTTTTCAATCATTTCCTGATGTTCAGTATGTTCTGTAAGCTTCCTAGATAACTCAGCCAACTCTTCATCTTTTCTAGCATTTTCCAAAACCAGTTTGTTGTATGAATCTTTAATTGATTTTAACTCATTTTCAAGTGTCTGTGCTTTACTCTCCTTCTCTTTAAGCAAACTGTTCCATTCTTCCTTCAGAGTATTGCTTTCCTCAAGCTGAGATTTCAAATATTCAGTTTCTTTTCTTTGTTTATCCTCAGTCTCCTGTAGCTTTTCAGAGGACTTACTAATTTGTTCTTTCAGCAAAGTAATTTGTGACTCGCACTCTGCAAGTTTGTTATGGTATGCAACATTGTTGACCTTGATTTCAGAACGGAGATCCTTAATTGTAATGCTGTTCTCACTGCTTTGTCTTATTAATTCCTCATTTTCTTTGGTTTTAGCTTCATTCTCGACTCTAATTCTTTCTAGCTCTAGTTTCATTGCATTACTCTGCTCAGAAAGGACAGATATCTTCACGCTTGCATCTCTTACATCAGTTGTCTGTACTTCTTTCAGTAAATGAGTTTCCCTTTCAGCCTTTGATAAAGCTTCTTCCATCCCTCTTATTTCTTCCTCTTTGCATTGCACTTGATGCTTCAGGATGATAACCTGTTCAGAATATTCTGTCATATTCAAAGACAGGACAGACATGTCCCTGTCTTTCTCTGCCAGTGTTTCTTTAAGATTATCAATTTCTCTTTCACATTTCTGGAGATCTTGAATAAGTTGAGATCTTTCCTCTAAATGGCTTGTATTCAACTTGTCGAGCTCTTCATTTGTCTGGTCCAGATCCAGCTGCATCGACTCTACCATGCCATCTTGTTTCAAAGTCTAAACATCAAGAAAATAACGTTACAAAAATACTTCAAGCATATGTTAGAGGAAGAATGGAAGTCACACTCCATGTATAGAGTATTAAAGTAATCAATCTGAACCTAACTGCATAGTCACAAGATAACCAGGCTATTCTTTAGATTGTTTTAGCATACAGAAAGTTTAGTGTAAAAAACTAAATTTTAAGCAGCTAATGCTGTTATTGAGCTGACATTTAAATGGGCTATTTCAAAAGAACATAAAATTTCTTCTCTTACTTTATTTTTACACGTTACCTTTTCCTTCAATGTAGCAACTTTTTCTGAGAGATCGCTGATGACTGTTTTCTGCTCAGTGTTCTCCACTTCATACACACTGCATTTCTTTAAGGCTTCATTCAGCTTAGGATTAAAAATAAAAGTCAATGTGATAGAAATATATAGAATTATATGAAAATTATGATGTTAGTTGTGATACTGAGTTTATACAACAATGGAGTTTATACTTCGAAAATAATAAATGAGGATAACTTATCACTCCGATAAAACATAAATACTTTCGTGCAAAGCTCTATGTTGTGGTCTAAGAAATCCTTACACCCAACTTAAAGCAAAACAATTACAGAGGTGAACAAAACTGTAAAGAAACAGAGCAAAAACCTTCAGACAGATAAAAGAGCAATATTGCTGCTGGGACACAAATAGAAAGTTATGGCTAATATTCGTCAGTTCTAATAAATACTATTCAACGATAACTTTAACTTACTTTTTGCTCAGTATGCACAAACTTTTCACCAAGTTCTTTGTTCAGAAGATCCTTTTCTTGAAGCAGTTTCCTCAAAGTTTCCATTTGCTCCAGTTTTTCTGTCGTGCTCAACAGTTTTTGTTCTTTTTCTCCAAGTGAATTTTCAAGGAAGCTATTTCTGTCACTTAATCTAAGAAGAAAATATATGTTTAGACATTTTGAAAACTTGCTTTAAGCTTTCTAGACTTACTAAGCCCAAACGATTGTGCTAAAAGAGTAATTATTTTTACACTTTCCATTCAAACTTCCAAGTACAGAAATAACATTACTGCAAAGAGACGCAGGAATTAAATAACTCATTTTCAAGTGTTTTAAGAGATTATACTTCTCATTAGAAGTTTAAGCTTAAAGCAAAGAACACTAATTCTGTATGGAGTTGTAAAGAAACTTTACCCTTTCAGCTGCTCATTTAAGCCAGAAAGCACAATTTGATGGTTTTCCACATCTCGCATTTGCTGGTTGCGTAACTGAGTGAGTTGAGTTTGCAAACGTTCATTTTCATTCTGCAATAAAACAATAACTAAGAGCATTATCACATACAAACACCCACAATAGCCTGAGATCACCAGAGTCATTAAAATCTGACTCGTCAGATTTACATCCTACATGGTAATAAGAAACTGTTATCTAGCACTTCAGCAGATATCAGTGCAAAATACAACACTAATATCACAAGTTCAGATGTGATATTAGTTCAGATAAATGCAACCCACCTTTCAGAAATACCTCCTTCAGCAATGCTATGGTAGCATCAACTCAAGGATGATTGCTGTATACCCAAAACACCACACACACACATACACACATACTGTGTTAAGGCAGCTTACTTATCTTAACAGGGGAAGCTACTGCTTTGAAAAAAATACTCTCCTCATTGCTTTGAAGACAGTACCAAACTTGTAAGTTTTTGGTTTTTTTTTTTCTTATTTTTTCAGGTTGAAGGAATGCAAAAACCTGCATACAGGGGATTGTGGGAAAAAAAGAAAAAGGAAGCAAGCTTCATTCACACAGCTTTTGGGTTTGTTTTAAACACAGTACAAATCTCCTACTCTAACCAGATCCACAGCATCAATTCAAATATAAAACCACAAAAAAAAAATCCGACAACTGCAACCAAAAACCAAAAGCAGAACACATATCCAGAATCAACAACAAATAAGACAAACATGGCAAACTTGTCACCTCTAAGGAAAATAAGCTAGCATTTTGGAGGACGCAGAACACACCTGTACCGCCCTCAATAGCTGCCCTTCTTCATCTACACCAAACGTTACCTGTATTGAAAGGCTTTGTTACAAGATTCTCAAGTAATAATATAGAAGTTGTCTTGCATCTTAAAATCATTATTTTTTCTTATATATGTGCAACTCAACATTTAGAGAACTGCCAAAAAGCCTGAAGGAGTTTGAATAAGAGTTCAGTTGTGCCATTTACTGAAAACAAGGTTTACAAATTATCATAGTAACTTGTCAATCAGAAAATACTAAAAAAACCTTTTCTGAAAAATATTTACTTCACTGTTCCTTTTGGTGCCTTCATTGAATAATTTTACAATGTAAATATATATCAAACTAATATCTGAGCTTTAGATTGTACATTACTTCTATATATTTACACAGATTATTTTCTGTAAATGTATATGTGTGTGTATAGATATAGATATAGATATATAGATATATAAAAATACACACACACACACACACATTTATATAAAAGAAACTTGAGGGATGTAAGAAGAGGAAGACTTATGCCAGCAGTAAAAATAAAATTTTAGAAAAAAATCTAATTCTGGACCTTCTGACAAAGGCCCCCTACAAAGAATAATGAAAATCATGTTGCCTTTTACTATCTTTCTCAAACAAATAACAAAGCTTACTTTCAAACAAGCTTCTCCATGTAATGAATTTTACTTTTGCTGAACAGGAATGGCAGACTTCAACTTCAGAGCATAATATAGTATGTGTACACTCTCTGCCAACATAATTATGAGGTATAACATAGGCTTTACACATTTTTGCAAGCTGTAAATTGACATTTTTGTCTCACTGTAGGCTATGATTGTAAGAACAGAGAATAAAATGATTCTCCTGTATCATCAGGTTTTACACAACTACAAAACTCACCTGAAGAGCCTCCATTCTGCCTTGAAGTTGCAATCTATCTTCCAAATCCTGACAACGCTCTTCTAGAAAAAGAATTTGTTCCTGCAGTTGATTTCTTTCCAATTCCAACTCTTCAACCACACTCCGTAAACCTACTTATGTCAAAGAAGAAAAATTATTTCAAGAAAGGTCCACTAAAATTCCTAAAGTCTAGAAATGGTTTCAGCATTTCATTCAGGATTCTCACCAGTGTTGGGCACAATCAGATCTCAACCATTTCCAGTGGAAATGCCTGAGGCCCTGCATTAGGTGGCAAAAGTACCCTTAACTGTTGAAAAACCAAAGCTGCATAGCTCAAGAACTCAGAAAACCTGGCAGAAATATTCTAAACAATAGCGTGGCTCATGTTACTGTAATCACACGTTGCAGGATCAAATGTTAAGCAATTAACAACTAACAAATTAAACTGGTCTGTATCAAAATTTGCAAGTGATTTCCATTTTAACAATTAGATATATCTGCAGCCTTTACCACTGATATAAAAACATTTGCATGAAAAAAATCAGAATCTGACTTTTAAATTAAAAGCATAGAGCAATAGAATGCAATTCTGTTTTGCAACATAACTGTTACATAGATTGGAAACACATTCACAGGAACAAGACTTGTAACTTAAAAAACACATGATCTTGCCACACAAGATATTTCACGGGCACGAAGGCTCAACCAATTCCATTGTTTAGTCATATTTATGTTCTACTTCTGAACCAAAACTAGGCAGTTCATCCAGCACGCACATGCTTTAAAATGAAAAGGAAGAAAACGCAAGCCAAAAAAATTCAACAAAGATTAGAATACACCACAAATGGGTTGTTAGTTGAATTTGAAAACAAAAATAGACACAAAATACAAATGCTGTGCATGCTTTAATAAACTGTCTAGTCGCTATCACACCTGCATTAGGTGAAGTGTACTCTGGCCACCAACCTCCCATATTTTCTCCTTCAGCTGAATCGGTGCTATCCAAAGTGGCATTCAATTCTTGAAAGCATTGTTTTCTATCAAAGTTGTATTCTTCCTATACAGAAGACATGAGAATTACATTTAATATAAAGAAGAAAGGAAGCAAGGGCAAAATACATATTGTTACTAGAAGTGTAGTTTCAATTAAAAGTCCTAAAACTCAGCAAGTGATTCAAGTGTCTAAATTTAAGTATATGGGTATGTGATCTCTGTGGACACCAGAGTAACCTGTCCAGCTTCCAGCTATTATTTCCAGAAAAGTTAAGTCTCCCACAGGTTTTCTATGGTATCTGCCAGGCCTCTGAAGACACTCTCAGGTGTCTGAAAGGCCAATGGAAAACTGTGTTTGGATACCTTAATTGGTTCACTGATTTCTAGTTCACTCTGAGATTCAGAGAACCCTATTAACTAGAAATCAGTGAACCAATTAAGGTATCCAAGTATCAGAGTTAACTAAACACAATATTATTCTTCCAATGTTATGTTAATGTGACAATGAAATACTAACTCTTCTTAAAAAAGATTATGATTTTTAGTGCAAGTTATAGCACCACCTACCAAGAAGTACACCTCAGTGAACTGACACTACTCACTAATTACTCAGTAAAGCTCCAAATAGATTTGTAAAGACTGTATCTAAACCAAAAAATGGCCTTAACATACTGAGCATGACCACAGCTTCAAGCATGTGAATTACTCCAGAGGGAAGGCCGTTACTTTTCTATCTAAAATTAAGTAGACTAATTTCTCAAGGAAAAGAGAGGTATAATGCTGGAATTTCTCATATTCTGGATACATAATCATTAAATTTACCAAAGTGTTCAGTTACATAACTAACCTAAGTTCTTAAGCCCTTCGTGTTTTTAAGTGTAAAGCAACATATAAATAAAAGCGCTTTCCATATATTTATTAACGTAGAGGTTAATAAACTCTTATCTCTTTTAACCCACCTGAAGCTTCCTGCTGGTCTGATTGCTTTTTCTTCTTGCCTGCTGCAGCCTGCCCATTCCTTGAACTGTGGTCAGTTCCTCCTCCAGCTCCTGTTGCCCTGAGACTATGGCTGGATCAGAGCAGCCAGGAAAGAACCAGTCATCCTCAATCAGTTTTGTGCCACAGGAAAGCAATTACATTTATATCAGACACTACTACATGAAGAGAGAGCAGGGACCGGCTGAGGTCCCTATGAATGACTTAGAGGAACAAGATCAAAAGCAGCAATCCATTGCATTCACCTCGTCATTTCCCTCCAACATTACTATGTAGCACATAAGAATAAAGTCTGCATATCTCACTAAGAAGAAGCAAACTTAAGTTTAACTTCTTCATCAGCTCTAAATGAAGACTTTATACAGGAGACTGGAGAGAGTAAGCTTATGCTGATACTACAAGAACACCAACCAATTAAAATGTCAAATTCCATCTCATTCCAAGTTACCAGGTTAAAATATACATAATTTTTATGAAAAAGGCATCAGCTGAAACAGCTGTGGTTTTTATAATCTGAACAATCACATTCATTTTTATGGAAATGACATGTGTCCCTTTCAACTTTAATTTTAGTATAAACTACAAAGCCAGATAATTCGAGAAAGTCACAAGCACGTGTTACACTGCAAACTGGCATCAAACCATCTTATCATAAATTAACAATACCATTGTTTTTAAGACAAATACAGAATCACTTGTAAATAAACACACTGAATAAATTCCATATATGAAAGCTTAGGTATGCATCCTGTTCATTGTTAGAAATGATTTTTTCATTTAAGGTACATTCCCATCTGTTTTGTGATATGACAAAACATGTTTGGGGTAACAGATTAGGAAGTAGATGTTTCATGCAAAGCAGACAAAACAGAACAGCCAGTGAAAAGAAATGAATGTAAAGGTGGCTCCATATTTTAACTGAAAGTTAGATTAATTAGATAATTACAAATTTAGCTTTCAGTTTAACCACATTAATCTACAGTTGTCCTCACAGCATGCAAAATTCAGATAACTTATGTCAATGCATCTGTGAGGTAAACAACAAAAACTATTAGGAGATTCAGCCCTACAGGGAATACTCAGCTTTCATCTGACTTGTCCAAGGATTACTTATACCACAAATTTCATTAAGACACAAATCTGTAACACCCACTAGGTTTAAGTTCTTGCTGTAATATTTCAAAATTACATACTTAACATGTTTTCAGAAAAGATTAGAGGAAAGAAGTTAAAGGAAAAAAAATTAATGACCCTTTTAAAGTAGGACTGCTAAATTGGATTTTACTTCTGATTTTCATTACACATTGGCTTCTGGCACTGTCACTTTATCAGCATTCATTTTACACACCTTTGTTTATTTTCAAGTATAGAAACTACAATTTTTTTTTTAGCCTTATGCATACTTCTTTAACGCCATAAAAATAAGTGCCAGATTGGGACCGCATGCCTTAAACCTCTGTTTACAAGAGCTGTCACTGTAGCCAGTGAAGTGATTCAAGGCAAGCATTATTCCACTAAGAACTCAACCCATGCTTTGGGGGGGAAAATTCAATTTCTGGGAAGCTGAAATTGAGGTAATCTGGTTTTAAGTATAATTAGAATGAACAACATACCGTACTTTAGGATTTCAAAATATTTAGGCTTGTAGGTATTTGATAATGAAAAAAGAATGAAATTACCACTGTCGTATGAAAAATGAAACTATATAAATTGGAGCTTTAGAATGATTTAGAAACTTTTAGACAAGTGTTAAAACACTTTGAGTTAAATTCAGCATTGCTTTATCAACAATCAGTAAGTAAACACATTTTCTAATGTTTTACAGCAGTTTAGGGAGCTCTCCATTTGCCATTATATCCAACACAAAAACTGAAAAACTTCCCAGGACACCTTTCTTCAGATACACACTGCATTTAAATTAACTAGGGATATGTCTACATTTCCTTGTGTCACTATTCACACTAAGTATCACAATCTTTAGTGGTTTGCAGAGGAAACAAGCCCCAGTCTATAAATATAATCAATACTGTCATCCTCTCCACTTTTGCAGCTCCCCACACATTCAATCCAAAAGAGACAAATCACCATACAGGGCAAATTGTCACAGACTATGATAGAATGAATAGTGGGTTTATATATTGCTTAAAATATTACTACCTAATATTAATGCATGCAAAGTTCTGCAACTTACGCGATGGAACGTAATCTTGGTTTTAATGCTACTGAATTTCAAGTACTACTAAGATTATTTAAATGAATTTGATTCTTACTTAGTCACAACCACTTGCAGCAAGCCAAGAAATTGTTCTCTAGTTAAGGTTACAACATAAATATGGAGTCAGCTGTTACTACAAAGAAAAATGAAGAAAGATGATTCGGTTAATATAAGTGAAGAAACAGGTACTGCAAGGCAGATTTAAAAAAAAAAAAATCAAGTTAAAACCAGCATTTGTTACATGTATTGCTAAACCACATACCATCAATGGCAAATCTTATAAGGTACTGTTGGCAATTTCCCCCAAAAGGAGCAACAACAGAAGAAATCAGCAACAGTACATTACAAGTTGCCATTGCTGCAGGAACCTGCATGCACAAAACTGATGGGAAACTATGTTCTCACTGGCTGACCAAATCGCAGTGTAGGGTAGGAGTGGAGGGGGAAGGGACGCCGAGTGCTCATCAGGTGTAACGGCAGGAAAAAAGAAACAGAAAGGTCATGCTTATCCCAAGGGGAAAAAATGCAAAATTAAACACAGACTGACGCAGATGAAATTTTACAACTGTTATTAATATTGCATGTGGATCTGTAGTTACCACAGATGAGATAACAGGAAGTTTTAACGAAGGGAATATTATTCTCCTTCAATTCCAAAACACTACATTCCTAAATCGCTCAAAAAGAAGAGACATGATCCTTAAAACATTTCTATGCCTACATACTTAACTTCCAAACTGATCATGTAAATGAAAAATAAATTCAATCGCAGATTAAAAAGAGAAGGCTCAAATTAACTAACTGGATCAATTATGATGGTAGATTGTGCACATTAAAATTTGCCACTAATTCCTGTACAGTTAACTAACAGGACAAAAATTATAAATTTAGTACTAGATGGCATGGAAAAAAGCAGTAAAAACTATCTGAAATTTAACCAGACTTTTATAAGTTTTAATAGAAGCTGCTTCACTTTCTCATCATTTATTAGTGATTTAGAATAAACTATAAAACCTGAGATTTCTTGAAATATTACTTTCTGTAGGTAATTTAATATTTTTAATTAGTTCCAAACCATTGCCAGTTAATGTTATTCAGTTGACCTATACAAGCAATGCTTACTAACAGACTACTAAATATTGTAAGAAAGGTTTCTCGTTAATTCTATTTAAACTCCATCTCAGGTTCATTTTATTAAAGCACCACCTTCACTCATCAAATTCAGACCAACACTATAGCTTCCCACCCTTTCACCAGTTGTTCTGGGCAGGCAGCTTTAATATTTCAGTGGTGAACTTTTTATCACTGATCATTCATATGCAGACAAGAAGAGGTCAAAGTGAGCTCAAGCAGTCTTACAGAGCAGCAACTCAGATGGCAAAAAACCCAAGCACATCTATGCATAAAATTATGAAAAAAAAAAAAAAAAAAAAAGTAGAAATTGCAAATTTAAGCAATTTCACTAACTATACAAAACTTTTGACTGCAGAAATCAGTCATGGTGGTGTGCTATCAATTCATTCTGAAGTACAGCAGACAGGTAGGTATGTATCTTATGTATATATACATACAAATATGTATCTTATGTATAAATATGATAATTTTATCGTAAATAAAACAATTCACCTTCTCTCTCCTCCTCAATCTGAGCCATTCGCAAAGCCATAGCAGATTTCTCTTCTCTGACTTGGTCGCGGGACTCCTCTGACTCTGGTACATTCTCTTGCCATTCCAAAAGCTGACTCTGCAGTTCATCCACACTGCCTGATTCACTGGCCTAACAAGGAAAATTGTGCACAAAAATATCTTTACAAATCCCACTGCATTGTGCATGAAAACATATTTACAAATCCCACTGCAAAAATAAATAACATTTTAAGCTGGCAAACCATTCACAGAGAAAATAAACCATTATAATTCACCACTTTGCATAAATAAAAAGCTATCAAAGTGATTATAATTGCCATCGTGGATTATGTAAAAAGCAAGCCTCACCACTTCGTAAAGTATCAAAAATGTACTTGTAATCTGAAAATTTTTTAAACATTTTTGCTGCACTTTTTCATCTTCGCAACATTTCAAAGTAAAACAATATTCAACTATCACTATGTGAGATAACAAATCTCTATTAACCTTTTTTCCATGAACAGAATAAATGTTCCTGCCTTCCTATTAAAAACTATTTTAAGATTTTACAAAAAAAAAAAAAACAACAAAAAACAACACTTAGCAAAATATAATTTAACTGTTTCAAACTGGCTCTACTGCTAGGGCTGTACAAGTTACTATGATTAATGTATATTGTTAATCAATCTAAAGGCCTTTAGCAATATTTTCTTAGTCCTCATTTTCTTATCCAGACCTGTACATCTGTCAAAGGTACAGCTATTATTTCCTTCTGAAAGCTATTTGCATTGTCAACAAAATAACACCCACACTTTCATGATTCATATTAAATGTAACTAAATAAATAGTAAAATGCTTGGAAAAATGTAATTTAAGGTACATGGCAAAGTAAGTAGAAATCAATCTTTTTAAGCAAAAATCTGCCAGCTTGTTACCCAACTGAGCAGCTACTGATAGCAACAATTCCATATATCAATAAATTAATTTTCAGCTCCAAACCCTAGCTAACACACTTTTCAAAAGTCTAATCAGCACTGTTTATCATTAACTCATACAAATCAATTTTGACGTTAACCTGTGAAGCTGCCCTCTTTGTAACTTGGTCGAGATCAGCTTGCAACTTTCTTTGCTGCTCTTCATAGACTTCCAGCTTAGTCAGCAATTCTTCTACAAAAACATAATAAATTTCATTCATCAGGACACAAAACTGATGGGAAGATCAAAAAAAAATGAAAATTCACATGATAATTCATTTCAGCTAGAAAACCTCTGTTGGGCTGTGTTATCTGACTTCTTAATCATTAAATACTGCCGAGTGCTTTAAATCTAACGTGCTAACAATTTAGACTGGTAAACTGAAAATTCTACCATTTTCCGTTTACAGAAACAATGTCAGAAAAGATGACACAAAGGGAAACAGAAAAATCTCTCACAGAGCTCCACTTTAAACTATCTAAGGCTTTAAGCAAAAACTCGCTCAAATTCTTACAGAAAAAAAGACAATTCTTAATTGACTTGCAACTCACTGCTCTGCTTACTGTATACACTCTGATAAATTTTCCAAGTATGTTTGGTCTCATTTTTCCTCCTAAGATGATGCTTCTTCCACTTCCTGGAAAAGTTTACACCTATTCTGCCCAAGCCTAAATACAAGAATTATGCACAGGTAGATTCAGGAAAGGAAAAGCTGAGCTGTAACTCTGAGTTAAATACTGTATGCTACTGTTCACAGCTGCATGAAGGTACTTCAGAACCTGTTTTAAAAAAAAAAGATACACTTTGAAAATGAGAAAGTTTATTTATCTTTGTCTCTTTGAATCATCTGCAAAAGATTTTTTTTTTACCATTTTGAGTTCTGATTTCATATAATGATTGCAGTTTTGACTGTAGCTCTTCATTTTCAATTTGTAATTCTGAGACACGGTTGTTTAAGGCAGATACATCATTATTCTTTGATGAAAACTAAAAGAAAAAATAGTTAAGAGTTTTTCAAAATCTACCAAAACACCAGAAACAAAGTCAATGCAACTTTTTCTGATTTTTTAGTAAGATTTAGAATAGCTGTTCTTTTACTATTTGTAAGTGCAACGAACCAGCTAATCTCTGACAAATTTACTCCTGAATGCTGCTAACAGCAATTTGTACTAGTTTTTGTTGAAACTTCATCCACTATCAACATTTTATGTCCATTCAATTTTTATACATTATTTCATACGTAAAGATACTTTTAGTAAATTATTTTAATATTATCTTTGCCCCATATTTTAGTTTATTTCAGTCAAATCTCCAAGCACAGTAGTTTAAAACAGGCATGGAATATTAAACATAATGTTACACATACATTTTTTATTTCATCCTCCAGTTGTTTGATTCTTGATTTAGACCAAGCCTTCATTTTCAGAAACTTTGCTTCAGATTTGCTGGCTTCTTCTGTTTTCAATCTCACTTGCACTAAGAAACAAGACACAAGAAATTATCTAAAAACATAGAAAGATTATTAGTACAAGACCTATGTTTAATTCCTGTAGCAATTGGAAGTTATACAAGGCAACCGCATTTACAGAAAAACATAAGAAATGCAGTGAGAAATTTATAGTTCATGTGATTATCTTGGTATTTCTATAACCCTCATTGTTATAGTATTTGATTGTAGATGCCTTTTAATTAGTGTGGCAATAACTCTTCCACAGATTTAATGTAGTTATACTTGCAACAGGTATGAAATTGGTCTACAATACGTAACAGTCTGGGGCAAAGGAACTCTTCATATGTAAAAACTGTTTAAATAGGATACCTTCTAAATCCTCCACCTTCTCTTTGGTTATAGTCTCCAGATCTCTAACTTCTTGTGACTTAGTCTGCCCGCTACTGCTTAATTCTGCCACTTGTTTCTTAAGCTGAAACAGGGCCTGATCTTTCTCTTGCAGCTCAGTTTCATGTTTCTCTTGAATTTCATGCAGTTCAGCATTATATTTCTCCTTAACTTTTGTCATTTCAAGCTCATGTTTCTCCATCATGTCTCTTAACTGAGCTCTCATTACATGTTTCTCAGCATCCAGTTTAGACTGCAGGTTTTCTTTTTCAGACAGAAGACGTTTCACGTTTTCGTTAATCTCCTGTAAATAACAAAACAAGCTTTTATTTTTTAATGCAAAGTATTTTTAGTACCACTGTCGTATTATATTTCTATTCCTACATATATTATAATCAGAAATCAGGGCTACTGTTGGTAACCTGGCTCTACCACAAAAGCTACTCAGCTCTGGCTTTCCAAGAGCGAAGTGGGAACTTCAGCAAAATGGTATCACTATTTGAGTGCAAACTATACGCACCCTCTCCTATAGGTGAAAATCAAATTAAAAAAAAGAATGTTTGGTTCTATGGAATATAAATAAAAACCAACAGAAGCAGACCTAACAGTGATCCCAAAGATTAAGAATGCTCACTGCAATACCGCCCAGGTGTTGTCACCTACATCCATTAAAACTGACAAACTGATGTAGTTATTCTTTACAATATTTTGTTGCCAACTAGTTTTCTGTTAGCGCTTTTAGCACCTTTACATTAGTTATTTTACTGCATAAAGAGGTAGAAAACATTCTAGATCGCTGTAGCAGAGCAGTCCACTCACATTAGACCTGCTGTTCAAAGATCTACTTTCATGATACACAGACCAACAAATATAAACTGTCCCAGTAAAGACGCTGTGCAGAACAGCACAGGGAACACGTCCAAAATATGGTTAACTGCTTATGTTAACAAAGAAAGGCTTCTTGCTATTTTAATACTTAATCTCAGCTTTAAGGGCTTTAAGTTCATGCTGTCAGAGTCAAAGCTTCCCCCTACCCTCAAGGTGTGCATCTCTGTCCCCCCAGTGCACTAGCACTAGGTACCATCAGTTCTTGCAGAGCATCACTGCAGGAAGATGCATCTAACCCCCCCCCCCCAAAAAAAAAAAACAAAACACAACAAAACCCTGCGTAAGGCAGGAGGTATAATATAACAAATGGGAAAGACAAAGAAAACAGGCTTCAACTACCAGGGATCTTTACAACCTGAGCAGGACGTGTACCTGGGTACTTAGCTAAAACTACTTCTAGTAAGATTTTGATTCTGGCAGCCCTACTGGTAAGCTGAAAAATTGTTGGAAATAGTATAGCTAAAATGCTGGACCTGGCACCCCAGACAGGCTATAATGAGTCTGCTTCAGCAGAGTCCCAAAAGCCTGAGACTGCAACGTCCGTTTTCTACACTGTTGAACTGAAGCAGCAGCACTGAAAGGCTATAACCAGAGCTCATGCTAGGTGCTTGAACACCAAGGACCTTGATTAGGTATTACTTTTGCAATCAGTAGAAATACAGCAAAAGGAAAGGCACACGATTATCAAAACACTCTGAGGGAAGGGGGAAGAAAAGCCTCAGTTTTGGGGCTCGCTGCAGTCTCTAACTAGAGAAGCTGAAACCTTATGACAGCAAACTCTTCACCACATGGCAAGTTCCCAAAATAAATCAAGACAAACTATGGGTGAGCGCTGATAATTTTGTATTTCATGGACTTTACCTCTCCTCTAAGTTAATTTCTTAACTGGAATTAATATTTGTTTGCACAACTATGGTTGCATTATTAGCCTATGTCAAAGCCTCACAAAGAACTGCAAAAATATTTAACGCAAAACTGTCTTTTGTGCACAACCAAACAGATTTTTTAACTTGTAACAGACTTGATGAGTTTAGTCGTGCTCGTATGCTATTTCTTACTTCCAGTTGTTGGTCCTTGGCATCCAGTTCTTTTTGCAAGACTTCTATCACCTGTGTCCTTCCCAACATAACTTCTTCCTTTTCATGGAGCTTCTGTTTCAAAGCCTTCAGTAGCTAGAAAAAAAAAAAAAAAAAAAAAAACCCAAAAACAAAACAACAAAGCCCACACCTTTCAGAAGAGAAAGAAAAAGACATCTTTATTTACCCAACCAGACATCTAAACTATGCCACACAGGTTAGTAATTACATGATTCCAAATTCCCATGTCTAACTAAATTAAAGCAAGCTATCGAGTTTCCAAAGCAACATACTTGTTCTAGGTCAGCACTTGCATCAGATTTAGCAGCTAATTTAAAGAGCTCCTGCTCATGCTTTTCTCTCTGGGCTTCTAGTTCCTTTTCCTTCTCCTGGATAATATTCTGAAGCACACGTACCTAAAAACACATAGAAAGTAAATATGAAACCAGTAAACAAAGGTATAGTAAAAGTACACTGAATTATCTAATTAAAGGTACAGCAAGATACTGTATTCTATCTTAAGTCTCAGATTTGCTTCCACTTAACAATAAATATAGTAATCAGTGATGTCAGTGGTGCATGAAGATAAACCTGCAACTTACATTACACTTCATTTCACAGTAACAAACTTCAAATGAGAAGCACAGTATCATTCATTTTTGTTTAACATCACTGATCTTCACCTTTCTTTTTTGGATGCCATTGTTCTGAGACTTCTCATTTCTAAAAGATTATACTAATCATGTTCATTTCTAGCAAGTTTCTATCAATTAAGCCCAAATAGCAGCTTTGAAACCTAACTGCTTCCTCCTTAGAAACTTGTATTCTACCTTAACATGTCTTTGTTAGCTATCTTACAATTTTTATAGGAACTGGATGTAACTTCTGGAAATCTTGCTCATGTTACTTTGAATGAATTCACATGAAGTCTTACCCAGATTTATATTTGAGTGATGACATTGTGCTCACCAAAATGGCTTTTACAGTCTCAACTGTAATTCCCTGTGTGCTACTGAACATGTGCAGTCGTCTTCAGGATCAAAAGTAGCATTTTTATTATAGATAAAATAAACTCAGGCATCAATACCAAGATGAACAGTTTCATACACGGTAGAACTCAAATCCTGAGAGATGAGGCACATCACATTTAAATCGGAGATTTAGCTTCCAAGGGAGTTGGAAAAGCCTGGTAACATCAAAGAATGGATAACATACTCCCTAGTTCCACTTTTTTTTTTTACATATTATTTAACAAGTTGTTGCTCTTCTTGGCCTGTTAATCAGCTGCTAACTTCTAGAAAAGTTTCCCATTAAGCATATCAAATGTCTTCAGCTATTTTTCAGTCAGGAGGAAAACATAATATTTTCCCATGCTACCCAGCGTGCCACAGAGCTCACGGCACAAGTGACAGTGATCTGCCAAAGAGCCATCTCACCAAGAATGGTTACAAGAATCCAAAAACCACTACCAGCCACTGCATGTGTGCATGTTTGCACCTTCAGGTGCACTGCTACAAGAAAGAGATGCCTGAAGGTTTTTCAGCTGGAATTCTGCACAACTCATTTCACTGTTACACACCAGTTCCTCCATGCCCAAACACCAGCCACATCCTTAAATTCCTTTCTTGCACAAAACTTTCAACTTCAATTATCACCAGTGCAAATCACCTACTACCTCACTATTCTCATTTCATCTGATCACCATATGGATCTTTACTCAAGAATTGTCCAAAATTAAAAATGGCATTTCTTTACTACTGAGATAGAAACACTATAGCCAAGATACCACTTCTTTCACCAAAGAACGTGAGTATTTTTTTTACAGTGCCTTTACTTACATTTTTCACATGTGTAGCTTCTCTTCCTTGGAAATGCTCTCTTTCTTTGCTCTGAATATTTTTAAGACTCTCAATCTGTTCCTGGAACAAGCTACATTTTTCTTCACTGTCTCCAACCTTTTTGGTAAGGTTCTCAACTAGAATCTGCATGCTTTGTAGTGATGACTCTTTAACAGCCAGCTGATTCTTTAGAATGCAAATCAAAAGAGAATTAGAAGAACAGACCCAGAAAAAAGATAAACCAATCACCATAAAGCCACCTCCTAGCCCTTCCCTCAGTTAAAGTATTAAACACAAAATTCAGGTTTGGTTTTAATTTGAATTAAATTTGTCAGCAGATTCTGAAATCAATGCTAATATGTATAAATGGTACTGACAAAAGTAGCAAATATAGATCGACTAACATAAATGAAAATAATCCGCAAAGAATTTTTATTCACATGAATGACTGCAGGGGATTTGTGCTTCAGAGAAGGATCCACCATATAATGCATCAGAACTTGCCGATTCCTTGAAACCTCTGTGGAGATTTTAGATTTGAGCTGCTAATATACCTTCAATTCTTCATTGGGCAAGAGCATGTCATTGGCAACACGACTTGATCCACATGCTATCTGTAAATCGATGATGTAAGCATCCCTTTCAGCTATCTTCTTTTCTTTCTCTGCCAGCATGGCATCCATTTCAGCCCCACGACAGCGCTGGGCCTCCAGTTCAACACACTGAAAATGAAGAGACAGAATTGCTTGTCATCTGTACTTCCATCTACAGCGCAGAAGAACAGTTTGCGTTACTTCCGTATTGCCTGTTTCAGGGTACTGAAAAACTTATAATCAAATTTATAACCTGGTTCAATTCTAAGTGTAATTTTTAATTACTCAGCTTTTCTCTCTGAAATTCTGCACCATTAACTTTTCTGCCACTTCCAACAGCCAACATTCACACCCACAAAACACATCACTGCACAGAACAGCTACAGACCATAACGTGAGATCATCCCTTGCCTATATTTCTGCCTGTATGACTTATTTTTGTGACAAGAAAAACGGATGCAAACCACTATTTTTGTTCAACATACAATTATTTAAATACAGCATTAACCCACAAAGTTCATATTTGTGTATCCTATCCCATTCATTTTCAAGCAACTACAAAAGCATGCTTGAGGATTCACTGCTCACTGAAGACACAGTGATAGAATTCTCACTGTGTTTGCTCATGCCGGCTGTAGCACATAAACCTCTCTGTCTACTCAACAGAAAACTCTCTGCATATCTGTTTAATAACATAACATATAATTAAATATATAAATATATTAAATATATATAAAGATATTTAAAGAAATACATTTAAACATAATCCTACACCACAAATGTGAAAATCCACACACTTAGCTTTACATAAAACACCACCTTTTTTTGTAACTCTTCATTTTTTTGTGTGATCTGGGATTCTAGTTCTTCTATTCTCCTTCTCAGTACTAGTATTTTCCCACGATTTGCCGCAGCATTTTCCTGGTCCCCATCTTTTGATGCCTTCAAAACAGAAAGTTTTGCATTCTGTAAATAGGTAACACCTAACTTTTGTACCTCTACCTATTCAAATGATACTAGTAAGAAAAATGAGACTTTACTCATGGTTTGTATTTCAGTTCTCTCATATATTACATATTCCATGTAGACACTAGACAAAGCGGCCACAGAATTTATATCACGCTTTTAAAAATCTTTGTATTTAAATTATTAATGATCATTATTGCAGCGAAGTGGACTAAAACATGCAATAAAGGCATTCACTTCCTCTAGCAATTGGAACCCATATAATATGGCAAGCATAGTCCATAAAACTCAGCAGGGAAAAAAGGACTATTGGTGAGGTGGGAGGAAGTGTAAAAAAAAAAAAATGTTCCTGAGCACAAAGTTTCCAGTCAGAAATTCAGTTTGTGTAACTACCAGGTTAGAGAAATTATCTGGCATTACAAAAGAAATCAAGTGCAATTGCTAATATGTTTTATTAGCAAAGTAGATCAGCCACATAAATACAGAATGGACACCTAGGGACTTCAATAAACTGATCTGTTGCTGTTCCCTTTCAGCATGCATTTAAAAAACAAATTCCCTAGAAATATTAAAGCCTCACGAAAGTTATTTTAGAAGCTGCATGAAGTCAAAATATGTTATTCTGAGGAAATACAAGTCTACTCACAGAACCACGCTACTACAAACAGACTCAAGAATCTTTGTGATTCTTGAGAACAAGTGAGGGCGTTTTTCATTTCTTCTTGAAAACTTACGTTCCCGATTCACACATGTTAAAAGTTTTGAGCTGCTAGTAGGATGAAGATCAATAGGAATTTTTTTACTAAACAATTTGAAAGTTATGTACAATTTTATAAATTGCTATAGAAAGATAACAATTCTTCAAAAGAAGAATTAAATAGAAATACACAGATGGACTGACAGCACCCACAGTCTACCCTGGTCCTAATCTGATGCAGCTCAAAATTTGAATCTGTTCCACATCTGAGTCCAGCAAGCAAAACTGCCTACAGCCTTACAGAAATTGTCTGCTTCAAAAATGTAAGGACATTTACCTTCTTCTGTTCTGCTTTTGCCTCTAAGCCTCCTGATTCTGATAATTGTTTCTTAAGTTCTTCCAATTGTGAGGTTAATGATGCAACCTTGGCTTTGTTTTGCAACTTCAACTTGGAGAGTCTGGCATCAGCAGATTCCTTCTCCTCCTACAAAACACCATGAAGGACCAAATTAGCTAAATGAACAAATGCATCCTTTAATTATTCTATTAAATATTAAAAAAAAAAAAAAGGAGAAATCTAAAATGGTTACTAAAAAAATCTTTCCCCTAAAGAGACATTATAATGTCACATGCAACAGGTCTGCATATATGGAAGAACCCTCCTTCCATTATTTAAACTTTCTGCATGTTGTTATTATTATTCTATAGAACATTATGATGTTAGAAACTTCGGAGCATTATGATATTAGAAACTTTCCTATTTTTTGACAGCAATACAATTTCAGTGCTTGATTTTTTAACTAGTTAATTTTTTTTTTGCATGCAAAAAGAAAGACATCTTTATAATACTATCAAAAAATATTTCATTTTGTTTAAAGAGACAACTATGCATTTTAGTACAGTATTTTAAACACTTAGCTGTTAGTGACCACAGAAGACATTTTTTTTTAAAGTGTAAAAATAGTCTCTTGAAGGAACAGACCATCCTTATGACTGTTTAAAGAACAAGAGAGTAAAGAATAATAAAACCCTCAAAAGTCTTCAGGTGATTAGATATAAATTCTTTCTAGTTTTTTCCTTCCTGATGGCAGTCAAAAGCAGAGGATAACATATAGTAGCGTTAATAGTAAAGTCATTATGCAAAAAAAATTATTTATAGTGGAAGGAGAAATTTTAAAATTATCGACAGACATTCAGTTTGAGGTAAGCTGGCATCGTGCTACATGTCCAGTAATTTTTGTGGAGGTATTTTTCTCCATAATTAGCCTGAAATGACCATGCACCCCTAGTTCTCAGAAAGCCAATCTGTCTCTTGCAATACAAAGTGCATCTGCTCATGCAAGGAACACATGTTGTCAGGGTAATACCCAAACCCAGTTACCATTTTGGAACAGGAGACACACTGGCAAAGAGTGATCATGTCCAGGAACCATACGATCTGCCTGTGACCAATGTTTCCTGTGTTCCTAGAGCTGCTATAACTGACTATAAGCCTGCATCTACAAAAACAGCTCATGCTGAACGGGACTGAAGGTTTTTTAAACAGTCTGTCTGACAAGAATACACACATGGTACCTTTAACTGAAGATCTTTTGTTCGAAGCTCAGCATCCTTCTCTCTGACAAGCTCCTTTAGCTGTGTGACCAGCTGTTCAGTACTTGTCAGCTGTTCAGCCAAATCTGCCACTGACATGCTTCTTGCATCTTGCGAGCCCGCAGCCTGCAGACATTAAATATACTCTGAACAAACAAAATGGTGCAGACAATACTGCTTCTGCAAAAAAGTCTTCAGTTGGTGTTTGGAGGTTTTTTTAAAAACATTCAGCAAATCTTATAAGAGTGCAATACTAAAATTTACATGTACCATATGCACCTATGCCACACCTTTTTCAGCAAGTTTTATAGATACATGAAATTATAAATCTTAGGAATTGGTTTAGCAATGTTTGTTTGAAAAACAGCAAAACCATCACAGCATCCTAGGTATCTAAAACTGAATTTCCTCATTTACTGGATCTAGATTGTAATAACCAGCAGCCTTACGGAACCTAGTGGCAATATAATATTGATACTGAACACACTATATACAAAAAATAAACTTGGGATAAATCTTACATAATTCCCACTGATGTTTTCTTAAAGCAAGATAAGCATAGTGAAGAGGAGTCGACCAGCTCTGTTACGTGCAAGAGATTAAATACCAAGCAGACAGGAAGCAAGAAGCCTACCTGACTTTTACAGTCCTACAACTGAGTCATAGTAAAACTAGTTGAGCAACTTATTTACAAAAGAGCAAATACATACAATTATTATATTATCAATTAAAGATTCTCTATGTCACAAATTTGTAAGAAAAAAATAATTTTAATAGTAATTCAATACTTACTACACTTTTGGAAGGAGAATCATCTCCACTACCCCATTTCCACATAGTTTCACGATGACTATGAAAACATAAATGAAATAATACCACAGTAAGTATCAGTGATACTCAGATAACTGTAATGAACTCATACTTCTCTCTACATATTTCAATGTAAAATGCCCAAAACTAATTTGTTTGTTCAATTCTGACAGCATCTCTGATCTCAACCACATTACTAGTTAAGAAATAATGAAATTATACAACATGCATTATATGCCTCCTCGAAAACACCACTAGTCAGTAAAATATCAACACTATCAAAAATAAGTCACAAGTGTTCCTTGCTTCTTTTGTGCACAACCAAGTACCACAAATTTCTAAATGGCACCAAAACACCAGACATAATTACACTTTCTGATCATAGAAAGCTGTAGCTTCCTAATAAACACAACTGTAGGCCACAAAAAAGGTGTTACAGGCAAAACCCTGAAGACTAAGTAGGTACAAGGCAGCTCAAAGGTTAAGAACTTTACTGAGCAATAGTGGCAAAACCAGCTGAGGAAAAAAAATGAGCAAAGTCTACAAAATAGCCCATGCAGTAAATTCCAAATTGTGTTTTAGGGATATAATCTAAAAGAGCAGACTGACATATCTTGCTTGGTCCTGGATGATATTCCACTTGGCAGCATGATGGGAGAATAGAAGCTGTACCTGTTCAGTAATTTTCACTCTTAACTAGCAACATCCAGAAGAAAATAACATGTCCCTCCTAATCTGTACTACAGACTTCTGAAATATGCATACACGGATCAGTCCTGAATTTGAAAAACAGTTTACAGCAAACATTAGCACATATCTTATCTTAAAGTATTGAATTTGGAAAGCAGTTTATAATAAACATTAGCACATAGCTTATCTTAAAAAGTATGCAGAATGATAGCAGAGGCTGCTTCTAAAGCTGTTTATCATTTCAAAGCTAAAAACAGGAATCACAGACTGCAATCTATGGCCTACATTATCTACAAGGCCAAACTGGATTATGCTAAGAGTCTTTTCTAACATTAAAATCAACAAACAAGCCATGGGCTTGGGGATCGGAATTACAGAACTTGTAAGTAAAAACTCCTCTCGTAACTCCTCCAGAACTGTAGCATTAAATCTGTTCTCAGCAAAAAGCTCATTTCCAAAAACATAAAAGGGTTACCCAGGTACAAATAGGACAAAATGACTCACTAGATGTAACATGGTGGTGCATTTGTATTGAATTTATGAATATTTCAGCTTATTTCCAGCTCTGATGCAATCACTTTTACTCACTTCATGAGCCAACATTCCTACCTGAATACCTTAAGTGCTACTTTCTGATGTATTTTTATTTACATCACAGATACTACATACTGATGAGTTTTCCAAATGAAGCTGGGAAACAAAACTGAGCAGACTTTCCTTACCCAGCATAAAGTCAACCAATAATGGTTTTTGCTTTTCTTCTGGGGTACAGACGGCAAGTTAAAGCACTGAAACTGGTAAAGCTGCAAAGTGAACGCTGGACCACTCGACTCGATCCCTTCTCTTTTAAGTACATCTGAGCAGAATTCAATTAACTTTTCTATCACCTTTTTCCTTCCTTTGGTGGCCTATGTCCTGGACATAGCTCTACCAGGCATCAAGCATAAGAGAAGCAGGGAGTCCAAGTACTGTGCTACCCTCTCTGAAGTTTTCGCAGTGACAGATAATTGTCTTTCTCCTGTAAATTCAAACTCCTCACCCTCACTTCTAAGGTTTCACGTTGTTTCATCACTGCTCGTACCTCATCCTGCTCTTCATCTTGCGTATTTTACTGTGCTGACAACCATTCTTTGTCATCCACTACACACTCATTTCCACCACTCTCTCCACTTAAGTACAACAGGGAGGATACTCAAATCTTTCACAAATTCCATGAGATACAACAGAGGCCCCCTTAATTTCATGAAACAAGTTTCTTCTAATGCTCAAAGTACAACTGAGGTTTTGGCTCTTATCACAATGGAATGTGAGAACAAAAAAAATTCCATTGGCAGCTTTGCCTTCATACTCGTCCATTCTGATCTCCCAGCACCAGCTACAGTCAAATCAGTTAAAAAAAAAAACTAACCATGTATTATTCATCTGGGTAGTTTCCAGCCTACTTACTGCCCCTGAGTCAGATATCACAGGGCCCAGCACGAGGAGCACTCAGGAGCACACAACAGTGCACAGGACAGATTTCAGCAGCAGCTCATAAGCAGTCACAGAAATCCAACAACTTGAGGGTGAGCAATCCACATGGTAAAACACTGAACTGCATCGTTACAAATACCTATCTGGATGACTACCCAGGCAGAGAAACAATCCACTGACTCCCACAGAACTACTCACATTGGTCTGACTTCCCCCACACCTATTCCAAAACTGCTGATATAAAAAATGGCTTCAAAGAGCACTCGTGTGAGTTCTCACTATGAAGTTAAGGTAAGACCTTTCCCCCTTCCCTTGCAGACGTGCAGACAATGGAAGAAAGCACTGAGGCAGAACTTCACTCCTCTCGCTACCCAGAAGGTAAAGGTAATCCCCTTTCTCCTTTCTTCTGCAAGGCTACAGCAGAGAAACAGACAATAGCAGCAGGATGTAAAAACTTTCCTTGAAAAACTCTTGTGTTTTAAAGATGCATGCTGAAAGAAAAGCATTTTAACGTGATTATTTTCTTCTCGTATCAGCATATTTTTGCTTTTACCCTTGACAGTTTGACAAGATGTCGGTCCTTCTGCTGAATGGGCTAAACATGTTTTCAAATGGTCTGGGCCATCTATGACTTACTATTGGATCAAAACTCCACAAACATAAGACATACAGTGAAGAAGTACGAACACTAGAGCTGTGTTAATCAAACCACAAGCACTCTGTAAAGTTGATGTAACAGTACATTTCTATAGCTATTACTTGTGTCTATTATAAACGCTATTTCGTAAGGATACTAACCACGTTTTCGTCTTAAAAATACTGTACGAGGGAAGGAGTATTTTGCAACAGTGAACCCCTGAGGAAATAGGAATCAGTGCTGAGCCCCCAGCAAAGCGCAGGTGCATGTGGGGCGCAGAGAATCGGCTATTTCGCCCAGAGCAGCGCGCCTAGCTCCTTGTGCCCGGCGATTCCGCAGCGCCACCCGCAGCCTGGGACAGCCCCCTCCCCGTTTGCGGCGGGGCTCCCCGACCTGGCTGCCTTAGCCACCGCAAGCCCCGCGCAGGGGAGCCCCTTTTAGCCCGGTCCGGACGCAAGCCCAAGGCGGGGGACATCCCCCCCCCACGCCCCCCGGCGGAGAGCGGGCCGGCCGGGAGCCTCCCCCGGGCCCGCCCCACCTCCCTGGGCACGGCCTGCTCTGCCCGCGGCCGCAGGG
>NW_020799103.1:9189188-9202501 GCF_003259725.1 Athene cunicularia
ACCCCCCGGGACCCCGCGGTCCCCCCGCGCCACCTGCCCCTCCGAGGGGATGGGGGATGCCGTGCTCCGCCCAGCACAAGCCTACAGATGTTTTAAAGCACAAGGGACTGCAAAATGTTGAAAATGCCACCTTGGCAAGCAAATAAAAGCAGAAAAAAAATGTTATTTGAGGGAAAAAAAAAAAGATCCCCCCAAGGCGATTAAAACATGAGATAAAGGTAATTATTCAGTAGAAGAGAACTGAATGATCGAGCTGGTGGTAACTTTCCCAACCTGATGAAGACTTTGCATAGGGAAGACAGGTGACCCTGCAAGAAGGACCAGAATATCTTCTGTGTGTATGGGACGCTGATAGCCATGGACTTGAATTTCAGCAAGGAAGATGAAGTTAAATATTAGGGAAAAATGAAGCCCTGTGATAAATTTCCTGTAGAGAGAAGGAAGTTCATTCAGCGGAGGTATTTAAGGTTAGGAAGGGCATAGATGCACAGAGCATCGTGAAAATTCACAACGGGCCTGTGCTGACCAAGAAGAGAGGCTAGGACACAACGCAGGGAAATCCAAGAGTCAGTACTTGATGGAAGTGAGGTGTCCCAGCCAAATGGGGCCGCCCCAAATGTGGTGTACGCAGGGTCCTCATACCCTTCAGATGTTTGGGTACAATGTGATACCAACATTATCTTGGTTGTTCAGGGGCATCTTTTATCCTTCGCGGACAGCTCTAAGCTTCCAAGAAGCAAAGTCCTTCTTTCCAGGGCCGGGCTGTCCTTTAGTTTGTTATACTTACACATGAACAACGCCAAAGCCTCCAGTAAAATTCCATTATCTCATTACATTACAGCGTATAATGTGAACCTATATGTATATTAACAAAGTAGAAACACTTTCATACTGTAAAGAGTGGTTGCTATATACTTAGGGAAGGGAATTTTCATTACAATAGTTACATTGATCTTGCTTCCAGGGAGAGGAATGAACTGAAAATCCTCTTTCTAATAGGAAAAAAGAAAACCACCTCCAGCTTTCTACGGAGTAGAACATACTTAAAAGTACAAAAGCAGGCGGTACATTGTGTTTGACAGCAGCAGCTTTTGTATTTTGCCTCCTGTAATGGTTAAGATAGTCAGTTCTTCTGTGTGCAAACTGCAGCTTTCTATCAGTATCTGGCACTGTCTGGTTCCTGGCACGTCCCAGCTACAGCCCCAGCATTTCCCAGACAAGCATCAGTTCATCCTATAGTACGTGGAACAGAGAATAAGCCTTAATTTACAGGACACTACAACATTAAAATGCCTGGGAACAGGAAGGAAGAAATCCACCAGACTTTAAAGGTGATTAGATTTCAAGATGTGGTTATTGTTTTAATCACTTTAATCTTTTCCTGGTGCAATGCTGCAGACTCTGTCTTCATTTGTTTCAGATGCGAGCTAAATGGTTATACTGGGTTGTGGCATGTTCTCATCCATGCCTTGACCACTTAGTAACAAGACAGCTGATGATGATGGGTGCCTGAAGTTCTCTGGAAGACATTAGCATCTCTGGAAATAGGAGTCTGAGCATGAAATGAGCTGCAGCACTGCGGGCTTGAATGTGGCGCAGAGCACTCATGAGAATAAAGGCTTCTTTTGGGAACCATCCAAACGGGGAAAAAAAGCACTGTGTTGCACCCTCAAGACACTGTTGGGCTAGCTAGTGATTCAAAAATATTGCATTTTAATGAAGCCCAAGGGGAACTTGGATCCTTAAAAAGCAATGGAAACTTTTAAGCCAGCATTCTCATTCTTACAGTCACCAATTAGTCCTCCTCATGCATCCAGCAGAGCACAAAGTCAAGTTAGGTTTGCAGCAGTCTTCAAAACAAATACCAGAGTGCATCTGGCTACAACCTCCATCTACTCAACCTGTAACCTCCATGATTTTAGCCCCATCCTGCAGTATCTCCAAAGCCTTTTTTGTCTTTCTTCAAACCTGTCCTGTAGCATCTCTGAATAGCTGTCAGAAAGGAGAAAATGAGCATGGATGTGCTTCACTCTCATCCTTAGCAACCAAAGTGGTGTAAGTGGCTGTTTTAAATTGTATCAGACATCAAACCAACACTGTGCAGTGAGGAACGGTGAAGTTATTGTTCCTGAACAGCAATAGTGTGCCATGAATAACTCAGCTAGACTCAGAACGGTGCTGGGATCTGAATCCCAGGGCATCTAAGCCAATGCAAGACTCCTATCCACTTAAACAGAACCAAGATTGGATCACATGTAGAGATTTTCATATGCAGGAGGGAGGGTTGAGATGCAATAGTCCAAAACGTAAGTCCACCTATATTCAGGTAATTTTTCCTCCTCCTTCATTTCTGAGCAGAGATTTTTCTGCATTGTATCTGCAGTACTGAAATTCTGGTAACAGCCATTGTTACAGCACAGCCATCCTCATCCATAGCTAAATTAAAACCTAGGGCTTTGAGGTAAAATCAAGAGCAGCAGAAGCAGAAGGTATATGCAAAAAGAGACCAATATAGAAGGCTTATATGTAAAGAAAGATTGGTCTCTGGATAGAGCCTGTCCTGCAGTCTCCACAGGAGGCAAGAATTACAGAATTTTCAGCGCTTCTATATGGGGATGTGCATATTAGTGTTGCTTGGGGGAGCACTCTGTATTTAGGTCCCTGTTGCTTCATGTCTACACCTGTATCATCATCTTAACTGACTCTTCAGAATTAGCTTTTCATTTCAGAAAACTTTCTTTTCTGAAACTTTGCTCCAAACATTTTTTTTATTTGTTCCAGTTAAGTGAAAGAAACTAAAAGCTTTTTTAAGCTTTTGCTTTTCTACGTTCCAGAACTGTTCTTCCTATGCTGTAAATTGTCACACTAATAATCAGTGCAGCATATAAGCCCATAAAGATAGTATCATCTGCAGGTTTTTATTGTATCCCAATGTATAAATTATTCTTGGAAAGATGGGAGTGGAAATGACAACCTACTTCTTCCGAGGATTCCACAGGCAAATTAGTTGCTCTCTTCTCCCTCTCTAAAATGCAGAACGCTGTTACCACCATCCTGTTAGTGCAATATCAACATTGTGTTATCGAGTCAGAAAGTGTGGTGTACTAGCTTCTGCCTGAACACACATGGGCATTTTACAGGTAACGATGGCTTGGATGTTTAGGTCTATCTTGAAGCCTAACTTCCCTTTTATGATACCTTGGAACTGTCTGTATTTACCAGCAAGATGCAATCTGCTTGGAGACATCTAGAGATTCAGACACACTAAACTTTATTCCAGCTGGAGAAACACTGCTGTTATTGAATGCATTTAGTATTTATATAACAGCAGTATCTAGATGCCCCAGTTAGCGCAACAGTGAGTTACTTAATGTGCAGTTCTCTGTTGGGACTACTTTATTTTCTTAGCAATTCCTCCTCCTTTTTACAAAATAAAAGTTCCTCGCTGGTCAGCCTCCTCATTTCTCTCACTCCAACAAGCAGTGGGAGGAAATTGCTTGCTCTGCCTATATGGTTTTTCCCATGCATCTGCTTCTTTTCACAATTTCCTGCATCCTGAAATAGCATAGAGACATCCCACCTTATCTTTGATAAGTGATGGTAAAACTAGAGAAGGTCTTCAGACAGGATAAAGCAAAATCCCTACCAGGTACATCAGGCCCACCTTCCCACCAGTTCTGCGGGGCTTCCATGCTCTCCATGCCCAAGTTCAAGCCAAAGGACAGCTAGTCATTCACCACACAGAAGACAGAAAGTAGGAGGAGAGATTGAAGGAGGAATTACTGGCAAAGACAGATCACAAGAACGAATTTCAGCACACTCCACTTGCTGCTACTGCAGCTTCCATTTGCTAGCTCCTTCTTCATATGTTTACAGGGAAAAATAACTCCTTTGTGAACTTGTGCCTCAAAAAAGGGAATAATGGTTATGAGAGCAATGAATATTGAGAATTAAATGTGGGGAAGAATGCTCTTTGATGGTTAGATGGCCATTAGTGTATTAATGATGTCTATTGGCAAAAAAAGCATGCTCAAAGGTAAACAGCTAAGGGTGAGGGCTTAGTCATGCCACTAATTCAGAACAGAACAAGCCATTTAGATAATTACAAAACAAAACAAAACAAAAAACCCGGGCACAAGTGGCAAGTTACCCAGCACTCACTGCAGAGAGCAACAGGCACATCTGCACAGTAATACAGCAGTTCACCCTGAATCTGCTTTTCATTATCCTGCTAAACCACACAAAATATCTGACACCTGCACGTCTCAGTGGGGATGGCCTAAACTTCAGAGTCTCTGGGGTTCAAGCCCCATTTTGTGACACCAAAGACTGGGAACCAGTACATGCTGGGGGCTGATCAGTTCGAAAGCAGCTTTGCAGAAGAAGACTTGAGGGTCCTGGTGGACGCCAAGTTGAACATGAGCCAGCAATGTGGCCTTGCTGCAAAGAAAGCAAGTGGTATCCTGGGCTGCATGAGGCAAAGTATTGCCAGCAGGTATGGGGAGGTGATCCTTCCCCTCTGCTCAGCACTGGTGGGACCACACCTGGGGCACTGTGTCCAGTTCTGGGCACCCCAGTACAAGAGAGACATGGACAGACTGGGGAGAGTACAGCAAAGAGCTACCAAGACAATGAAGGGACTGGAGCACCTTTCCTATGAGGAAAGGCTGAGAGAGCTGGGACTGTTCCTCTCAGAGAAGGTTCAGGGGGAACCTTATCAACGTATATAAATACCTGAAGGGAGGGTGCAAAGAGGATGGAGCCAGGCTCTTTTCAGTGGTGCCCAGTGACAGGACCAGAGGCAATGGCCACAAACTGAAACACAGGAGGCTCCTTCTGAACATCAGGAAACACTTTTTCACTGTGAGGGTGACTGAGCACTGGAAGAGGTTGCCCAGAAAGGTGGTGGAGTCTCCATCTTTTGGAATATTCAAAAGCCGTCTGGGCATTGTCCTGGAAATTGGCATTAGATGCCCCTGCTTGAGCAGGGGGGTTGGACCAGATACCTCCAGAGGTCTCTTCTGTGATTTGGTGACTTCCCGCCAGTCCTTCAGTTCCTTGTCATCAGCTGTTAAAACTGGAAAAGAGCTAAATTCCAGTCCATCCAGTAACAGTGCCATAATTAGAAATAAATAAGAGCCAAGAAATTATCATACACGTTAACCCTACTGCTACAGAGAGTGAAAAATCACTGACTTAAGACTAGGGATGGATATAGAAGGGACCAGTCACAAGACTGTACCAAGGCTATATGCACAAATGACCAGTTACTGCTACAGAAACTTTACTAACAACCTAATGAGGGTTGTTTGCTCTGTAGCTCAGAGATGGAGCTGTCTTTAAAGTGTATGCAAACCTGAAGCAAACCCCTCAAAAAAGTATTTGCACTGATGCAATACTTGTATGCAGAATTGATCGCCTGCACCCTGCACTGTATTGCCTTACTGTCACTAAATGGAATTGTATGTGATCTCAGGCTTTGATGGCTCTGGTTACTCATCTTTGAGGGCTGGCCATCAAATCTAGATGTAATACAACAGCAGTAGAAGTGCCAATGTTCAAGCAGCAGTCACTGTTCTACAACTCTTCCCGCAGGAGAGAGCTCACCAGTCAGACCACACAGACTTAGAAGACACAAATATATACCAAAACATGAAACCCTGCATCACCATTTAGCTTGTAAATGGCATGAGATGAGAATCAGCCTGTGTAACTAATCTACCTTTCCCAGGAGAGAGACAAAAGGGATGCTTTCCACTTGAAATCTAATAATTTTCTGAGAAGTTGTTTGCTATCATAGCAAATACTCTGCTACATGCATTCACATCACAAGAATTAAACAATGTTCCTGTTGATCTGTACAAAAGAAGTGACCTTCCAGAGTGCAAAACACAAGGACGTGTTGCTCAAGCTGCTTCTAGAAGAGGAAGAAAGGAGAAATATGATAGATTAGACAAGAAAGAGTTCAAGGTTATCAAAAAACAAATATTAAAAATTATTGTTCAAACTATTATCAGACAGAAAAAATACAGAGCTTCTTTTTGCACTTATAAAAAATAAAGCACATTTTACATATGCAGACCATAAGGCAATCAAACAGGTTTAAAAGTGCCAATCATCAAAAGAGAGACATACCTTCTCTGCTACAAACCTTCCCCCAACTCTATATTGAGTCAGTGCTTTAATACCACTTTTTCATCTAAAATAAGCAAGAACTTGACAAATGGTGGTGCATTGGTGGAATAAGTCACTGTGCAGAAATTACTATCTTTTAAGTGTCTGCTTTTGTTAATCAGATGGGAAATAAAAAGGTGGAAGGACGAGAGACTGGAAAAATCAAGGACTGTCTTCTTTCTAGCACAACATCAAATCACCATTTCTAGTGTCTACTGAATTGAGAACGCACATCAAAAGGTTCAAAGTATAATTAGCCTGTGAGAGCAGAGGAAAATATCGTTTTCCAGTTGTACGGTTTCACAATTAACTACTAAAATGCTTTCTATTCAGATTGGCCACATACTCCAAGCCAACAGTTTCTATTAAGATCATTTACAACTTGGGGACTATCATACGTAACTGTTTTCCCTCCTGAAATATGTATTAGAAGTTAGCTAAAACTAAGAACTAAGTGGGGGTGAGAAGAGGGAGGAAAAGAAACAAGTAATACTTCCACAAAGAAATCTAGTCAGTACATAGGAGAATAAAAACATGTGATAGTGGAAAACTACAGACAGGATTGCCTTGAGAGTAATCACAGTAAGCAAGTTAAATGCCATTGCTTCAGCTGTTAAAGCAGTCACGCAGGGAAGACTCTTTTTTTTTTCTCTCCAAATTACGGCACATTCATATCTCCAACAAGACAATTCTCAAGTAGAAGAAATTGAGGGGCCACATATTCTACTGCTTTCCTCCAGTGCCACATCATTGCTGGTTCATCTAGAGAAAGATCACTAACTCTCCAAGTGCAGGCTGGTTTGGGTGGGAAGAGACCTTAAAGATCATCTAGTCCCACCTCCTGCCCCGGGCAGGGACACCTTCCACTAGCCCAGGTTGCCCAAAGCCCCGTCCAACCTGGCCTTGAACCCTTCCAGGGAGGGGGCAGCCACAGCTTCTCTGGGCAACCTGTGCGTCTCATCACCCCCATCGTAAAAAAAATTTCTTCCTTTTTATCCAGTCTGCATCTACCCTCTTTCAGTTTAAAACCATTACTCCTTGTCCTATCAAACAGCTCCCTAAAGCAAATAACCACTCTGCCAAAACTAACCAACTACACGTAGCTCCCATCTCCGGAGAAGAAGTGAGAGAAGTCTACGTACAACTTGTTGAGAGTGTCTGGATGGGAAGCATGGATGTGTCTCACACAGAAACAATGAGAGTTATATCCAGCTGTAAACAGCGCACCGATAAATAACCACGCTCTCCATATTTTCTTTTTTGATATTTTTATTAATCAAAGACTTCCATATTTTGAGTGATGAGAGAGATCCCAGGATGCTTTCATAGCTAAGGTAAGCTTAACCAAAAGATACACTGCAGAATACATCATGGATATAGATAACCTTGTTAATGACTGGGTGAACTGGTGTTACTGTCACTGGTCACAGGCGAGGGTCCTCAGAAAGAGAATGTGCTGTTGGCAATGGACCACAACTCTTGCAGGGACATGCCAAGAGCTCCAAGAGAGAAAAAGGAGAATTTGACATTGTACCTGACTGAGAGGGTCCCTAAGTACCAGAGAAGAACCAAAGGTCTGTCTGCACCGCTGAGGCAGAGCAGTGTACAGACTGTTTCAGCTCCAGCCCTCTTACACATACAAACAGAGCATTTTTTTATTCATGCTATATAAATACACGCGTATTTTGTATTGGCATTTATAGAGTTGCATAAAAGTCAAAATACAAAGTTCTGCAAGGTTTTGTTTAATACTCTTAGTTGGAAGCTTGAAGGGTTAAGTTTACATGTCACTGTTTTCAATAAAACCCAAAAGCTAACTATGTGGGAGTGTGCCATTTCAATTCCTTAGCGTTTTATAAACAATTTTCAGTATGCCAATACTCAGTGCAAAGCACATGCTTAGTTAAAATCCTAGACATGGATAAAGTATAAGAGAAAAAATAAAAAGCTAGCACATATTGTCTGCATGCTCACAGAAATATAAAAAGAGGGAAAAGTGTTTCTCACTTACAGCATTATTTTGATTTTGGCGTAAGAAATGTAGATGCTTTCTCCCAAAATAACGGTACTTACAAGGTTATATCATTGGCTTGTAAAAAGAAAGAAAAATATGTTACAGTGATGGGAACAAAGAGTCTACATCAGTTGAAACTAACTATTTCCGTACCCATCAAGAAGACTGCAGCAAGTTTATATTTATGATCCAACACTGCTTGTGTTGACAGCAAATCAACTGCTTGGTGTATGACAGGGGAGCATCCAAAAAAAACCCCAAACCCAAAAAAAAAACCCCCAGAAAAATCCCTATGAAAAATAATGACAATTTATGGAACGGTAAGAAATTATAGCTTTCCAGAATAAAACCTACAGTATTTCTTCCCTTTCATGTGACCCACTGAAGTTTGCCCAGGTTCTCCACAAGGTAACAAGTTATTTTCCCCATGAATAGGGCAGGCCAAAATACCCCAATTCCCAATAATTGGTAACAATATACGTGTCCCTCCCATGAATGGAGACAGTGATTTAACAGATGGAACCTTAGGAAACAAAATTAAAAGGTAATGTTTCTGCTCACAGTTAGGAACTGAAATGCGAGAAGCACAATTCAGAAAAGAGTTAATGGTAATTTCAGCTTGGAAGTACGGCATACAAATCAGGATTTTTACAGAAGCATCCATAACATGGTCATTACAGAGGCAATACTGAAGGCTGCTTTGTTAACCCCAGTAATTGCGCTCTCATTGCACAAGTCGTGTTGGCAGCAAAAGAATTCAAAATTATCCAACTGGAAGAACTCAGCAATATCATTCATACTGCACTGGGATGTCTTCCAGCAGGACGAAGTTCTCAATTTACCTACCAAAAAAAGGTAAAATAAACAGATTAAGAGACTATTGAAAGTGAAACCATTTTTTGCATAGAGAGAGAATCACTGCCTAGACTGCCGTGTACTTGATTTTTTAGCTTCCTTTCAAGGGTTTAGAAGTTCCCAAATTTGCCCTCACTATGAATTTAGTAGCGTGAATAGCGATAGCAAGCCGTGGTTCTGCCTCCACAGCACTCTCTTGTAGCTCTTAGCCATACGATAAGAAAGATTTCTAGGTCAAGCTAACCAGTGCCTCCAATTCAGTCCAAATAACCCACTGGGGGCTACAGGGTGGAGCCTGAGCGATACCTACTCTGGGGCTCCTGACAGAGAAGGACAGTGCATCACCATCTAGCTCATCCCAACAGATTGAGTCCTCCCCTTCTCTCACTCATTCCCCTGGACACTGGAGATCAAACACCTTGTCTTCCATCTTCCCTAGCTTGACACCTCAAATACTTGACTCCTGACTCTGACAATGGGCAACCGCTGTAGCCTGAATGCTGGAAAGCTACAGTTTGTGCTTATGAAGGTAAAGGCTTAAGGGAAACAGCAAAAGGATGCAAGCAGCAGAGCAGCATCCTGCTCCAGCAGCATTAGAAGCTTCCTTCCTCCACACCAAGTCAGGTCCCCTTCAGCAGGGACCATGCAGGGAACAGAGCGGTCCCACGCCACCCTGGTTCCCGCTGTCCGAAGCCAGCCCAGCAGAGTTTCTAGAGCAGAAGGAACCCGGGAGGAAAGCTTATGTTTTTCCAGTGAAACTCCTGTCACTGGTAGTAAACAAGATACTTAAATGTTATCTAACAACTAGAATAGTAACCTTATGCCCTGAATATACATACTTGACCATCTCCCTGAGATGCAGGTCACTCCACCCTCAAGAAAAGGTAATTTATTTTAATAGTGTCAATTCATAAATGACTGAGTTTTCATCTGCAGGTTTATTTTATGGGTTATACATGCTTTATCTGGTTTTGAAATACAAAACCTTTGCCCTGAATTTGTTACTTTAAAGTCAATGCTGTCTCCTGTTATCTTCTAGCAATCTTGGGTAGGGGTTTTTTGTCTTTGTTTTGGTTTTTTTTTAAATCTGGATGTACAGATATCTATGTATATGCTTGTACAAGTATAAATCAACTATCTAAATCATTCTTATCAGTTGCTCGGATATAAGCATGACCTTCACAAGTATTCACAGCCTTCTTTTGAGGCTAAAAAATGCATGCTAAGGCCAGATTAGAAGTGTACAGGCAATTGAAAACTGATACAACCACATTTATTTTAGGTCTGCAGGACAGTATACATACCAAATTTCATCTGCAAGCAAGTATCCTCAGTTGCTAGGCAAGTACTATTGGTCTTGCACAAGGAAGGGCTGTTCTCGCAGTGGTAACACCTTAGGGTATAACCTAAAACGACAAGGGTTTATCTTTACTGAATAATAAAGTACTGAAAGAGAATCAGCATTAAAAAGGACAAAAGAGGAATCACTATCTGCATCTGTCACTAAAGATATGCCTGGTTATTAAACTCAAGACTTAAGCTAAATTTTACAAGCTTTTGTCAGTGTACAAAGTGAGACTGGCAATTTTGAAAGGAAGATTTTGAAGCATGTACTTACATAACTTGTAAAAACACTTGCCTTTAGGTGCCTGCAGAACAATATATTAAAGGCTTGCTTCTTTTATCTACTCTTAAAGACTGCCTTTTCCAAAAGGACAGACAAGAAGGGACACTTACAGCAGAATTTTATTCTATTCCTTTTTTATTTCACCTCATTCCTCTTTCATGCTATACACCTAGTTTCCAATCTACACAACAGGAATCCAATCTCCTAGCAGCAAAACACAAGTCTGTTGCCATATAAAGCAGCATCATATTCTGCACTTTATTATCTCTTCTGGCCAAAGACAATCAGCAACAGAAATGAAGCCCTACTTCTCTGATCACTGTTATTCCCCAAACTGCTGTTAAATAATCCAAGCCTTTATTGTTCCTTTTCCTTCTCCAACAAGTTTTCTGATTTCCTCAGCCCGTGTCATAACATTACATCAGAAAGGTACCTCCCTTATACTTACCAGAACCACAAAAAGCAAGCAGAACAATGCAGGCGGTTAACAGGATGCAGTTCATCTTGATCATGCTTTTTCCCTAATTTGAAGGCATAAACAGAAGTTACATCTTTATTCTATGTAAAAGCTACATGAAACTAGCAAAATACACAGTGAGGAATCGAGGTTTCAGGACTTGATTCAGTGTGGAACTAAAGGCATTGGCCAGGAAAACCAGTGAAAGAGAGAAAAGTAATTTTGCACTTTCTGAGAGAGTATTTTTATTCTGAGAACAGGTTTTTTTATTCTGAGAACTGAGATTTGAGCCCCAGCAGGCTGTAGATGGGTCTCCTTTCTCGCCTCTGATTACACCATTCAACAGGTCTCCCTGTTTCTTACAGCTACAAATGCACCTAACAAAAAGAGAGGCCACTTAGGTCTCGAAAGGTTTTTCTTTCACAGCAATTCCCCAATAACCCTGGAGCCAGACTGTGCCCCTTTCTTCTCTCTGATGGGGTTGCAAGAGATTAGCCTGCGCTAAGGGGGCTTTTGCCTCTCCTCTCCCCAAATTTCTCCCTCTCACCGAGGGACCAACACATGCAAGAACCCACCGAGTGACCACGGCCATGGCTCAAGCTCTCCACAGCTGCTCTAATCCAGAGGTAGCAGTGAGATAGGAAGGTCAGGATTTTTTTTAACAGAGGCAACTCCAAAGCAGGAGTTATCAGATAGACTTCTGCACACAGAGTCTGAACTACAAACAGTAATAACTACTACTAAAAAAATCTCTGCTATTGCAGAGTAGGCTACTCAGACCAGGTATCAATACAGAGGGGAGAGAGGGACCACACTTGTGCTAAGAGGGCATGATTTCATGTTTGTCTTCCAAGCTCAAGTGGCCTTGGAAGTCCTAAAGAATTAAAGGCATTCACACAACAAGTTTTACTTATGATAAGACTGCAGTGAAATGGTCACATTGCTACTCTTGACCCTGTTAACACTGCTTGAAGCTATTTCTATATGCATCTAAGAGTCTAGTGTGGCAGACCATAGTCATGTTGGGATGGAGTTTTCTCCTCCCAGAAGACTGACTGTGGACTTGAAAAGATAGTTCATAATAAAACAGTACCAAAATCCTTCTCAAGCTTAAGCCTAGCTAATTTTTCTGCTGAAAAATAAACCCCTCAACAAAAAACCCCACCTTTTTTCTTTTTTCTTTTTTCTTTTTTTTTCCCTGTATTTCCTGACTTACTGTTGAACAGGAAAAATAAAAAAAACCAAACCATAATGTGCAGGACAAGATGATTTTTCCAGAGTAAACAACTTTTTGAGAAGCCTTCCAAGACCAGAGGCACATTCCACAGCAACATGAAATCTGCAGGAGCGCTGTTAGTCTGGTGGTTAAAGCAAGAACCACTGTTGACAGCAACAAGAATCTCCCTGGGAACCTCTCCATGTTCCAGGGAGCCCTCCACTACCCAGTGGGGTCAGCGCAGTAGAACAGTTTTGCCTTTTAGCAAAACCAAGTCATGACCAGAAGAAATATAAAGCAGAATAATAAAAATCCACCGTAGCCAGCATAACAGCTTTGACAGTAGCAATTCAAGCAATCTATTTTTGTGAGAACGAGTAATTTTTTCTGCACTCCTGAACAACAGAAAGATGAGGCAAGAGTAAAATTTCAGCTTAATAGACAGCAATTCACAATATGGAAAAGAAACAAAGCAGAAAACATTTCCTGAACTGAATTTTCGAAATTGCTGTTTTAACTCAAGCATCCGACCAATCTCAGCAATAGGAAATAACAAGAATGAGCAAATGCAATAGCAGGAACATCTTAACGCCTCGCTAGTGCGACAGGAGAATTTCTCTGCAGTCCCACCTGGGAGAGAGCACACGTCCAAGACCAGGCTGCTACGTTCGTCATAACCTCAGAGCAGAGAGAGGCAAGAAAAGGCCCAGCAGGACTAAGAGCCGCGTTCCTGTGAGGACTCGGACACCTCAGCCCCCGCTCGGGGCTGCAGCACTTGGCCTCCCGAGGTAGCCCGGGGCCAGCAGCCGCCCGGCTGGGGCCACCTGGCTCCCTCCCAGCTCCTCTGGAAGTTGGCTGCAGCACCCCCTGGGCAGCAGCTGCACCCCCACCCCTCCGGCCCGGGCTGCTGGGGGAAGGGGGGCTGGGGGGGTGTCCCGGTGCCCGTTCCCCCGCGGGCGGCGGCCGAAGC
>NW_020799103.1:9202551-9207656 GCF_003259725.1 Athene cunicularia
GGGAGGAGGGGTCTGCGGGCCGGGGCCGCACCCTGCGCGGGCAGGCAGGGGAAGCTTGCACGGCTGTACCGTACGCACACACACACGGGGGTGCGTGTGTAACCGAGTGTTGCCAGCCCCAAGGAGCCCAACACCGAACGGTCAGTTAACGGTTGGAGTAGATGATCTTCAAGGTCTTTTTCCAACCGAGATGATTCCGGGATTCTGTGAACATGAGTGAGCAGAAAGCTGCTGCGGCAAGGAGAGCCAAGGGGTGCGGGGCTGCAGCACCAAGGGCATCCCCAGCAGCGATAAAGGAGTCCTCATGCCATGGCTCAGCGGTCGTCAGGCCACACTAGGAATACCGCATCCAGTTTTGGTCCCCACTATACAAAAAGAGACGTGGCCAGGCTGGAGAGGGCCCAGAGGAGGGCCACAGGGATGGGCAGGGGACTGGGCAACCCAGCGAGGGAAGGCTGAGAGAACTGGGTTTGTTCAGCCTTGAGAAGGCTTAGGGGAGACCTTAGCACCATGTTCCAGTATTTAAAGGGTGGCTACAAGGAAGACCGAGACTCCCTTTTGACAAGGAGTCACGTGGAAGTGATGAGGGGTAATGGGTACAAGTTACTCCTGGGGAGATTCTGACTGGACACAAAAGGAAAATTTTCCACAGTGAGAACAATCAGCCACTGGAATAATCTCCCCAGGGGAGTGGTGGATTCCACAATGTTGGACACTTAAGATTCAGCTGGACAGGCGCTGGGCCACCTTGTCTAGACCAGGCTTTTGCCAGGAAGGTTGGACCAGATGATCCCTGAGGTCCCTTCCAACCTGGGATTCTATAATACTGATTTTTTTATGGGGCTGGTCTGATGGATGAAGGGAGAGGTTCTACCCACCCTTCATTAACTGTAGCTGTTCCTATGCTTAATTTCTATCCCAACAGCTAAACCTGCCCTTTGTGCCCAATAGATTTCAAAAGGCAGTTGGAGGAGGCCCCAGAGCCACCATAAGCAGTGGCCCCCAGCTTCTTGGGTGGACTGAGAAATGGGGTAATAAAAGGGGATTAGCTGGACTGCAATAGAACACTCATCACCCTCAAACACTTGGCCATGCCTGTCATGCCTCCCCAGTTGTGGTTAAGTAAATGGTATGAATTTATAGATAGAACTAAGAAAAATTAGGAAGAGTTTTAGAACACAGAAAGGGAAACGACCAGGAATGGCAGCTTCCTCCATACGCAGCTGAAATCCTAGAATGGTTTGGGTTGGAAGGGAATTTAAATCTAGTTCCACCCCCCTGCCCCAGGTAGGGACACCTTCCACTAGCCCAGGTTGCCCAAAGCCTGGTCCAACCTGGCCTTGAACCCTTCCAGGGAGGGGGCAGCCACAGCTTCTCTGGGCAGCCTGTGCCAGGGCCTCACCCCTCTCACAGGGAAGAATTTCTTCCTTAGATCTCATCTGAATCTGCTGTCAGTTTAAAACTGTTACCCCTCATCCTATCCCTATCCTTCCTCATAAAGAGTCCCTCCCCCCTTTCCTGTAGCCCCTTTCATTCCTGGGATGCAGCTCTACGGTCTCCCCAGAGCCTTCTCTTCTCCAGCTGAACCCCCCCCAACTCTCTGAGCCTGTCCTCACAGGGGAGAGGCTCCAGCCTCTGATCATTTTCATGGCCTCCTCTGGCCCCACTCAAGCAGGTCCATGTGCTCCTGACACTGGGGGCCCCAGAGCTGGACCCAGCACTGCAGGGGAGTCTCACGGGAGTGATATCGTTCTAAACATTCGCAACCTAGAAAAAAATCAAAAGGAAAACAACAGAGGTAGCTGAGGGCACCAAAAGTGGGTTTTGTTATATTGAGAGATTTAGGTCAATGCTATTTAGAAAAAAAAAAATTGAACACTGACTTGAGCACAGTATGAAACACCTGTGTCTACCAGTTGTATTTAACAGAGTATACTGGATTTATTTTTGTTACACACAGCACAACAGCCAATTCATTCATTAAACCTAAAGGAAACCCTAAACCACTCAGAACTTAAATCAGATTCTGTTGGTGCTTTACGGTAGTTGATTATCAGTCAGCTCAGCATATGATCTTATGTCTTTTTTTACCTGTTTAAGTCATAAATAAAAGCAAATAGATGTAAGAGCGAGATGCTTGCATGCTATTGTGTGCAACTTATTTAATGAGAATCCACTCAATTAAGACTTGATATTTTTAAAAAATCCTTAATTTATTAATTCATTTAGAAAATTTTGCGATGAGGAACAGTGAGCAAGAAACTTAACTTCAGCCATAGCTGAACATTTGCCTGCTTTCACTTCCTTAAATCTGTATGAGGAACTGGGAACAGTTCCTCCTAGAGAGGATACATTTGTCTGTATCTTCACAGAAAAATGGTACTTCCATTTTAGCCTGAATTTTGCACCTGATATTCTTCCTAACATAGATGGTAAGAAATCACTGTGAACAATGACAGAAAAGAAAAAAAAAACAAAACAAACAGCACTGGAATGACTTGCACAGTAACATCCTTCCCCCGCCCCCCCTCTCCCCAACTGGCACACCACTTGTTTCTCTTGTGTGATGCAGTCACAGCAAGGAAACCGTAGCCAAAGCTCCTCTCCATTAAACCATCCAGTCAGCAAAACACCACAATAAGCACTGAAGGAGTCCTACGGTGCAATTATAAAGAGACTGTCAGCGTGGGCCTTTTCCACAGACAAAAACCACCCCTAGATTAGTTCATTTTTGCATTGGATGTGCTAAGTTTTTAACCATATGCTGAGTTCATAGATGTTCAGCGAAGCTTATTTCACCTTGACAGGAGAAGTCCTAACCAAGCATCACTATCAGGCAGGATCTGCATCAGGAACAGCTGCTGGAACTTCAGGCTGAACCTGAAACACGGTGGCCAAAGGGAAGGACATATATAGGCTGTAGGTTATGCTCTGCGCGTGCGTGCTGCGCCGACGAGAACCACCGCAGTTACCAGGACACCTACCCAACACCTGCTTGCTGAGGCAGAGCACTGGTGACATGCTGCCTTCTGAAGCAGGACCTGAACAGGCAATTCTCTCCCACTTTCTCAGTGAAGATTTCGACAGCCCGGCAGTGCTGGCAAACATAACACACTCCTTGTTTTCTTCAACAGTCTCGGACGCTTCGCTTTTCATACTGATTTGGCATAAACTTCAGAGGCTTGGGTGGGGTGAGGAGAACCACTGGCCTAAGCCCTACTTCAAATGCACATAATCAAGAGGCACAGTGCTTGCAGCGACACTGCATCTGGTAGTGCTTTAGGCAGCGTGTCATGGGCTAAAATAGCTGCCTGAAGCAATGAGATAACCTTTCTCCCGTTACAAACACATACACGGTTGGTACAGTAACAGCAACACGCTGGTCCTCCTACCCCACTACCTCCTCACAGAATCATCTTGGTTGGAAAAGACCTTGAAGATCATCCAGTCCAACCATTAACCTCACACTGACAATTCATGCAGGGTTGCGGCTGGCAGGGTTTCGGCCACCGGCCCTGCTCGGCTCAGAGCCCTTAACCCCTCACATCCCACTGCTCAGGAGCTGACAGAACAGCACTGTCATACCTTGGCTTCTTTTACAGCAAGAAATAACCACTGTTCCTCTTTAACACCCAAGGGAGAAACACTCCCTGAGAAGAGTAAAATCACCAAGAGTTGGGAGTGTTTCTGCAGAGCCTCCTGACCTTCAGCTGGTAACTAGAACATACAGACCCTAGTGAAGTACTAAACGAGGCTCCAATCATAAAGAATTAACTGTCCTTAAAAACACACAACAGCAGCAGAATAAGTTCTTGTTCCACTAAATCCTTTTAAGAGTTGATGACATTTCTGTGAAGAAAAAGCATTACACTGCAAATATCACATTTTCCCCTCACAGTTAATACTGAGGAATCCTCAAAGGAAACATCTTTAAAGCACTACAGCAATTCACACTGCTGTTCAGACTTCTGTGAGAGTCAACACGAAGGTTTTTGCTTTTCTAGATGTTTCATAAGGGTTATACTCAATATTTGTTTTCCTACCTTGTACCATGGAAGATCCAAATGCTGCATGGCACTAGAGAAAGATGAGCACATTTAGAATCTAGTACTATGACTTGTAAAACCAATCCCAAACCAAACAAAACCCCAGGCCTCCTGTATGAGCAGTAACTAGTCAATAATAGAAACAATCAGGTGGAACCACAATATACAGGTTTTCCTCTGAGAAGTTAGTAAGTCTGGATGTCAGAGAGGAACTGACTACAGCGATGCTAGTCACAAAATTATTGGTCAAGTCTTGGCAAGAACAGTCCCATGTAGCATTTCAGAGCAAAGGAGGCAGTTGTTTATTAATGACAATCAAAACAAAAGTGATAAAGCAGATACTTCTTTAAACATAAAGTTGCTAGTCATCTGGTGTTCTGTCAGGCTCCTTTTTTTTTCTTCTCTTTTTTTATTCAGGTGTAGTTACAAAAATCCATAGAGGATTTGGGGAAACACCATACTTCAACATAAATTTGTCATCTATGACAAATTCTGAACAGCAAACATCATATAATGAAAAAAAACTCAAAACGTATTTACAAATTCATACTCTGTAGTCATTGAGGAATTTCTTGGTTACTGAGTGGTAGATTATGCATGTACACTACATTCCAATCAGAGTCACTTAGCATAAAATTAAGATGAAAGACAGATTGTCTAAAAATAAGGCCAGTTTCATTCCTAATTTATGCAGCTGAAAAACAGAATTTTCTAGTACTTCTATGTTAATTTAAAAAAAAAAAGAGCATAAGAGCACCTGATCTCACCCAAGAGATACACAGACCAGACTGCAAGTTTAATTCTCAGCAGGGATTATCAAGAGTAGAAACTCATGAGAAAGGACAATACTATACACCTTTTTTTGCCATCTTGTCTATTGCTAATTTTAAATGCTTGTATAAAAAAAAATCCCCACACCGTATTTGCAATATGATCATAAATAGGCAATAGTTTAAAAATGTAAGATATGATTACCTCGAACTATCAAGCTGTTTTGTACTTCAGAAAAAAGTGAACAAAGCCCAAACACCTTTGTCTTCCTCCCCCTCCCTCCCCCTG
>NW_020799103.1:9207706-9225717 GCF_003259725.1 Athene cunicularia
AGCCCCCTCCCCACTTCCAAACCAGGAGAAAAAGAAGTTATACTCTGATGAATATTAGAACTGGCACCAACATTCATGCTAGTTGCCCTGATGTGCAACGGAAAGTTCATTTTACAATAGTCAGAAATATTCTTATGCACTAGCCCCAAAGAATTCAGCTTCTGAAAAGAGTTTGTTTTGTTTTGAAAAAAAAAAAAAAAAAATCCCATCAGGTATGACGTGGGCAGCGTCTAGAAGGCGCAGGAATGTCCAACACTCTACGTCGATCTTCATATTCATCAGTGTCTGTGGAATCTTCATCTTCATCCACTGCATATTCATTATGATTTGTTTCCTAATACAAAATACATCCGTATTAAAATATCTCATTCCAGCTAGTTATAAGAAAGCACTGCCAATTACCTAGAAACATCTGAAGTTTGCATTATCACATCAATCCCCTGGAGCTGACATTATATTCTACATCCTAAAACCGGCTCCTTACAATTACAAAGTTTAATTTGCATTAGAGATCATTTTGCCAAACTGCTTGACCTTTAACTCAGTAAATATCCATTAGCCTTCTTTATTTGATACGTATAATTATGCAAAGCCACAATTCAGTATCTCGGCTGTACCAGCTGTCTTGGCAGCTTACGCTGTCTTTTACTAAAAGTAGTTTAAAAACAAAGGGTCATTACTACCCTTAAAATAGAGGTAGAGCAAAAGAGAAAAATTATTTTACAGTCAACTGAATGGAAGGAAGTTACAACTTCCACAAATGTGAGCAAGAGTTAAGAGATGCCATTTTCTGTTAGAAGCACGACATCTGCTGGCGCTTCCTGTGGGAGATACTGGTAACAAGGGTCTCATATCCCTGAAAAACCTGAGGAAGTGTGCAAGTAGACATCTACCCCCGGGGAAAGACGCAGTGCTTGCACAAAGACTTCCACATTCTGGCTGAAACAGTCACTAAATGAGGGCTATGCTAGTGATAAAATAAAGCATTCTTCCCTAAACATGCCAAAGCAAAGGGAGAAATTATACAGTTAACCTGCAATGTCAGAACTAAAACTACCTTACAATTAAGAGCAAGCTAAAGCAGATTTGCAAAGTCATTAAGTGACTTTATGAAATGCACTTTCAGTGAGAACTAATGAACATTGTACAGACCACTGTAATTTTTAAATTGTCATTAACTGAACCTTTCTTGCTGAAAAAAGTAGATAACCCTATTATGGCTAAAACAGATGAGTGTGGTCATACCAAGGCAGAATATTTAAAACAACTATGAAATGCAAACAGCTAATGCAGTGCCATGCTTCTAGGTACAAAGAACTCTGAAATATGCCCTGGACAGACAGACATACACACATGTACGTATTTCTGTGCATCCTGAGAGGCAGTTGTGTTCAAACACAGGACAACAAAATGGTCCCATTTTACCTCTGTCGAGACCTCACAGGCCCCTGGTCTGACTGATAAAACTAGGTTTGACCCTGATACCAGAGGTGAAGGCTTGGAAGAAGACCTGAAGCCATGTAGTGTCCTATGAAAGCTGGGGCCGAGGGTCTTGTATTAAACTGGAAGCATGACATGTCAACGCAGTGAGGATACATGGCTTTACCGATGTACAAACTGCCTACGAAGGTTACTACAGTTGCTGGACTGAGTCTTAATTGGTGCATGTTTTGTATGAAATTATCAATATGAACACTGTTCAGAACTCTAATTTTTGCACCAAGAATTGTTTTCTTATTGATAAACATTCCAGAAGCTGAAAAGAATTCATAAAGACAGATACTTTTAGATCTTTTTTTTTTTAAGAAATTATTCTGAAAAAGCAATTTTAAAGAAAAGATTCAAAACTGAAAAATGAAATGACGGTGAAGTTTCAATAAAGTTACACTGTCCTATGAAAATTAATTCAAGTGTTCTCAGAAAACAGGAGGTCAGGGAAAAAAACCCTCAGATAAGCACAACTGCATCTCCGCTTACCATTCGTGCCGTGGACACCTTGAATGTTGGACACACCATATGAAATCTGGGAATTGTGACATTAAAGAATTTGTCCTTGTAGTAGAGGCAATGGAAGGTGTAATACCCCTCCATATATCCAGATGTTGTGGAAAACGTAGTGCAGCTGGTATATTCATAGACTCTCCCTGGACTGATGATTGGAAACTCCCCTGTTGGTAAAATATGAGGTCACAAGAGTAAGAACTGAAGTAGAACTACAATTTAGCAGTTTGCTGAAGCACTTGCACTCCATAACGTACTCAGATCATTTTATATTCCAGTGGATGCATAAATGATTCTCAGCAACTACTGGTGTTAAAAACCTGAGTGTTTAACTACGAAGATGTTCAGACAACCCTTGCAAAAAGAACTTTAAAGACAAAACAGACGGATACACATCCCTTTCTTTCAAGCAACAAAATGATTTTGATACAAACTACAAGTATTACCCCCTGTCACCCTGAGAAACAGCTACTAACAGCTTTCATAACATGTACATTAAATACAAAACCGTTCTATTGAGTTTGTAAAGGCCATCTTTTACTTACCAACTACTCCAGGACCCTGAACTTCTTCTACAGCACCTTTGGCATTTGTTATTTTCCAGTATCGACTGTCCAGCTGACAAGCCTTCTCAGGAAGAGCATCTTTGGACATTTCAATTCTAGGAGGCAAACAGCATACTTCATCGTTATGTAACTACTTTCATATATTTTAAGAAATGCTTTAGTGTCCTTGGGATCTCTCTCAAAATAGACTGGGCAAATGTCCTGGTTTTGGCTAAGATAGAGCTAATTTTTTTTTTTCCCCTTCTTAGTAGCTAGAATAGTGCTGTGGTTTGGATTCAGTATGGGATTTGATATGAGAAGAATGTTGATAACGCACTGTCGTTTTTACCTGTTGCTAAGAAATCGAGAACTTTTTAACTTCCCATGTCCTGCTAGTGCACAGGTACACAAGAAGCTGGGAAGGGAGCACAGCCAGAGCAAGGGACCCAAACTGGCCAGTGGAATATTCCAGATGATGTAACATCATGCTCAGTATATAGAGGAGGGTTGATCAGGAAGCTCACTCCAGCTTCCGGGATTGTGGTTTCAGGATTCTCTGGGACCGCCGGCTGGGAACAGGCTGGGCATCAGACAGCAGGTGGTGAGCAGTCACATTATGTATTACTTGTTTGTATTTTCTATTATTACTATTATTTTTTTTTATTTTATTACAATTATTGTTTTTATCTCAATCTGTAAGTCTCCTTACCCTCCAATTCTCTCACCCATTCCCCAGGATGGGGATGGGTGAGCGAGCAGCTGTGTGGTGTTTGGATGCTGGTCAGGTTTAAACCACAACAGCAAAAAACCCCACTAAAGGTAAAGTATACAGAATCAGTTATCGGGCTCCACCTCCCTGCCTCTGCATCACTATCTATTATTATTTACTCCTTTCCAAATCAGAAGAGCTACTTGTAACTTCTTTCCCCCACCCATCACTGTATTTACCCGTTACCAAAGTATTTTTTAAATTATAAAGTACAGCATGGTGTGCACATCCTATTCATTTTAGGATGTTTTTGAGTGCTGTGCATAAATTTGCAACAACGGGTGTTTTGGACATTACATAGGTCCTTCCTGTGTTACAAGACTTAATTCAGTTGTTATTTTTACCTGATTCTGTAAGTGAAGAAATAATGCGGTGGATGTACAGAACTGAGCTCAGGTAGAAAAGATGTGGACACAGAAACAGTGATATCTCCTGTGGTAGCAACACATTCTTTATCATGCACATACCTACAGAAAGGAAAACATTTAACTCCGCAAATAACTGTACACTCAGCAGAGAAAACTAAAGATGTAAAGTGATTAGTTAATTACTAATAAGAACACTATGGTGTTAGGTTAAAACTAATTCTTAACTTCATTTGGCAATGAAATTAAGGATGTAGGTATGCCGTGTCTTCAGGATGTGTGCTTCCCCATAACCTAAACTCACAGAGCTGTGGATCTCTTTCTACCTCCGTTAACGTTTGTATTAAGCTAGATGTATAATTTGATCCAAAGTCAATGAAGACCCACTTGTTTAATAAGGATGTGTCATTATGCTGTTTAAAAAACACAAACTAGGAACTCCTAGAGCAAATTAATTTACAGATCAGGAACTTGGTTCTATAGCATCCCAGTTTTACAGAATTAAGGTTATGACTTATATTTAGAAGAAATTAAAGTGTATGAAGATTTAAACATCCGAACAAGTCCTATTTATTTTGGAAACCAGTTCACTGAAAAAAATTGCTTTTTTAATAACTCAAAACAGTCCTGCAGCAGCAGCACACTCATGGCAAGCAGAATAAATATTATGCCGTTAGCTAAACTTCACATCAGTTATAAAGCAAAATTCTGGTCCCATTAATGCAAAGTTACAAACTCTGAATCTTCTGGTTAAAAAAAAAAGTTTCTTTAAGCATTCTGTTTTACAGCTTTATCTTCAGTAAGTTTCACAAGCTTTCTCCTCTCCACCAGCAGCTTTTGTATCAGATACCCATAACTACTTGGAAAGGGGTCAGCATTCTAAAAGAAGTATCAAAACCTTGCAGTGAGGTTATAAATCCCAGACACAATACCTGAAAATCTGGTCTCTGATGATAGGATAACCACCAGTAACAACTTTGTTTACATAGGATGTAAACCATTCCAAGTAAGATGTACCTAAATGCCAAAGAAGAAAAGTATTCATAAGGACAGGCAAATTTACCATTCAGCACATTACAATAAACACTACCAAAGAGACAGTTTAAAGCTTTGAATATTTTTTAATAAACTCTCAGACTTACTTATATGAGTCAGTCAATATTCCAGTCCATTCTACCAACAAAGACCATTTGGAGAAACCAACCAACCAAGAACTAAGAGTTATTGACACAGCAAACAAAGAATCTCTTAGTTAAGTATTTCACTTTATAATCATGGTCTTCAAATGCTGGTGTCTCTCATCATCTGGTTTCTTGTTCATGACTGTCCTGCTGTGACTGAGAAAGAAAACAATATAGTGGCCTATACTATTTGTATAGCTATTCCCAGCTGTTCTACCTACAAGAGGCATGCAAGCCTGCTGGTGGATTTATGGACTTTGTTTTGAGATCCAGGTTTCCATATGAATAGTTTCCATATGTAGAATTTCCCTCTCCTTCAAACTGGGGATAAGTCACAGACACACACTCCATGCTCCTGCTACAAACCCAGAAGACTAAGGCTGTATGTGTGTCATTCCAAAGAATTTGGGATTTTCATACACTTACAGCTATTGTCTGAGAATAGCTTTTCATACACCTACAGCCATTATTTAGGAACAGCTTGATTTCTAAGTAGACAGTCAAGCTGTCACATTTAACTCTCAAAGAAGAGAGTTTCATACAAGACATACCAGCGCTCCATAAAAGAATTTCTCAGCCATAAATCTTCCAAGCATTGCACTATAGAGTTCAATAGAAAAGTACAGAGTTCTTCAACTATTTGTCAATATTACTGATATAAAACTGGATTTAAGCCTAAATACTAGGAAAACATCATCCTCACCTTCACTGACGTGTTATCAAGTACTACCACTCCTGTTAGATTAAGTGGATTTACTGCTGCTTCCTTAGAGCGAGTGCTGTGTACTGTCCTTTGATCTTTTGGAAGTCTAAGGAACTCCAAGGTTATTATCTTCCTTTCTACCACTAATCCACAAAATGCAAACCTTGTATAAAGTAACTCCAAATGGAGAAAGTGGACCAATTTACACTGCCACCTTCAAAATGACAAGATAAATGCTGTATCTGAAACCTTCCCTCCACTCTGTGATAATCCAAGATTAACCCTTTCAGCCAAGTGGAATACATTTAAATATGATGTCAGATCGCCTCACCGTTGAATCAGTTCCACAGAAGAAGCAACCCTGAGCAGGAATTCCAATTAGCTACAGAGTAACTTTAAAGTATTATGTCATCCTCAGGTGGAAAGAAGCAAGTAACTGAGCTTTTGCTGTATCTTTCCCATGATGGTTCTAAAGCACACAAAGCATTCTGCACTAAGACCTTTGTAAAACAGATGACAGGTTGACTACTTCACACTGAAATCAGTTCATGGAATCAATCAGTACATAAAAAGTTTTCCTAAAATTTGCGTGGCTAAGAGTCTTGACTACCTTCAACTCAAACTAGCAATGGCATAGCATTGCCTAATGTGGTTTCTCATTGTAATATTAATACATGTATCTTAAGAAATGTACAAGGCTAAATTTTAATATTAATCTTGGTGCCATTTATTACACGTCAGCTCTCCCACCAAGTGAAAGGAATTAATTTAGACATAGCCACAGTTACCAGATTCCAGTGGATTAATAAAAAGAAATAATCAAAACACTACTCCAGCCAATGTACATGTCAGACAGATGATCACAACAGATTACTAGATAACCATACAACAATCACACAGTTTTCCCCTCCCTCCTTTATCCTTTGAGCAAAGCAATCAGGCAAATAAAAAAGTCCAGAAAGGTTTTCCTCTGCAAGCTATGTTTATAGTTGAAAATATTTTGTATCCCTTAATGAAATCTAATCAACTTCTATCATGTTTGCAAAAACTACTGGGGGGGAAAGAAAATCCAACAAAAACCTTTCTGTCCACTTGGGTGTTGTATTTAATAACTGTTTATATCACCTCTGTGATGGCTAACTTAAAGGTTTTGCTCACCCTGTTAGACAGGTTAGGACACTTGATTTGTATACCAGACACACAGAAGGACAAGCTGTAATAAGAGAAAACATCTCATTTCAAGTAACCACTGATGTTTTGAAGTGGGTCACTGTCTTACAAGTAGCACAGAAAATTTAGAATGCTTGCTTTGTTCAAGTCACACCGACATGCATTTTCTAAACAGTGCACTTAAAACATTTTGCAGAATATTTTATCTAAAGTGCTACCTGTAATGAACATATCAATAGCAGACGGATTGCGAGCCATTTGGTCCTACAAGGGAAAGAAGTTCGTTAGAAGGAGAGCATGAGACTTTCAAGGTTAAAATTCAATATATCTGAAATATAACATAGGAAACTTTCCCTATATTCACTAAATGTAAAACCTGCCTGCTTAATGCATCATTATACTCCCTGTCAGATATTCAAATACATGCCTGTCCCCATGAGTGCTCACATGATCACTGAATACACAGCATGAACATTCCACTAAGGCTCATGCACATAAAATCAGATTTAATGCATCATTAAACAAACAAGGTCCCCAAAAATATTGGCTTAGAAGAGAAGCACAGAACAGCTCAAGTTGGAAGAGACCTCTGGAGATGATCAGTCTAGTCCCTCTGCTTGAGGCAGGGTCAGCTAGAACACGTCGCCCAGGATCATCCCTGGTTGGGTTTTGATTCTCTCCAAGGACAAAGACTACCGCTCCGGGTAGTCTGTTCCAGCGTTCAACCACACTCCCAGTAAAAACATTTTTTGTGTATGTCCAGATTGTTTCCCGTGTTTCAGCTGGTGCCTATTGCCTCTTCTGTCATTGGGCAGGCATCGCTGAGAAAAGTCTAGCTCTGACTTCTTTATGCCCTTCTATCAGTTATTTATAAAAATGGTAAGATTCCTCCAAGCCTTCTCCAGGCTAAACAATCCCAGCTCCTGTAAGACCATGTTCTCCCCTGAAACAAGCAGGCCTGTCCGCAGATGAACCAAAGTAGAAGTAACCTTCCAAGTTCCTGAGCATTATTCAGAAGGTTTAAATACTCAGCATAATACAAAGGGAGATCTTAGCATCCTTCAAGTGATCCATTATCAAGACATTCCCTAGAAATCTCATTGCTACATGCTTTGAAAACAGCCAGGAATTCCACAACAGGATGATGATCCCAATCTTTTTTTTACAAGAAACATCCTTTACTCAACCCGCTATTCTTTTGGCAAGGGGGAGCAGGGAAATCATCAGGGCACGTGTAAGGAGAGAGGGGGCTAAAATCTTGTTAGGTATAATCCTTAAGCTTCACTAGCAACAAAATGCCTATGTAAAAATACTCCAGCTGTAAAAAATATGAAAAATACTCAAATAATGACATTCTATAAAAAGAGCTGTTTAAGAGCAATTTGTTGTTTTACTGGAGAGTAAGTTTTGCTTACAAACCAAGGGGTATAATTAATTGTTGTAAGTTTACATTTAACATATCTGGGGGAGGAGATCTACACAGATGCTGATCTTCCATAACGGAGAAGCTTTTCCTCCTTACAGAAACAGGGACATACCTGCCATAGTTTTAACAAATTGAATTAATACCTTCTGATAAAGATGACTGTCGTCCATCATAATGAACCTATAGAAATTTCTATAGCCATTAGTCACTTCATGTAAATTCCCTTCACTTACTAACCATTCCACTTATGAGCTTTGATGAAAACTTGATGGCAACTCAGGGGCAAGTAACAAACAAATACGATCTCCAAGTATTCACTTTCTGCTACGTAAAATATTTCAGGTATCTGATCACATGCAAAGGGACACCATCAATCATTAGAAAAGTACATTCAGGAGTATAAACATATCTTGCTTACTGGACATTGATAGAAGATCTCATATTTATTTCGTCCCTCCACACTCTCCAGGGCCATGTATTGACTCAGGCCAGTATGAATGCAAAAGGTAAGAGGAAGGCATTGCTTCAGTCCCAGCCTCTGCTGAAAACCGCCAGCCGCTGTGTCAATATCCAACAAGTCTTCGGAGCGGTAGTGGTTCGACAGTGCCATGCTTCCCATCAAACTAAACAGACAACAACAACAACAACAGAGAATATCAACAGGCGATACCACTCACGAGGCAAAGAGAGTTTTAAAAGCTTTTCTGAGTACTGATTCCGTCAATGCTCTAGATGCATATCAGACTTAGATGAAGTCCAAGTCTAATATCCAGGTGCTGAACTAGGTTATTAGTTTGCAACATCAACCTTCACAAGTGGAGGCTTGATGGCTCTAAGATAAACATTTCCTTCTATGTTTTGTGCATCCCAAAACACCATTTTAAATTGTGCTGATGATTCCCATCATGTCTGCAAGTACTTCAAAGAAGCCTTTCATAGTTGATGTAGCTTCCTACAGTAACACAATACAATAATAACCAGTGCTCCATATCTCAAGTTTTGTGCAAGCTCATTTCAATACTATCAAAGCATCCACAATTTTTCAATTAGTACACCAAGCCGCTATAGTAACAGTCGTTGATCCAAACTACAGTGAGCCATGCTTTGGAGAAAAGGCTGAGAAGTAAACAAGCAAAATAACCATTGCATCAGAGAGATTATAATCTCAGTATAAAACGAAGGCATACAGAAACAAGTAAACAGACATGCAAGGAAAGAATGAGACAATCATCAGCATGACACGGCAAGAGCAGCAACCATCTCTAATTTTTTCCTCTAGCTTTTTGTAAGCATCACTCCAAAGGATGGGATTTTTTATTTGTTTGTTTTTGACAGTAATGAAGTGACATTGAACACAGTAAAAGAAGCCTCTCTATAGGTAAGAAAGAATATATACGTTTGGACAAAAGTAGTACTAATCTGAAATACGTAACAGATTAGGAATGGAGCATCGGAAGCTGAAGCCAATGTTGATATGAATGTTGGGCTACATGAGAGCTAGGGTGAAAATAAAAAAACCCAAGCAACTTACACTCAATGTAATAAAGGGGAAAACAATGGAATAATTATAAAAAGGGGTAACATGATCAAATTAAACTACTACAAGGGCACACACTACAGCAGTGCGCTTAGCAATAGGAGGAGTACATAAACCTGTAGTGTACACCTCCCCACCCATACTCCCTCCGAATCTGCCTTTCACTGATACTCTCAGATGTAAACTCTTGCAGATGCCAAGCTTTTACTGGTGTTATGAAAGCAGTGACTCAGGTGCGAGCTGCCACATGTCAGCATGATATATGCTGCTCCCATCTTGGGCAACAGGTTCCATTCCTCTTTTTCCTTATGGAGTCTTGCCTGGAATTAGCAGGTTCTACAGTTTAAAAAGCAATGCTAACATCCAAATGCAGAAACCTGAAGCATCTAAAAACTAGTCCCAAATATCCTCCATTTCTGATCTAACATGCCAACAACTTGCTGCACAGGCTTCCACTACCTATGCCTGACCTTTCCAGTATTCTTCTCCCACAGGAAAGCAGCCTGTCCCCAACAGGAGGACCACACCTTCCACTCACAGCATGGCAGGCAGACTTTCTTGCTCCAGGGTCCCACATGTCAGACCTAACTAATCCTCCAGTCAGTGCTCCACCAACAAGGTTTGTCAACCTGTAAGGCTCAGGCCTTCACTTTGAGGGCATGGCAATGGACCACAGCCCACCGGCAGCTGTTCAAGCTCAAAGGCACGCAGCTGCTCCTTCAGCCCTTCCACACGCACATCATCCCAGTGGAGGCATCGTGGGAGGGAAAAAGTAGTAGGAAGAGCAGGAAGCACACAAGCTGCAGAGCTCCATTTGAAGTCTACAGAACTAGGGCACCTATCTCCTCTCTTAAAAAAAAAAAAAGTCTCTCCTGGAAAAGAAACAGAACTAGGAGTTATCCTTATGGTTGCATAAAACTGTTTCTGCACATTCAACACCAGAATTGGAGAAAGCTGCACCTTCTTTCCTGTGTGGTGAAGGTTTTGGTAGAGAAACATCAACACATTGCCCCTACAGACACTCTTCATCTTTTTCTAATGTTTGCAGCACTTCATCAAGTGCTGACCTGCTAACTTTTTCTATAGCTGGAAGACAGGAAATCATGTTTGTCATTTGCCTTCTAACCTTGATGTAGAAGGAGTTTTTAATTGCTGAAGCCGCATAAAAATTTTAACAACTTCTACTGAGAAAAGTTGATTTGCAGAACTGACATTTTGATTCTACTTAAAATGACTACCTGGTTTGAAAGTTATTCCCTAACAATTTTAAAGAAAAGAGTTATTAAATAATGAAGCCTGAAGAGTGCAAGAGGCTAATTTCCTTATGTAATACAAAGCAAAACTTCAGGGGAGCAACTTGCAGTGCTATGATTAAAAGTCTAACAGTTGGAAGCTTTAGTTATTACCAAAAAAAAAAAAAAGGGGGGGGGGGGGGGATTTATCACTAGGAAAAAGGACTGAAGTTATAAGAGTAATTTGAGTAATTAGAAATCTACACTGTTTTCAATTACTTCTGGGACTAGAAGACAGGCAATTCTAAAAGTGTCACTTCAAGCAGTCACTCAGTTACAATACATATAAACGCTTAATCTATCCTGTTCGGCAGACATTTTATCTTTTTAATAAATGAGCTATCCAAGAAATACAAAAGGAATTAATAACTTGGTATGTAATTTTTGCTCCTTACCCAGGAACAACTAGCTTCTGTCCATTATGAATACGAAAAGAACATCGATAGTCATCAGGGAGTTTGCAACCTATTTGTGCTTCCACAGCATCAAGATCTTCCTCTCGCACACTCTCTGTGTACAAAAAGAAATAGAGTATTAAGTGGCAGTTTTGGAGGGGGAAAATCAAGAACTGCTGCTCCTACAAAACTCAAATTTCATGCTGCTTCACTACTCTGCCCCCAAGTGCCCAGTATGCTGTTCCTGACAAAGGTGAATTAAGAGGATGTGTTAAGACCTCTCCTTTAAAATTTTATTTCACATCATTTCATCTGAGCTGCATGGCTAGAAATAAGGCAAAAAAGAGCTACATTCTAGACATAACAGCATGTTTTCAACTGTCAAAGAGAATTTTAAGTAGCCCCAGAAACTTTAGCATTATGGATTCTTTAAGTTATCACAAAAGGAATATATATTTCAAAGTATATTGCCACTTACAATTCAGGGAAAGTGAACTAAGAGACATACAAAAGCAAGATAAATTCATTTCAACTTTGGGATGTGGCTGTCTACTAGGATGGTCTCAAAAATCTTCCACTCATTAAATTCATGCTAGTGGCCAGAATCACTAAAAATCAAGTATTTCAGATACAAAGCATGGAATCTGTAAGTGCCTCGATCAAATGAACATGGACTCAAGTCAGTATTTGGTGATTTTACTTTATGCTAGTTGGCACAGAATTAATACTACATAAATTAAAAAGGAATTTTAACTGATTACTTAATACAGTACCAATCTCCATCCAGCAAAATCTCAACAGGCCTGACTTGAGCAGAAAGGATTTATAAAGTGAAATGAACCTTTTCCCCACAGTATTGTCATTAGCTGACAAAGTCCCAGTTAAAACTTTTAGGCAATATTGATTTTACTCTTTCATCATTCTTTCAGTTTCCAGTCCAATCAGTAACAAAGAAATGTTGGCTGCAGCCACCATCCACCTGGAATCTGATGCAATAAATGGGTTTTAACAAGGGGATTTTCATATCATCATCAACTGAAGGGGGTGTGGAGTAACTACTCTTACACCTCCGCACACACCTCAGGGGGTTTCCACACCCTCACTTCTAGCAAAGATCAAATGGCTGGCCTGTGTCGTCTGTTTCAATCACAGATTTTTGGGTGATTTTTTTTTTTAAACCCTTTTCATATTCATTATCCATTTCATTTATGTGCCATAATTTAACAATTCATTGAAAGAAGATACTGCACAAACGGTATTAAAAAATTATGGAAGAGCTCCTGCTAAAACCTGCCGTCACTATTCAAGTGTGGAAATTGATAATTTTACATTTATTTCTGTCGACAAAGAAAAGCTTCATTGCACCAAATTCCTTGGGAGCATTTTGAAAGTAAAACTGTGGTAAAATCTGTTCATTTCAACACCTCCAACACAGATACTTTCCATTTTATTGAGGAAATACTTGACTGACAATTCAGTGGTTCTGTATGCCTGAGCAAAGTCTGAGTTTTCAGTAGAGCAGCATGGAAGTTACAGAAATCAAGGCATGGATACTTACATCAAGTACTGTGGCCTGTGTTACAAGAGTTCAAGCTACACATAACCCTTTTGGCTTTTTCCTAAAAAGACATTCCCTCACTAACACTCAGAAGTAACTTTTTATTTTTTTTTAAGAAAACAGTAAGTATTAAATTCTAACCATGTTCTGTTACTCACAAATATTTAGCAAAATCCTGCACTATCCAGCAAGCCAAGAAACATGCAAGATTTATGTAGGAATCACTGTCTATAGCATTCCTGTCTACAGCATGTTAAATCAAACATCGTGGTCTAACAGTCAATTTCATACAGAATACTAAAGTACAGTTGAAAATGTAAAAGCTATTTTGTCCCTAAACCAGAAAAGCCCAAACTTGCTGTATGCTTTGTTCTGTTAAGATTTATGAACCTGAATGCTGGAAATACTTAAAGTATTAAAATACAAACAATCTGAAAAGAGAATCTGGAAAAAAAAAAAGTCAGAATTTTTGTTCAGCCACTGATTTACTTTCATTAGAGGAACACAGTAAGACCTACAGAAGAGAAAAAAAACACACTTCCTTTTCGTTTGGCTTTAGTTTAGAATGCCTGTTTTTATGTGAAAGTGTTTTAGTTGGGTCTTAAGAAAATCTCACAAATGAAATCACCACAAGTCCCAGATCCTTGAAGTAACAGAATTATTACACTAAAAATAATAAACAAAAATTTCAGTCACAGCAACCAAAGACAAAAGCAGTAAAAGTTTACTCATTTTCTGATTATTCAGAGATAAAGACAGCATACTGGTCACTAGAAAAAAATAATGTCTTCTCTGAAGGGAAATCTTCAGAGAATCTATGGATCATTAGTAACTGGGCAAAAACTATGCCTGTGGTTTGATTTACTCATTTACTGGAGGGGAAGGGAAAGCACATCTACTTGACTTTCAGGACTCTAGCAGCTGAGGTACACACCTAGGATGGAAGCAGTATGAAGCTTAATAACAGAGGGTGTCACATCAGCCAACCTACTAGAGAACGTGGGTATCACACCGTACCTTTCAAAGAACCAATCATCCGAGGACACCGCTGTCCTAAGTATTTCTCTAGGTCATCCCAGGCTTTTTTCAATGTAGCATAGTATCGGATGTATCTTCCGAGGTCAGAGTAGGTACTGATGAAGATGGCTTTCCAGCTCTGATTTCGTTGACTTTTTTCCTCTCTACGTGGAAATTAAGAAAATAAGTTTAAATACCAGCCTAAAAAGCTTGACTTCTAAACCCAAGAAGTTAATACTTGTTATTTGGCAGAAATAGTATGCATAATATTAAGCCAGGAAGACTTTGAGCCACATGAAGCTACATAAACTCAATTATTTCCAGCATGCTTTCAACAGCAACTTGAGAAAGAATTGGAAAACATTTGGGTACTCAGTATCAGGGTAAATCTAGAAATAGTATTCCTTTAAACAGAGTGCTCTCTATTATTAAATCTTAGAAGTGCTGAATAACTAATTCACATCACATTCCACACATACATAGAGGAGGTCTTCAGAAAAAGAAAAACCAAAAAAAAATCCCACATTTTTTACCTACTGCATTAGTTAAACTCCTTTATTCACCCAATAAGAAAGATTAAGAAGCAAACCAGAAAGTTAAATGAGAACTCTGTGCACTGATCTGGAAAGTCAGTTTCTTAAGGAGTTACTGCATATCCAGTTCTCCTTACAGGCACAACAGCAGGCTGTGGGAAGAAGGACTGCTAAAAAAGTGCTGACTAACATCTGACAAAGGATGCTTGCCTCCACACTCTAGCAACCCTTGCATTTTGTGTTAGGATATATTCCAACTCCTCAAGCTCTAATCAGCATGCTCAGTCTAAAAGATTTAGTACAGCTTCCTACACCTAAATAAAAATTTAACAGTTGAGAAGTCTTCATGTCACCTTTAAGATTTCTCTAGCCCTTGACACAACCATCCAGTTGTACCCCTGATAATTACAGCACTCAGAATATTACCTTCCTCCACAGAACATCTGGTATCTGACAAGGTCAAGCTGCAGCTTCTCTTTCAGCCCAGGTATTAGCAGAGCACTTCTCTACCCATTCAAAAAACTTTTTAACACTTGTACATTCATGAAGTTTTTCTGGAAATTAACATTTTTGGTACCTCTAACCTTTCATTGGTTTGAAGCTGGTGAGAAGCTGGTGAATACCTATTCAGTCTTAAGAGTTACTAGAATCAATGTTGACATAAACAGACAGCACTATAACACAAGCCTTATTTTCACAGAAAAAAAAGCTTAAAACAACCATACTTACTCTGAAATAAGCCAGTACTTCTTGCAGTGTCTTTTCCACAATGGATCATGGCTTGATAGCTGATTTAATCTTCGACTTAAATAGCAGCAACTATAAACATAAAATCATTAAATTTGACTGTAAAGAGTAGCAAAATCAACAGGGATAAATACTAACCAGTGTATTACACATTGCATTCTCATGAAATAAACGCAGAGTTTGAAAGTTAGTTGTCCTTTTTAGAGTTGTGCTTACAATGGTTAGAAGCCTTCATTACAGCTGTGTAAGGAGTGAACTACTTTTCTACACACTTTGAGAACTGTCAGCAATTAAGTAATTTTGTAAAGCAGGTCATCCTGTCACCACCGTAAACACTGTCTGAAAGATTCCAGCGTGACTCCACTCCACCAGCGGTAAGCGTTCCAGTAGCACAGGCTAGTTATTATAATTTAAATCCCTTTCTCATTTGGATTGTCAGTCTCTATCTTATTTTTTCCAATGTTTCCATACAAAGAGTATGCTACAGAAACTTATACAGTTTGAGTATTACAAGGTTACTTTCCACTTTAAGTTGTTTAAATAACAAACTTCAGACACTGGAAAAATACAAAGGACAACAGACCTGGAATTAAGTCCCACAAGCTCACTCTAATGAAGATCATATATAAGCTCTTGCCATTCAGTTACAAGTAACACTGCTACTTAGAAAGTTAAAAGAATCATATCCTGCACTATGCAGCACTATTTCAAATGCAGTATTACAAGACCTTTAGGATATAGGTCTAAAACTCTCCTCAGAAATCATTTCAGTTGATCCTGGCTTGATGCAAGGAGACAGAAAAAGCTAACCTATATTCCTGATGCCTGGTAATTTGCTCTTTAAAAGTAGCAATGGAGGTGACATCAGTCTGCTCCCATATTTACTTTTACAGTTATAAAGCCTTTCTGGAATGGATAACTGCTATCAACAGCAAGACATTTATATTTATATGAATAAGAACGTGCAGCAAAGTATCAGCAACGTGCAGAGCAGTAATACAGGGAATGACTGTGTTATTCAAAGATTCACAGAATTTAAAAGAAACGATTGCTTCACTCAAACCTGAACACCAGACAATAAACCTTTCTTCTTCTGTGTTTGAGCTGAATTATCAGTTTCCTTTTAAAAAAAACTGCCCAAAAGATACCACCAATTTAGATGTGGCCACATCACTTCCTCTGGTAGCTTGTTCTAACAGTTAATGTGTGTTCTAATGGCTGTGATTAACATCTAAATACCCCAGATGAGGTTAGCAAACAAGCTTCCAGTTACTGCTTTTGGGGTTTTATTTTGTGTAATTCAGAAATTGTAAGTAAGAGACCAACAGTGTAAATGGACTTAGTTACATACTGAAATAAAGATGCCTCTCAATCTTGTCTTTGATAAGTAAAATCAGCCTAAGTCCAGGGCTGGTGAAAACTTGCACTGAGACTACAAAATTATTTATATTTACCTGTTCAATCATTTTTTTTCCCTCCCCAATATCCATTATAAGTTATTTAAACTAGAAATGTGTAAGTATTTCAAAATCACCCTTAACAAAGTGATTTTCCTGTATGGCCTGCCATTACCCACCCCTCCCACAACACAGACATAAACGCATTCCCTTCAAACCTTGACATCTGGCCATGTAAGAACTTCATTCCTGACATGGGGATTTTTTTTTTTTTTTTTTGAAATATCCCAAAGTCAGGGTCCTTGCAGAAATCTACTATACTGGTGTTTATCAATTTCTGGTAGGAAAGACACCACCGTAGCATCAGTCAAACATGTGGCTTCATACACAATCAAAGATACAATTAAAGCCATTCTCATTAATTACACAGATATTTGGTCACCTGTCCGATTTTCCATTATTTAGAAGCCACCACCAGGCTAACCAACCTGTGGAATACCAGGAAAACTGTAACATTTCCGATGGTCTGAGTATATAGATGTCACTAAAAACAAATGGAAGCAAGCTAGACATTTCCTCAACTGACACTCTGAGAATTACAAACAACCAGTTATGCAAAACTGCATTACTGACCTTATAAATAAGAAACTTACACAGTATTTAATTATCTCTGCACAGCAAAATCCGTCACATTTTGTCAGATACACAACAAAAAAAAAGTAGCACCTCTACCACACCACTACTAAATCATCCCTACTGGACTTGTAACAATTGTTATCATTTCTGCTTACGCTTAATCTCTTTTGCTGTTACCGTAAAAGAATTCTCCCTGATGTCTTTAGCCTTCTTGACTAGTATTTAGGGGGTGGAGGAGAACCAGATAAACCCCATTTTCATAATATTCTATTATATTCATACAGATTCCTCCCTCTTTGATTAAATACCGCGATTTCAATCACTGTCAGCGCTCGTACTCCGCTGGTAAGGTGTCAGCTAAAACCATACTCTCATCCTCACTGTGTGACTCATAACTCTCCAGCCATCCAGTAAAGCGTCCAAGAGGAGCTTGCAACTTTCATTCATGTTTTTTTTTTTTCTGTCTGAAAAACCCGTCCTATTTCATTTCGTTTGGTTTTCCTCAAACAGCAGCTCATTCACATAACAGAATATATTTACTGGCAACAAGACCGCTCTTTGTTTGCCCACAGATACACCACAGTTTCTGAGAGTTACTGAGTTCACAAATTCAGTTATTGGTTCACCTCTAAATTGTAATTTAGCCACAAACGAAACCAATACGGAATGGGGGAGAGAAAGACATTTTACTTTAATAAAATAGCAAAAAAAAAAAAAAAAAAAAAAAAAAAAACCAAAA
>NW_020799103.1:9225767-9246488 GCF_003259725.1 Athene cunicularia
GGGGAGCGCGGGCCGCCGGGCCTGCGGCCTCTGCTCCGGGCCCGCGCTGGCCCCGCCGGCCTGTGGGCACCTGCCAGCCCTGGGCAAGTGGCCCCCCTACCCTCAGGCCTCCCAGATCGCGTCTCGCTCCTTGGTCAGGCAGCGGGCTGGAGCCCGTCTTGTCAACGTTTCAGGCAGTCTGGGACTTCGACACCCACACGAAGCTATGCTTTGCTTTGAAGGAATATTAAGAGATCAAGCTTATAAATTTGCCTTCCTGAAACAGAAAAATAATTTGTGTTCAGCTGAAATACTTGGACATCAAATCTTCGTGTGGGTACGTGCTAGTAGGATCAGACCATGGACGTCCCTGAGATGAGGGGACCGACTGCTTCCAACATCAGATGCCTTGCAATCGCTCTAGTTCTGGTTTACCAAAGGGATAAGAATTAATGTTAGAATAGCACTGACAAATACAAACCTGCTTATATAACCAGCGTCTACAGGCTGATTCTAAGGGATGATTAGAATCCACTAGAACTGAAACTAAAAAGGTAATGGTATGCATAGATAGGAACTGAGATGAATATCAGTTAAATGAAAAAATGTGCTGCATCTTAAGGGTGTATCAAAAAACTGATTTTTTAAAAAAGTTTCTTCCATATTTTATTGAAAAGAAACAGGTTTTCAAATAAAGTGTATTTTCATTCTAATTCATTTGAGAAAAAAAATCCTTTCCAGAACACTCCCTAGAACTGGTTTCCTCTAGGGCCTTCAAGGGGAATTCTAAGTCCTGGCTTTAAAATAAGAATCCGTAAATTTTTGCAAACCTGAGGTCTTAAGCTGCCAAGCTGACAGGTCTGTGTGAAGAAGCCCAGTGTCTCAGACACAGCTGCATCACCGAGCGTTGTCGCTGCTGAAACCTCTTGAACCCAAACTCATGGCCACATCCTTTCCTGAGCCACAAACCATAGACCCAGCAGCCCCCAGCCATCAGCTAGCCTGCAAAAATCTCGAGTTGAATGGCAGCGTGCCAGACCTGAGATGTTGCTGGTGAAACATTTCAACAAGCCAAATCTGTTTGCTCAGCAAAAGTAACTATTAGATAATATAGTCACAAAAATAATTAATTTATAATGTGATTGTCTTGTAAAACTAAGAATCCCAAAGCATTTGACAAACAGTGGATTAAGCATCCTCTTGAGACAGATAAAGAGATCACATTTTATACAGGAAAAATCAGACAATATGTGACAGCCACAGAAAAAGAAATTATGTCCTTCACTTCTAGTGATTTAAATATTCTTATTTGAAAGAAGGAATTGTTTCTACAGCATGATTTTACACTAGTAATCCTTTTTTTCTGTCTTCTTTTTCAGATACCGGTAGCATGTTATTGAAACATTTCATTGTCCTAGCAACATCACTCAAATAAGAACTGAAAAGGAACAGCTAGTGGTTATGTGACTGCATTTTTGCTAGCTGTTGGGGAGATTTTTGTCCTTTATAATCTGTATAATTGTGAAGTTCCCTGCACAGAAGGAAATACAATAGTAAAAATATATTTAAATTTTTACTAAAATGCTAATACTTGTATTTGTGTTTGTTCTTGGTTTTGTGGTCCATGAGAATCTAACAATGCAGAGCTAAGAGAAGCTGCATAATTTATTTTTTTTTTTTGTCAGATTTTGCCAAAAGATAGATCCAAAGCCTGTGTAGTGATGCTTCTGGTACTTGCATAATTCTAAGGCTTGCACTGGTTGTCAACTGTCAGTTGCTGCCTTTTTTTGCAAATAATGAAAATGTTTAATTTTCTAACATTATCATGGGGGAACTTATTTTCCTTTGTGACACATTCTATTTTAATTTTGAAAACGTACTTGAAGTCTGTCCTGTTGTTTCAATGGCTGAATCCATCTTCCTCTGCTCCTATTGTGCTCCATCTGATTTGGTGTAATTCCATGTAAATTGACGTGAGCCATTACCTTCCATGTAATGCGCGTGCATTTTCAGGAGGATTTTATCCCTTAAACAGCCAAGTTAGATATTTTGTAAAACTGTACAAACTACACTGTATTTCTTTCTTTCTCCAATGCCTTCTTCCTTTCTCATTCGCTGCTTGCTCCTATTTTCATGGTTAAAGCCCTCTATTATTGGTATAATGTCACGTCATGGTTTGAGTTTTCCTTTGCATTCTGAATGACAGCCCACAGCATTAAATAACATTTGTCTGTCAGAGCAATATGAAACAGCATACAGACTGAAAAAAAATACAAAACCAAGAGCAGACAGACTAAAAACTACTCATATGTCATGTGATTCCTGTGTATGTTATCCTTTATGCATAACATATAGCATGTATTGCCTTGAACAATTAAAACACTTCTGGAATTTTTGAAATAAAATAATGGGTGAAAAGGAAGCCAAATAATCAAGATTTGAAAACAAAGTAGAAACTGTAACAGAAATAAATACAAAAAGAATTAGAAAGGTGTCTTCATGATTTTGCTGAGGAAGCAAAAAAAGTGTAACAATTTACAAAGTTATCAGATTTGACAATCACATGTTGCAATGATCATCTTCATTCAAAAAAAGGGAAATCTGTAACTTCACCTTTCGGAAGTGATGCACTGGTGTTAAATTTTTAACTACATTTGCACAAAATGGCCAACAAGTGTACATGCCTCCAAATCTTCACAACACCAAGGAAATTAAGGGATTAAAGAATGGGGAATCATCATGGAAAGTATGTGCCAAGACACCAGGTTGGGTCAGAAAAACAGCTGAATGATTTCTCAAGATCTGCAACACTGCATGGAAAGATGAGAAATTAGGGGAAAAAAGTAGAAAATTAGAAAAATTAAAAATTAGAAAAATGAGAAAAAAAAAAGAGAAGATGGGAAATTAGAAAAAAACTTTGCCATGAGACTGCGGGTTTGGATGGTAACTGGTGCATGCATATTTTGAAGGTAGGCATGTATTTGCACGGAATGAAGTTACTACAGTTCGGCAAAGTACTGCTGCTGGGCTGAACCGTAGTAATTCTGTACTCACTCTTACCTCCTGCCCTTCCAAAAGAAGTGTATTACCTTAAACTGTCTGGAAGGTGGGGTTGCATTCAAATTTCCATTGCTAACAGCGCAATGAGGGCAGCTCCACATCCACAACTCCCAGGGTTTCTAGATCTTTGTTTCTTTTTGGAGAGTTAATGGGCAGTCTTTCCAGCAGCGTGGGTAAACGTACCCAGAACCGGTGTTACTCAGGGGCTTAGGCAGTGGCAAAGATGGAGATGGAGTGGCCTACAGTTCTGTAGGAGTTAATCATAAAATTTAATTAGCCATGCTGTCATTTTGCTTTCTTAATGGACATCGTAACAATTGCAAAGAACACATAGTAAAAGAGAAATATTGGTTCCTGAAGCTGAACAAAAATTTTGAAAAAAAAAGCCCAAAACCAAAAGCAAACATAAAACCACTTAAAACTGTAGCATTTTAATATTTTACCCACAGCAGGCCTTGCATTCTCCATCAAATAATGGACAGCTGCACAAACTGTGGACACAGGTAAGTTATCATGGCGTTTTTCAAGCTCAGGCTGGACATAAAGGTTCTTTTCCACTTTAACAACAAAGCCAAGTTTTTCTTCCGTTTATCACCAGTCTTGGAGTCCAAATGGCTAAATATATCAGAGGTGTTCCTCAGGCTGAAAATTTCTCAGATTACTTCTTGCATTCCATGTTTAATCTATGAAAGATGATGAGGCTTTTAGCATCCTTCATTTATTTTTACTTACTGAAAATCTAATGAAATGACAGAATGTTTTGCTGATTAAGGATACCCATTAAACCCAGACACCGGAGTGAAAAGAGCAGGCGTATTTTACTGGTGATAACCGATGTAACAGTGCAATACAGAGGACACACAGTAAGAGACAGCAGAATAGTGCACTTAAAGCAACAAACAGGAAAGGGCAGTGTGATGCATTAAATCATTACTACACGAAGAGAGACTGGAGATTAAGAACGGTCCCTCACCACGAGCACGCGTCACCATCCCCCAGCACCGCAGCGCTGGGCAGCCCCGTCACAGCGAGGGGCTGCAGAGCCTGTCCCGGCAAGGGGGAAATCCTGCGCGGGGCGTCCGCCCGTAGGTGAGGCGTCCAGAGCCGCTGCAAACGGGCCCGGCCTTACAGACCAGAGATCGGCAAGCCAGGATAGCCGGCACCTTTGTGTGGAGCGGAACATTTCTGGTTTCGTTCTCCTGTTGGATTCCACCCAAAGCCTGGCCAGGGCTCGGGGGGGGAAACCAAGGGAGTTTCTAACAAGGGCAAATACGTGGGTTCTCAGCCTTGAACAGGCTGAACACGGGAAGTCGGATACATTCTCTCAGCATTTTGTCCTCGCTACTGATTATATTCTAGGCTGCCTCTTTCCCTAGCGAGTTACACACTTTGTTAATGATTACAGACTAAGTTAGCAGCTTCGGCTTGGGGCCTGTTGTTCAGGCGTCAGTATTTCAGTGCTTTAGCGCTTTTTACATCAACATAAGCGGGTTGTTGTAACTTAGTGCAATACCTACTAGCACAGTGGTTATCAGTTATAAAATATACAGGATTCATCTATAGGTCAGCTCTGGCACTTCACACACCAGGGATCTTGACCACCAGGTGCTGAGTGTCTCTTGAAATTCACCTAATGCGCTAAGATTTTTGGCCAGGGGATGGTCTGCATTTCACAAAATCAGCTTCTTAGTGCTCTAAATGGGCAAAACTAAGACTCTGAGGGGAGTAGACAGCTTGGGGAACTGGTATTCAGAAAGCAGCTGAGGCCCAGGAAATCTGTATTGTTCCTGTACTATTATCATTGGGTTTGTTCTTTACTGTAGCAAAGATGCAGTAAGGTCAGGGCTTCGTAGGAACAGCCAGGCAATGACCTTTGCTTGGAAATCTGGTCATCTAAAATTAACCAGAACACAATGAGTGGCTGTAATGAAGGGTGCGGAAGAAGTAAGGTAATAAAATTGAAAATGGGAGCTGTGTGATCATGGAGTGACTCCAGTGAATCACATAAACATAAAGATGGTTCAGCAGTTCTCTGAAAGGTGGGGGATTTACATATGAACTGATAACCAAATCACTTTTCCAGGCTTCACAGGAGTGAATCTCGGATGAGATTTGAAAGATGACAGGGAGGTAGCTGAAGGAGGGATCAGAGACAGAACTTCAGTGAAATGTGTACGTGAATAAACTAAATATTACACAGCAGCTTATCGGACATTTTCGTAACAAATGGGATATCTGTCAGAGCACCGCTTCAGGCTGCCTTCTGACAGAATGAAATGGCAGTTTTAAAAAAATCCCTCATTATTGCTAAGTAGATCCAGCCAACAACAACGCCCCTCCTGAATCTCTCTCACATGATGGTAAATTAGCCTTGACAGCTCCAAGGTCAAATGAAGTCAAAGGAATCACCGAGAATTCAAGCAATGGACTTTATCTAGTGGTTCCAGTGAAAGACTCGAAGCAACTGTAGTTGGAGTCTACTCCCAGCTTTCACCCTTCCGCACCCTACAAGATACGCCATGTGCAGTAAGCCAGGCAGGTCCCTCAGTGTGGAAAGTTGCAAGCTGAATTTCAGCCTCGTGTCCTCGTGCCTTTGACCCCTGCGGGTCCTAATGCGGAGGTGAGCTGGGGAAGGAGCACTGTGACAATAGGACTGTGTCCCATCTGTCTGGAATTGTCAGACAACCCTACATGGGTGCTCTTGTCTACATTGGTTGCCTAAGGCTGTCAAAAAGCCTCCTCTGTTCCTCCCCTCTCTGAGTCAAGGTGCTGTGTGACTTCAGGCTTGTCTTTTTTTATTAGCGAATTTTTGTCTCAGATTCTTAGCTCTGAAATGGGTCTAAAATATTTATGTATGTTTGTAGAGTTTGGAATCCCACTTAGAGAGTAATTTTGGTAAACTGGGCTTTGTTCTCGAGATGAAAGATTCCATGCTGACACAAACTGGTGTAATCAAGTTTTATTCTTTCCCAGGGTTGCTTAGCTCAGAGTTGGTTTTTCCTTTCATAACGTCTCTTTCACATAAATCAAATATAAGATACTGCTACAATTGCAAACATTAACCTGTGAAAGTATCAGAAATGAAGTTTACTTACTTTACAGAGTGTGAAGAGCATAGAAAGGCATGATTCTTGCCTCTAACAGCTAACACATTAAACTAAGCAGATAGTGTAGAAGAGAAACCCAGTGCACTGGATCATGGTGCCTTCATCACAGGCCAGCAGTGCTAGTACCTGCCTGCAGGTTTTCCACATATACTCTCATGCGTGCTGCATTAATACTGACAGAGAATAGCACTGACAAAGTTTGCAGGAGAACAAGATTGCTGATTTCACACCTGGTCAAAAAAGGCAGTTATAATAAAGCCTCAGGAATATTTATAATTTCATGCATTTAGGGCGTTTTCACTGAGTGTGATTCATGATGCAATGGCATGATTCACAGCCTCGGGGATGTGTAAAAGACCCAGCTGAAAGCAAGGACTGGAGGAATATTTCATGATCTTGTGGAAAGTGCTGGGACCCTGGTGGTTTTGTATGGGAGCTCAGAAGGTCTTTCTTTACCCGAGGAACATGGAGAATAGTAAGGCACCCTTAGAGAAAATTCTGCTGCTAGCCAGTCTTTCCTGGCCTAAAAAAACCCCATCTGCATGAACCAGATAGCAGCTGACTTCTCAGCTCCACACACTTTCTTTAGTTATTAGCTGAGATTGTTAACGAGGTGGCCAGTTAGCCGCAGCCACAGCAGTGGGGTTTTTTGGCTACAGACACCTGTGCAGTAGGAACAAGGCTGAACCCAGCGTACATTCATCAGACGATGGCGACAATAAATGACTGAAGTGTTGAGCTGGAACTGAAGAGGTAGCACAAAGATAAAAGACTCCAGAAGCCCTTTGCAATTCCCTTAGTCATCCATTCCCACCGAAGGCTTCTCTTTTGAAGTTTCCAGGAGGCCTGGTGCGACCTTTGGTCGTCCTTTTGGTCAGAGCTCTTATCTGTCTAGTGCAGACCTGGCTTCTTTTTCCTTGTACTACTCAAACCCAGTTATTACGGGATAAACAAACTGTATTTGCTGATGCACGTTCTCAGTTTCCTTATCAGCTGAACAACATGCTTCTCGTGCATGTTGGGTCAAACTCGCTGCTGGTCCAGCTCCAAGAATTCCGGGGCGACTGCACCACAGCTCGTTCAGTGCTCACTGGCACCTACTGACTGCAAAAAAACATAACCATGTTGTGATGGAGCGTTGTCTTACGAGCTGACTGAGAATTTCCTGGTGTTGTGAAGTATCCTTAGGTTGATGATTACAGATCTTAGATCTTTTTAATGATCTCAACATGATATTTAAGCACTGTTTTGGGTAGCTGTCAAGACACTTTAGGATATCATCAGACTGAGGACTATGTGTCTTATTGAAGAAGAATTCCAGTTTTATTGTGATTGTCTTTTTAAAATAAATGTAAATATGTAATTCATCTGTATGTCAAAACCAGTTCACAGCATTTGTGAAATACATTGATGAAGTTGTCTGATATGAATGCAAGACATGTATCTGAGGAGAAAACCAAACCCCTAATCCCAGCCCAGAATCAGGGGTCTAAAAAAGTCAGAAGGCTGGAGGTTAAAGTCAAGGGCTCAGTTGTCATGGTTGAAAAGCTACTCCTTGTACTAACAAGCATCCGAGTCTACTGCCACAGAAAGGGAAAATACCTCTTGTCACTGACATCTTATGTTGTGGAAGCTACACACAGAGAGCAGGAGTCATTATAGAGTATTTCACTATTATAAGGATCATCAGTCGGTTAATAAACTCTTCTAAACTCTGCCATTATATCCAGGGGCTTTTGCCTCCTTGCTTGTATCTCCGATGCTGCTCTGTCTGGATCTCTTTTTGCCATGAGTAGCCTGGCAAACATTTGTGGTAGCTTTCACGCAAGAGAAAGGAAAGGCTTTTACTTTTTGTCTTTTAGACAGTGCGCTGCAGTGATTAACCAAAGCAAGAAAACAAAAGCCTGCCTTGCTTCTCAGGCCTCTTTCACAACCTTCTTACTGCAAACTTTTACCAGCCAACCCAAGAAGATACAGCCCTGAAGCGGAAACCTCTCAGGAGTTGTGTGAAAGGTAGCTGACACACAGATCCTGAACTACAAAAGTAGTTAGTTCGCTTGGGTCATGCCTCTAAAAGGTTATTCCTCTCTCAACGCTGCAGAGAAACAGCTACTTTCCACCACTCCAGTCACTCCTGTTACAGCACTCCTCGTTGCCCACCCCCCCCCATTCCAGCACCTCCGCAGAAAATAAACTTCATGCAGTCCATTCCCCCTTAGTTACAGGCTTTGCTGTGTTATGCTGATCTATAAATGCAACAACAATATGCTGGAGAGAGAAAGCAGAGATGATCAGGAAGCATTCAGCCAAAACTATATTCAAATTTTTCATTAAAAAAAGAAAAATCTCTTCCCTGAAAATCTGAAATGGGTTTTCCATGCATGATCTGTCTTTCACCCCCAAAATAATTAAATATTCAAACCCTACATTTTAAATAGAGAAACAGTTTAACAGGAGCTTTTTGATCATCCCTTATGCTGTTGTTGAAGAACACAGATAAGGGTGCTTCAAGCATTGCTTGAATATTGCTACAGAGAGTGAAATGGTGGGGTGCTCTCTGTGTTTGAAGAATAAACCACGGGTGTCATCACATGCCTTTAGTTTGGCAGAAGTTCATGGGGTTTTACCACCCATGCCCAAATGTCCCCACAGACTGTTAACTCCTAATTCTGCAAACATGGCTGAGCTTTATATACCAGACTGTCTGTCCTTCAGGGAGGGATATATATCACTGTCAGGCATACTTCATAGAAAGTATCCGTGTAAAATTCTATTTGAGACTGATCTCTGATGTCCACGGTGCATCTGAGATCCCCACTGCTGGACAGGTCAGGCCATGTGGTACCCATACCTGCTTCATCAGCGGCTGCAAAATGGTCCATGGTTGAATAGTCACAAAGCTGAGAGATCTAACCTCTGCTCTCGTAGAAGTTTGGCTGAGTTACTGGGTCATTTTTAAGCAGGTCATGTTCATCTTGTGCCTTAGTTTCCCCACCTTTGGAGTAGGTCTTGTAACTTAAAAAGGGAAAGATTAATGCATTACTGCATTCATGCTTGCAAGGCACTTGGAAAGCATTAAATGAGACATGGTATACTCCTGCAAAATATGTTTATTAATTAACCAACATCTGCTGGTTTATTAGGGACCTTTCAAGGATGTGCCTTCTCATTAGCCTGGTACAAAACAACTTGCAGCAGGAGAGAACAAGTTGCTTCAAGCAAGGTTCAACTTTCTGCAGGTTTAATCTTCATCTCCTTGACAGACTTCCGAATCTTAATTTAATTATAGTTCCTTAAATGTTTTTTGATATCGTGTCTCAATCTCTCTGTTCTATGTCTTTTTATGGTTTCTTTTTGTCGTGGGACAGCGGAATAGATCATTTCTTTCCAGTGTCCATTAAAATTCCCTTTGCCTGCAGTGCAGTATGCTCTATAAAAGCGATGAACCTGCTGTAAGTGAAATAAGCTGATGCCGCACTGTCTTTTTAGAGCAACAACAATCTTTATAGATTATTTTTCCAAGTGTCATGAATCTCCTTCAAAGTCACAAGTGACTGTTATCAATTAATATACTTAGCAGTCTCATTTTCAATTCACATTCAGACCATACAGAGTCTATGCTCACCCTGGCAGATGCTTGAAAGCTTTGCCTTTCAGAGATAAAATGTTACCTTGTATGTGATGGGGGTGGTAAGGGAGGTTGAATCAGGAGCAGAAAGAAATGTTAAAGTGCAGCACCTGAGGCCTTCTTGTTTTCTGAATTTACAGTCTCAGGCTGGCGGTCGTATAAATGAGTGATGCTCTCTGATGTTCTCTTCCAAGCAGGCTACGAAATTGGCAGGGAGTCTTCGGTTTTGTGCTGATGTGTCCAGAATTCAAATAATTTGATTCTTGGGTATAATGACAATTGGAGGCACAGTATTACCTTGAGAAAAAGAGATGGGAGAGACAGCTTCTGTATCCTGTATTGAATTAACAACCGATTCTCATTTACTCTCTCGGCTGAAAACTCTATTATGCGGGATTCTTATTGCCCTTATTCAAGGGCATGGAATTAAAAAAGTGATATCGATGGTAATGCTCTCATCTTCCTACCATGACATTGAATAATGGGGACAAAGAAGGGAAATCTTAAAGGATGATATGCCTTTTAAAATACAGCTGATATTGGAAATATATAAAGGACAATGCATTTGAATATCAGCTGATGAAGTCATGTTCAGATTGTTGTGCTTTTTGCTTTTAAATCACCTTTGCTTTTATTTTTGCCATCATTTTTGGACCATTTTATTTTCTTGGGATTTCAGGAGAGAATCATTACATACTTGAAATGAGTACAGAGGTGAAATGTTGGTTACATTAATTCCAAGAGAAATCTGTTCTCTCTCCTCCTGGATCCAGGAAAGCAAGAGTTAGGAATCTGGCAGGGAAAAGTCCATCAATGGATTGGTGTAATTATTGAGGAAGAGTAAAAATACTGCTCAGGTGGAGGCTCTGGCACAAGTTGTCATTTTCCAGTTCAGTTTAAGCCCTTTTTGAAGTTACACAGACTAGATAAAACAGGTGATAACAAAATAAGAATGTTCACTGTGGACCCTGCAGCATCCTTCCTTTACATATACATTCATTTAGGTTTTAAAATGTATTTTCATGTGTAAATGATACCTTACACAAAATAATGAGTATATTCCCACTAGAAAGTTTTAAATTATATTTTACAGAATAAGTGGTAATATCTTTATTTTACAGATGGGCAACTGAGAAGCAGAATATTTAACTCCCTTACACAGGAAAGGCTTTCTGAGGTGAGAACAAAACACGGATCTTGCTCTCATTAGTGCAAAACCACAAAGCCTCCCTGAACTATTGACACTCTTACATATTCTCAATACAGATGTTAATGAGGACCCTTATCTAAATTTTCAGTCAAACCTCTCTGTGAGGTGGAATTGTGGAAAACAGCTCTGCAGCATGCCTGAGTCAGCTTTAAAATTACACTGGAAAGGGTTCAGGGAACAAGCGTGAAAACTCTTACCTGTAATGATAGCTGTTGATTCTGACCACATCCCTGCTATTGTTATGCTGGTGTAACTCTGTGACTGCAGTTATTTTAGAGTCAGTCACACCACCATGCTGTATGAGATCAGGATGCAGCTCAAAACCTCTTCATAGCAATTCTGAAAAGTCAAACTCACGTCAAAGGCAACCTCATTTTATCTCCCACTGCCCCTCGCAGACTATCAGCAGTCAGACTATCAGCAGATGGCTACCTGTGATCTGAAACACGTGGGCTTCGTTCAGAAAACACTGAAACACGGGGGCTTCAGCACCGTAGGATGGAGCAGAGTCCCAATCTTCCCATCATATGGTACATGTTCGTCTCCATCATTAGTGTATATTTAGTGTAGTTTATAGCTGATTGCAATCATCTGCAAAACATTCTTGCCCTGAGCTAGTAGATGTTCATGAAGCTGTGAGCACTCCTCTGCCCTGATCGTACAATAGTGCTATCCAGGTATATTTTTTCAGGGAAAGGAGAGGGACTGTGGGAGGGACATCACAATGGCATGGCAGGGCACGATGACCTGGAAAGCTTTAAAGGCATCTGCCAAAAAGCCTTTGGTACTGCCTTGTGTGGTGACACACACCTCACTGCGTGTATGTGCTCCCACACACCGACCTGGAGAACGACTGTGCACCTCCACCCTGTGTTAGCATCCCGGGCACGTCCACCGAGCTGGGCAACCTAACAGGGGTGTTGAGACTTCATTTCTACCTGGGCCAAATATTTGCAAGGAGCCACTGAGGGTGAAGAGCGATGATAACTGTATTTTCCTTGAGTACATAGCCTTCTTGCCTGTGCTGGCAAGGGTACATTTTAGGCTAAGAATTATAATTATTATACAACCAGCTGCCTGTGGCCTCCAGAGGTCAGCATATCACTGAGAAGAGCTGTATCCCAGAGTCCTCAAACTGTACTTTTCAAGCATGATCTCATTATGTATAGTTTCCAATTTCACTGGTAATAAGATTTAAAGATTTTTGTCCCCGACGTTAGTCGTGACAACAAAAGCAAGAAAAGGAAAAAGAGCTCTCAGAATATCCATTGTAAAATGCAAAATGTTGTCATTGGTCAGTACTGCCACTTGGATGAGAGATCCCTTAGGTGACAAGTTTATTGAAAATAATTAAATAGATATCCATACGCTTAGGTACTATTCCTTACAAGTGAGTACTGATGGGGTGAATGGACATGCCAAACATCTTCTGAGTGGACTGTCAGACTTGTTCAAATGTGTTACAAATTATTTTTTTTTTAGCACACTTGAAAACACACGCAGTTATATTGACGCTCTCAAAAATGATAACAGAACCAGAAAACATACAGAGGTGAGAAACAGATTATGAGAGGCATGAAACAGCTTTCATGCAAGAAGGAACTCAGACTCTTCATCTTAGAAGAAACAAGTTGGAGGGAATATGATACACGTCTTTAAAGTCAAGAATAGTGGAAACAGAAGGTGATAGGAAATGACCATTAATTATGTCTCACAATGTGGTGTTCAACCAATGAGGTGACAGGTTTTGAGATAAACACAGCATAGAATTAAACTGTGAAAATTGATGCTTTGAGACTTTATGGAGGCCAAAGAGGCAAAAAAAGGGACTAGGCAAACCCATGGAGAATGGGTCTGTGGTTGCTGTTACACAGAGGGGTCTGAAGGCAAGCTCACACAAAGCTCATGGGACCTTCCTGCACCCTGGAAAGGCTCCATGTGGACACCACCCCCTGCTTCCCTCAACACCCACTACTGGTCTCTGTGGGAGTGAGATGCCTGAATGTCCACCTTTACCTGACCAAGTGTGCTTCTCCTGTTCGTAGTATGATGCTCAGACACTTCCTTTTGCTTAAGAAGCAAGTGACAACAGTCTTTTCAGGAAAGGCTCTGAACTGAATTCTTTCTAAATACGAGCAAATATTGATTTGCTCTAGTGATATTATACTGAATTCAATAATCCAGAGCAAAATCAGGATGAGCTACATTTCGAGGAGACCCAAAATCTTACATGATCTCCTCTGAGATCAAATAGGCTCTTTGTGGCAAAGTAACATCCAAGTGTATTTCTCTGTGGGCCACCAGCCTCAAAACGTCCTCATAAAAACCAGAGAGCTTCAGTGTCACACAGCACTATCTAATTTCTCCTACAACACTATCTAATTTCTCCTTATCATGAAGAACTTCTAATTTCTAATTAGCATGAAGAACTCTACAAGGCTTACTGAGACCTCATTGTTCTCACATTACTGCTTTGAAATGCAACCCTAAGTGGATCCAGCAGGCATCAGCCGTAGACAAAGTGTAGAAACACTGCTACAAAAAAATAAAACAAACAATTCAAACAAAAAATCCAGCCCAGCTCCAAAAAAAAAGAAATAGCAACACTCAAATCTTCTGTTATTTTTATTAAAGCTGCGGAGTCTTACTACACACAACAAATATTTTATTGATATATTCTAAGTTAATAAAATAGTTGAACAACTCTTTAGATTTATATTTGTATAGAAATGATCTGTGGAACATCTCATCTTGAAACAGCAGTGCCTGAAAACAACTATTCAGCAGGATTTTTTTAAAGAAGAGTTTGGGACTAGAGGATGCACTGTTCATTCTCAAAGAAAAAAAAAATTTCCATGCAAAAATAACCCTCCCCCTCTTCCCACTTTCTCTCCTATCCGAAGTGTAAGGCTGTATAGAATGACCACATAAATGATGGCCCCTTTCTTCCAGTATTCTCCCTCGTGTCTACATTAGGAGCTGTCGTCTAAACTCAGTAACTAAAACAAGACAGAAAAAAAAAATTCAATTGCACAATCCTAGTCTGCAGGGGACAAAGTCATAACATCTCTTTACAGAAGTCCCTACTGTTTTTCCAGTTACAAGAATTTGTTATCACATTGTGTTTGTTTCCCAGCTCTCACCTACATGGCTGATGTCAGTTATTGTCCGTACGCCTTTGTTAACAGAAGTCAGTCTATCTACTATTGCTTCGGTCTCCCTTCTGCACCTATATGTACTTTAGATTCTACGTAGCACTGCCTGCAAAGGGCCGACTCCCCCATTTTAGTCAAAGCCCACAGCTCAAGTGATGATCTCCTCACTGCAGCTATGCATCAGTGTCGCCTGTGAGATGTCTTTTATAGACTAGGAGGCACGTCTTTGCTAGATCATTCCATTGATCTTAGTCCACTCGTAGATGTCCTGTTCACATACTATGTCCGAGTTGATGAGCAGGTATCTGTCCCCAACACAGAAATGTTTCTGGCAGGCAGCACATTTGAAGCATTCAAGGTGATACACTTTGTCCTTCACCCGCATGGTCATCTCGTAAGCCCGGATTCTCTTGTCGCAGGAGGCGCAGAGGCCATCTTGGCCAAAGAGCCTGAAACAACAACAGCAGAGAAGTAAGCAGAGTTCATTTACTGGGCAGATGGGAAAAAAACAAATAAAAAAAGAACACGAGTGCCTTGATTCATTAGTCAGGGTATTGCCAAGTTAGATAAAGGTCACATGGAAAGCTGCTGAGCAGAACTCTAAATTTTGCAGTATCAGAAATGAAGTAGAAAGTCCAAGGTTCTCACCTATTTTCAATGTAATTGACTTCTCTGATCAATGACCTTATCCTGAATTGCTGAGCAGCTTCAGGAGGAGTAAAAGTCCTAGCACAGCCATGCTAATACTTCCACTTCCGTGATCTATAGAAATTACCTTACCGTTGACAGATTTTGCCCACCTTCAGCGGTTGCTATTGTAGTTTACAGAAAGGAGCCGACACAAGCCATGGCCTAAGGCTCCCCCATCTCTTGTTATAGCCTCCACATTGGAGATTCTTTCAAACCCAGACATCTCTATACCCATGAATTCACCCCTGTTGGGTTTCAGAAGGATACACGCTAAGACCTTCTAGATACTTATGCTAGCCCAAACTATTTTATGGCATGGACTGCTCTTTAATCCACTTGAGGAACCCTGCTGAGACCATGATGGTATTGTCTGTTAAAAGAAGCCCCTAATGAATGCACTAGAAAAGTATTCCCCTCGCAGCATGCCTCCTGTTCCGCTGGAGCAGTACAACATACTCAGCTGTGTGTGAACACCACCAGCCTTTCATGCAGTCTGCTGGCTACAGAGTTTGTAAGTCAGATCATTAATAAATAAGCATGAACTATTTTTTTTTTCTTAAAAGGGGGGGAGAATGATACGTATTACTTGTGCAATGTATACACCTATTGAGTTTGACTTCTAAGTTTCCATACTAATTCTGGAAAGAGTTTTTCCACCTCAATACACTTCTCTTATGCGTGCTGTGCCTGCTTCATATTATCTTCTGAACTGGAAAAAAGATGCCTACTACATGAAGAGATCTGTAAAGGGAAAAACATCATTTCTTCCTTCTACCAGCAGATGTCAGTGTTTACTTCTGCCCAACAAAAGTAATACTGAGGTTACACAAAGGTTGCCAAATTTTTCATTAATGAGAGAAGATATTATACAATATTGCATTATTAAAGAAGTAAAAACGTGGAATTTCACTGCAAGAAAATACATTAACCGTATTGCCATTCTTTCTGTTGCGTCCATTTTAAGGTGGAAAGTATTTGGAACGTGTAATTAACACTGAATCGCTGCTGGAGTGTTGAGTCTGCAGAGTATTTACAAGCAGTCCCATTAGCAGAACTCAGCTCTTAGTTTCTGCTTAGCAAAATTCCTATCAGTAAAGCTCAGGGACACCATAATTAGGAACTCCACTGAGAATTTGGTTTTGGTTTTACTGGCAGGTAAATTAGCCTTCAGTAAAGTAGCTGAAAAAATATCAAATACCATTATTCTGTTCCAGAGATCTCCTGACACATTAGGGATCCAGCACTGCAAAGATCAATCTATTTTAATTGTAAGCAAGAAAGTAAAGATCCTTTATTATCAATTTCAGTGAAATATTTTAATCTCAATGTGACCCTGCTTACAAATTTTGGCAAAACAATTAGGCAGAGAGATGTTAATGAAAACACCTGTAACAAGTGTATTTGTAGGATCTGATTCAGCAAAACATGCAAATTCTTGTCTATTCAGGACCAGGTTTAACAATGCTAAAAATCCACTGGATCCAAATTAGTGCAATCAGACTTTCCCGTACTGGCTGTAGCTTTGCATTAAACATACAGCACGTTGCTGCTTTCTACTTGAAGTGTCCCAGATAACTTTACCAGCGATGCAGAAAAGGACAGGGACCAATCCGTGTGTTAAAGGCAGTGACCTCAGACTCCAAGCAGGTAGAGCAGCCCTGGTGTCTAGTGGAATTAAGCATCTCTTATAGACCTGATATTACTGCATCGGGAAAATGAATTGAATGCAGTTACCTTGGATACCGTGTTCTTAAATGAGAGAACTAAATGATCTTTCATCAGTTGCCGATCTTGGCACCTGGTTTTATACAGCTTTCAGCTCCAAGGCAATGCTTGGAGAAGCACAGAACTACTGAAAACCATTCAGGGGAACCAGTTCACTCTCAGCTCGGGGGGAGCTTGCTGAAATTCATCACCCTTTCCTCATTTCTACTTGCCAGAATCCCATGCTGGCACTGCGCAGTTCACCTGGAGCTACCAGCTTACGTCTGCGCAGACTGACAGATGCCAACAGCCCCAAAGTCCCAGGAGTTCTTACTATACTCTCCACATTTTCAAATAATTCTCTTTTGTCCACAGCACGTAGCAATGCTTTCACTTTGTTAAAAAATATGGGGTTTTTTGCAACAAGATTTTTAAGATTTAACCAATAAACAACTCTAAGTGACCTAATCAACAACAGGTAACCTCTGGATTTATCTGTTACTTACCCCAGCAGTACCATAAAGCATCTGTGCATGAACCCCAAAAATACAGGAGCCTACATTGCAAACCTGAGCTTGCAACTGATGCTGTGTTACAACTGTGACTGCTGCCAGGCTTTACGTTTAAGAGTAGTCAAAACTGAATTCTTTATGGATCTTTGCTCACTAACTATACTAATTAAACAACATAGCAAAGCTGGTAAAAAGAAGGGGAGCGAGGGTAGAACAAGTGGGTTGTGTACCTGAGATAGTCCCTTCTGCAGAGCTTCCTGCCCAGTTTGTAATACAACCGTCTCCCCACTTCTCCGAGCCTGCACCCGCACAGGTCGCAGCTGAGGCAATCTTCGTGCCAGTACTGATCGATGGCCTTCAGGAAATAGCGGTCCCCGATGTTCTGCTGGCAGCCGCCGCATGTCAGCAGCGAAGGGGGAATCTGGAGGACTTCATCCACTGGCTCCCTGAGGAATGAAAGAGGCATGGGAGAAGGAAAATGTACTCTGAAGGCATCCGCATGAGAAGGAAAAACAAAACAGAACACAAGACTGGTCAAGTTAGAACAGGGATTACAGCCTCCTTTTTTTCTCCCAGTGGAGTATATGATTTATCCCCTTCTGACATGAGAGGGAGCAGGACTTCACTCTTCATTTGCTTTAAAAAGAAAAAAGAACAGTTTAAAATGTAAGGAGTTAATATGAGTATCCAAAAATTTGTTACTTAAAAATTATTTTTTCTCAGAGAATAATAGATAAACATGACAATCTCTTCATCATCCCTGTGTATTCATTACTGTAAAGGCATCTACTGCTTTACTAGGACATTGGTGTCTGTGTAAATACATCATTTTTCTTCTGCTGGGCAGAACATGAATTGCTCAGTCATGTGTCTCAATCCATGCAGTTCTTGTAAAAGAAATACCTTTCCCATAACATGACTCTTCCATAACTGAAGACTGCACTTTTCCAAAAGTGCAATCAAAAAGCAGCCCGGATTCACCATTTCACTGAAATACTGGTTATGTCTGTGCAGACTGATGGATGCCAACCACCACAAAGTTCTTACTATATTCTTCACATTTTCAAATAATCCTGGTTTGTCCACAACACACAGCAATGTTTTAATTTTCATTTTAAAAAGCTTTTATTTCCCAATAAGATTTTAAAGAGTTACCTATAAACTGTGACATAATCAAAACAGATAATCCCTGGATTTATCTATAATTTACTGAAGAGCCCCAGCAATAGCATAAAGCATTTGTGTATGAGCCCAAAGATATATGAGCCCATACAGCAAACCTGAGCTTGCAAGCTTTGGCTGCAGTGCCGCTGGAAGCCAAGGGAATTTTTGTCTCACCAAGGGCTAAAGGACTAGAAAAGGCACCTGAGGGATTTTACGTGCAGCCAACTTTCCATTGGGAAATGTAAATTTGAAGACTAGGTCTGAGGATGTCATTTCTGTGGACAGCATGAAATGAATAAATACAACAGATGAGACTGTTGCCCAACTGGTTTAAGTTTTGCTGCTTTTCTTAATAGAGCCAGAATTTTACTTTGTGTTACTGCAGGACTTCCTTCAGCTAAGGACATGAATCCCCTGGGATAGGTCTATGCCGACATAGCTCAAACAGTTATTTGGGATTTACACATCTCTGTGTGAAAAGAGGTACAAGTCTTTGCTGTGGTATTAGCACTGACTATTCACGCACCTTATTTTTTTCCCCTTTTAAAAAGCTCTTAAATCTAGGATGGTTCTGGTAATACCTGGGGATAAAGCAAGAATTTTCTTCAAAGCTACTTTCTTAAGGAATTATTCTCTTTGCCTTTTTGTGTAATTTTACAAGTTTTGCCAAGAAAAAAAATTAAAAAAAAAAGAACAGCAACAAAAATTAAAAGAAAGGCACCTGAGCTCAGTTCTGCAAAGTTTGCAGTGACCTGGTGCTGCCACTGAGGGCCTCATCCAAACCCCAGGGAAATTAATTAATAAAAAACCTATTGGATCAACCCTTTAAGCATTTGTTTAATTTTAAACCTGTGGCTATAGCAACAAGGAAGGTGTATGTTTGCGCATTTATGCTTCACTGGATGATGAGTGAGGTGCACAATATCTGGTAGAGTGGAGCCCCCAATTTTTTTCATATATTATTGGGTTCTTCCTCTAGCAGAGAGTCCCTCAACGCTTTGTTTCTGTCGCTGGTCTGTCCTCCCTTAGGCTGGTGGGGGCAGAGGAGATGTACACTGATGGGGAAGGATCGGGCTTCTCCCAGTTTCCAGCAGGCAACAGGAAAAAAATTGTATTACTACTGCTTATTTACTGGGTCAGCGGTTTTCTGGGCAAAAATTACTTTGTTCAGCAGGGAGAAACGATCACCAGTCAAGAACTTCTCTGTTGAGGAACTGATCCTGCAGTTTTTATTTAGGCAAGCTGAGCCCTAAGATATTATCTGATTATATTCTGTTCTGGTTTGTACTCTTCTGAGTTTAAACTGCTGTGCCCTACAACTTGTGTCATAACATTCCCCTCTTACCAGCTTTCCGTCCTGTGAGGTTTTGTTAAAATCATGGGGAGCTCTGTATGCGATTAGGCCCTCGTTTTTCCAAGTTTATCCTTTTGGGCCCCATGCTCCCTTTCTTAACATGTGGGCTGCACTCTGACAAGTTCTGAGAGCCTTCCAACAGAAGGAAAGGTACATTATAATCCTTTACTATCCATTATCCAAAGCTTCAGATATACTCCAAAATATTTCAGGTTTTGGGTGTTCAGGAATGACAAGCCATGTTCCTCTGAAAGCCCTAAACTCCGGAATAGCCTGGCGGATGTTTACACAGAACAGAATTCCTGGTTTACACATTAGCTTTTTGATGTTCATAGATTTCTAAGCCAGCACTTAAGTCACTAGAACACAAGGCAGGTAAATAAATAAAATTACTAAAACTTTGTAGTTGAAACCTGGACATCATATACTTAGGAGCTTGGATTATTTTTTCTTGAAAAAACAGCATAAAATAAGAGACAATGTAACATATAAAACGTCAGAAGTGACACAACAAATTGATTTAGTCCCCAAAAGAAACAGTTCCCATGTGTTCACCGAGGGCTTCAAGCAATGGCATTTTTAGTATCTCACAGGAAACAAACCTCAAATGACTCAAGTTAACTAAGAGCGATGTTTTAAGCGTTATCTGAAAATGGAGATTTTATAATTTTTTCTTTTTTTCTTCCCCCTTATCATGATTCCGGACAAGCGTAACTGCAGTCATCACCATGAGCAGGGCTGAAATGACTCCGGGTTTATGCCGTTACGGAGCCTCTGGCCAGGGGGGTGCCCGTGTGTGCCCCAACGCCGGGATGGGACACGAGAGCTGGTCCCTTCCCCGAGTGGGAAACCCAGGGAGGGCAATTCTCACCTACATCCCGGCAATCAAGTCTTTCTACATGCCTTCTGCAGAACACCCTGCCCCCACCAAAGCAGTTTATACAAGCTCTTGAAAGTTGCATTATGAAAATGTGGAAGTTGGGCACCCACAGATAACAGCTCTGACCTTTCTCTATAATCGGCTGCAGCGAGCTGGGCAGATCAAAGCCGGGGCAGAGCCTCCCTCCGGATGAAAAACACCTTCAGATTTGGAAAGCGGGATGCTCTCCCTCTCCCCGCGCCCTTCCCCGCACCCCTGGCCGGGATGAGCGGCTGGCA
>NW_020799103.1:9246538-9279562 GCF_003259725.1 Athene cunicularia
AAGGCACCTGAGCTCAGTTCTGCAGGCTCCGGCGGGTGGGAAGCGGCTGCCTCGGCTGCCACCGCTGCCTCAGCCCGGAGCTCCCGGGGCTCCGCTCAGGCTCTCAGCCCGGGCAGCTCTGGACATGCTCCGGAGCCGGGTGGATGTGTGGCGAAGGGGGAGAGCAGCATCACTATTATTATTATTACTCCGTGGCTCAGCCCCGGGTCTCTGGTTTCATTTCCTTTTTCCTGATCACGATTCAAATACAATAGAAGGAAATCACACTTAAAGAGACAGCTGCCCATTTCTTAACTGGACTCCTGGGGATTTAGCAATACAAACAGCATCATCACGACTCGCTGGGTTCCTTAAAGAGGCAGAGCTGGGGCTCCCCGGAGCCAGGGCTGGGAGCTGACACTGCATTTTCACATCACAAGGGCATTTAATAACACTTGCTCGGCGGACAGGGGATGCTCAGCTAGGTAGGCAACCTGAAAATGATCCCAAGGGCTGGAAAAAAATAAGTGCCTGGTTCCGTATCGCTGGCTTCTTCTCAGCTCCACACAGGACCAAAGCGACAGCCACTGTCTCTCTCCTCCCTCTCTCCTTCTCTTACATATATAGGCACATGCCCACACGCACACATATTTCTGCACAGGACTTTGAGATCCACAGGTAAAGAACCTAAAGTGTTCTTTTTCCACCTAGATTCAAACTGGTCAGCTAAACTGTGTCTCATTGATATCCCCCAGTGAGCATTTACGGGTGTCTGCTTCTAGACATCCCCTAGGTCTTGGCAAGCAATATAACAAATTTATGTCTTGACACCGTTTGATGTTAATGAGCTATAAAAGCCGGAGAGTACGAAGTATCGATCTGTAATTAATCACGGAGAAGCTAAAGATGGGAAAGTCTTGCCCGAATATCTCTATTTCCCCTCCCACCCTTCCTCCTCTCCATCAGCACAGCACATCCCGGAAAGGTCTGATTTACAGTGCCAGAGTGAAAACTATTACAGCAATTTGAGCATTTCCCAGTCTCAGTGGCATTCGATACTGGCCATTGCTGGAGGCAGAGTTCTGGATGAGATGAACTGCTTGCCCTGTTAATTCCTTTAAAACCAGTAAGAAAGTATCTATAATAAAGCAGTGGCGAATAGTGGTAGAAATTCTTCACTTCTATATTAATTCTCGGAAGAGAAATGTATTTGATGTCTATTTTTATGACTACAGTCTATTTTTTTTTCAGCTTTTTTGGCAGCTAGGGATATAATATCTGCAATACATTAATGAGCCCAATTCAAAGATTAGTAATGTCAGCAGAAGGACTGTTATTCATTTCAAGGGGCTTTGAACCAAGCTCATGCAATACTTTAGAGCCATCACTGGTCATTAGAACACATCTTTCTTATTCTTTAAAAACATTATCTCTGATGTATTTTAAGCTATTACTGCATGACAGTCACTTATTTCTGTTAAAGGAAAGGCTCTTTTGTTAGGGTTTTGCAGACAGGACTGACTTATGTGATGACTATTTAATTTCTGATGTATTTACACTGTGATCAGGAAAGTAAAATGGAAACCTTTCCAGAAGACTGAATAATTAAACTATGGCAAGACACACCTCCTCCCCCCCCCCCAAAAAAAAAAAAAGAAAAAAGAAAAAAATCTGCTAGAAACCTTATTATGTTGGTTTAAAAGAATCAGAAACTGAATTTAAAGGTGGATCAAAAAGATGTATAAGGACTTCAAACATGTTAAATAAAAAGACATTTCTATGAGCTTGGTTTCTCCCGGCTCTGTGTCTCATGGTCTAATAAAGTCTGAACTCTGAGTCAAAATTTCCCTGAGGATTGGGGTATTCATATTCTGAATAGCTCCTCACGGAATAATGTGAACAATTCCATAATCCAGGTAAATTTTCTGGTTTCGGATAACACAGTTATGCATACACTATGCAGACATACTGGCATGCTGCCTTCCTTCTATTTATTTTTCCAAAATTCACAGGAAATTAATATCTTTAAGACGTCTGTCCCTTTGTCCATCTCAAAGAGACCAAGTGGCTCAAATGTTTTGGTGAGGGACAAAACCATCAACACTGGCACATAAGGAATTACTTAATTCCTTAGAAAAACAACATAAAACTGAGGATTTACAATACACAGTGGCCAGTGATTATTGGAAAACACAATTTTCAAGTTTTTGCAACACTTGTATTCCTCACTTTGGTCAGACTACCTCAGGCCTAGCAGATAACCTCCCTGAAGTTAATGAGATATTTCTTATAATGAGTAGATGCATTGCTGGACAAACCAGGAACGTTCTCTCCTTTGCAAGATCAAACAGCCTGCAGAAAGCTTTTCTGCATAAAAACAGTGGAACAGCATGCAATAAAGAAACTGAAGCGGACAATTTGTATGTGTTTTATTGTATTCCTTTTCAGTCAGCTTCCAAACAAACTTTCTTAGAGAAAAAACAGCTCTTTAAGCACAGTATTTGTGATAGTGCCGGGATCACTCCCGGGTCCTGTAGACACCACCTGTCTCATCGTTTAAAACAATTGTAATTAAAACTGTAAGAATATGCCGTGTTTTCTCTCTGTCCTATGAAGGAGAGATGCTAGGCAAAGTCTTGAGCTAAGAAAAGTGAAGAAAACCCAGTCAATTTTTTCTGTTATGTAACCTAATAAATGTGTTGCTCCACCGTGCCAGATGGGACAGTGCTCAGACTCGATCTGCCTAGAGGAAGAGCAGTCAGAAAATGCAGCGTGAGGATTAAAGTTGCCAGGGTATCGTGAACAAACTGCACAGCAAAGACACCAGGCAAGACCATGCATCAGGTTGGGTGTCAGACTGAACCAAACCGTGGCTTTGCAGGAGGTAGTGTGGCAGAAGGTGCCAGAAGCAGTGTCCTGGCCTGATGGGGCTCTGGCAAACTGCCGGGGGTGTTTTGCCCCAGCGGCATTTCTGGAAGCACCTTTTCTTTATATTTCTGTGCTGGTGTTTATTGCCAGTTTCCACTGGATTTGCAGTGAAAAGCCCATCAAGAAAGTCCTCAGCATACTGAGAGCTGCATCTTCTAACACCTTTGAGGAACATATACTTTTGGGGGATAATTAGTTTTCATTTATTAGCTTTACATATAACAACGTATTGCTTTGGACAGTGAAATTTGTCATTTCCAGCTCTTGCATCCCACCAGAAGAGATGACCAGTAATCAAGAGTGACCTTTTTTTTCATCTTAGGCAACTCCCTTAATACCTCTTTGCCTCAATTTTCCCATCTGCAAATGTTTACTTCCCTCAGCAGAATTGGCTGTTGATTTACTTTTGCCTCCCGCTGAATAATGTTCACCAAGACAAAGCGTTATTCAGTGCTAGAATTGGTGGTGCCGACATTTCCTGCACAGGGACAAAAAGACTAGCACTATTTTTAGTGAGAGCTTTGCTTTCCATTGTCCCTTTCTCTCTGAAGCTGTATTTTCCAGGGCTTTTTAGTGCAGCTTTTTTTGTGTTCATTGATTAAAATCCTGAGGGATGAGTTTTGGTTTCAATTAACTTTTATTAATAAAAATCATGTTATAGAGTAATTCTTGGAGCGTGGCTGAGATCAGATCTGCTGTTAGTAACTGCATTTAGCATTCAGAGCTTGGAATGTCAGCTGGACTTTTCTATATATTTCTCAATAACAACATTTGATGTAAAACTGCATCATTTCTGTGAGTGGTGTCATCTAAAGAAAATGCTAAACGTGCCTGTTTGCAGAGAAACATCCCCTCTTGGACTATTTTCAGCTCTGTTTTGGAAGTCTGCTCCTTGGAGGCCACAGGATTCCCTCGTGCCATCATCAGTCTCAGGTTGCTCCTACCTTTATTTCTTTAGTATATCCTAGTTTTATTCCCTCTAGAGTTTATGGATGCTACTGAACTATTTCAGGTGACCCTCATCTAGGGAAGTCTGTGTTCGGTAAGATTACCTTTGCTGCCCTTAATAGCCAATAATGCTGGTTGCCTAAAATACAGTTTATGAAGATTGAGGTCTCTGCATAGATACAAGAATTAAATCTCAGTGACAGTGGCCTAGATTTTTCTCTTAATGCTTTCTGTGGGATAGAGAAGTCAAGACCATGACTAAAGGTGAATGATTAATATGAAAGGTTGCAAAGATGAATAAGGATTTCTGTAACTGCGGCTGTGTTCTGCCACTGACTCACCATGGGGTGTTAGAATAATCACTGCTCCACTCCATCCCTCAGTTTACCTGTTTGAAGATGGAAGAATCCTCCTCCTTCCCTCCACATGCTGGACTGAAGCTTTGACACGCCAGCCCTTCACCTAATGCTCTAAAGAAGTAAAAAGTTTTTTTCAGGTTTTTTGAACGTGGCTTTGACACTGCAGAATGAGTTGGGACTTTGGTCTCCGTTAAAGAACACAGAATAGGTGAGAAGGAATATAAACCAGCTACTGCCGAGGACATCTGACAGTGCCACTGGAGAATCAATGCTGTATCAATAGTTATTCATAATGCCACCATGCAATATTAATGGCATGAAAGGCACCATGTAACTCAAAGACAAAAAAAAAAAAAAAAGTATGTATTGCCTTTTCATGGATCTGGAAATTTCTCTTTTAGCCAGTAATTTCTGTTCTGGTCTGTGCTGTTTTCACAAATGCTGTTTTGGTTTTGGCTTTTTTCACATCGAAGACTCCCCATCATTCTCCTAGCTAGCATATTTTCGAACCTCCCTGAGGATAGAAGTGATGATAGCAAGAATAAGGAGTTTTCTTTGAGTGATGACCACATGCACTAACTTGAATGTACTTTGGAGGCTTTTGGTTAAAGTCTGATTCAGAGGACTTAAAGACTTCTGACCAAGGACAGACTTCTCTTTTTCGGGGTTAACCTTTCCTTTGAACTGGAAGAAAACAAACCAGAACAATAAAAAAACCACACTCAGGGTGAGGCTTGCCCTGGGATTGTTAGGTCCAGACATTAGATAAGAAGCCTGGCACATAAAGAAGTTTGAGTAAAGTTTCATTTTGTTTTGCCTTATTTTCTTCAACAAGCAACAAAGATGAAAAAAAAAAAAACAAACCAACAACCCAACTCTGTTTTTATAGCTGAGAGAAATCCTCAACTGCAGGTCACACCACAGATGATGAAAAATAAGTTACAGGCAGTCAGATGAAGGGATATTTCACTGCAAAAATGTGAAAGGTTCCCCTTCCCCATTTCCTCCCTCTTCTTTTATTGATTTCTCTTGCTCCCATGGAGCCCTTGCTGCCTGGCACGCAAGCCAGATCCAATTACCCTGTCATGGTTTTCATAAGGCTACAGCTCTACAGTATAGTCCTTCCAAGTAATTTCTCCTTTTTCCCTGGTAAATACTCTCCTATGCTTATGCATGGGAATCACCCCAGCAGGGCGCTGGGGATAGTTTTTATTTTGGTATTAAATATCTCATCCCAACCCAGACACATCAGAGGAGAGACACATCGGAACCTAAATGGGCTTTGAGTCGCACCCACAAATACTTTCAGTTTAGAAAATAACTGGTGACTGGGAAAGCAATTTTCCTGCAGAAAATTTCAGAGGGAGTCATAAACCAGCCAGAAACTGTAGCTCAGGCTCCCCTGTTTATATACACGTACACATGCATGTGTATATATGTTTACGTATTTATATATATAAACACATTTGTGTGCGTATGTAATGTGTATATAATTATACATTTATGCATGTGTGCATGGACTTGTAAGCACACAGAGACAGAGACACATACAGACTCGTAAGTCATGTAGTTTCATTTTTTGCTGCTTTTCAAGCTGTTTCCCAAACAAAAGTAGCTTTTCAAGAACACCACCAGCTCTAGCCAACAGACTATTCCATGTTACCATCTGAGAATCCCCAGGTAGATGGAGTAACCTTGGCACAAGCTGGCAATATTACCAGAAAGTCTAAATCATTCCAGGAATACATCGGTCCTCTTGTTCCCCTATGCAATGTTATTTCTGCTTTTAATTCCTTCTGAGGTTTTAACATGCAATAAAGCAATCTTCCCAAATTAAATGTCACAGGAGGTAGTCTAATGAGGAAGTCAGGTGTCACCTAGTTCACACTGACCATCCTGGTGCTACCAAGGAGGCAGAGTGGGCTAGAGGGCAGGAGGCAGCAGATAGGAGAGATGAGTTTTGCTTCCCACCCTGCCATCAAGTAGGAAACTCACCTGAGCAAGACTTTGTGCCTCACTTTCTCTTTTCCTGGTCACGTCCTCCTTTTTCAGACTCTGAACTTCCACCAGGCAAATTGCCGTGGTTTTCTGGCAGTGCTGGATGTGCCATTGACTGATGGAAAGAGTGAGATCTCCTGCATCCCCGTGCACATGCATACCCCCAAAATACGTGGCCTGGCGACTGTATAACATGGTCACGCTCCGCGTGCAAGTACCGTGCACCTTTGGGGAAAAAAAAAAGGCCTGAAGAAAAACAAACAGCTCAATTCACTATTGTTACACAGCTCAAATGAAAACTGCAGCACGGAGGAGCCATGTTCACCTCTTCAATTTCAAAAGCCAGAGCTCAGCTTCAAATCTCATCACTCACTTTCCCACATTTGCCATAGAAATTTATCTAACGTGCTCCATACTGTGAGTCTGTCCAAGCTTCATCCATAAACGGTCGTGCTGGACCACTTCATATTCACACTACTTTGCTGGCCCACCTTCAGCAGATCTAATGCTCCACAGAAATTTCCTCACTTGGGAATGTCTGATGCATCCTTTAAATTGTTTCTTTTTTTCTTCTACATAACAAGGCTCTGTTACAGGCACACCAGCCACCTAATTATTAACCTTGACCTTGGGAAAAAGAGAAGCAGAGTGCATTTAATAACAACCCCAGTGAGCTGAGGCAGCTTTACAATTACATTGCATAATGTAGTCATGAGAAGAGGGTTACCAGGGAGATAATGGTAAACATCAGCCTTAATTCTGTCTGAAAAATAATTGAAATGATCTTCCTTTGTGGCTGGGGTAGAGGAGAAAATGGATGGGTAAATTTCCAGTTACCACAGATGTTAGTAAAACATGCTGCACGCCACCATGGACCAAATCATTAGCTACCTCTAAATGCTCGGAGTATGAATTGTCTGGCTTCCTCTCCAAGCACATAAGTCTGGGGGTAAGCACCATTTAAATGAGAAAACAGTGCTGGGTGCAGCACAACTGGTGTCTTTCCATGCTGTTACTACATCTCTGGTTTACAGCGGCCCTACCAAACCCTTCTATTTGTTGGAGTATTCATCAATCCTGACACGTTTTTAAAATAATATAGCCCTCACAGCCCCTTGTCCACGAGGGTTGAGATTATGCCGGCGCAATGCTTTTGCCTTCACTGGGTTGCAGCGTGTGACCCGTGGGGCAATCGCTGCTGGCAGCTGCCCGTTGTCCTGCCTCCTCGCTCAGAAGCGCCTGGCTCCTCTCTGGAGCATCCCGCACCTATCAGCAGTGCCACCTCCTTGCTCTGGCGGGACGTGGAGAATTCGGGTGCGTGCCAAAGGGGGAGGGCTGGGATGCTGAGAGGCTTGCTGGCACAGTATTTGCTACTTCCCACCCCATCTGGTCACCACCATCCGTCGCTGATTTTTGCCACTCTGCTGTCACTGAGAGAAGCTCTGTCAGGATTTGGTGCCACTGGAGGCAAGGTCAGCGCCACGCACAGTTTGGAAATACTTCCAAAACAAGAACAAGAAACATTTTGCTCCGGAGCTCTCTTTTCTAGTTTCTTAGCCCCTTTTGGGACCTTTAGACTCTGATCTCACCTACTCAAATTATCACCACGAAGCTGCAGCTTCTCTTCGCCGTCCGCAAGAGCAACAGCAAAGCCTGAAGAAGCCTGGGCATGCTTGCCTGCATTTTCTGCTCCAGGCAGAGCCTCCACCTGAGGCTGGGTGCCTCTCTCATCCTGTCTGGGCTACAGCTACTCTCCAGATATTTTAGGCAGTGAGTTCTTCAGCCTTTATTTAAATTTAGAGCAGGCATTTAATTCCACAACCACAGGGCCTAAGCATTTTCAGATTAAACTGTGGTTTCAATTCCCCATTGACTTAGTTCTGGAGCTGAGTAAGCACAGTGACACGTAGGTGCAGTAACTCGTGTCACAGACCTATCAGCTAGCCTTGACCGACTTGCTCACTCGGACGACTTCCATCAAGGTCTCACAGTGCCATTACTCAGCAACTCCTCTTAATATTTAAGTGAAGGTAGGATTAGAAAGTTGCCTGTGTTTTCCAGTGTGAAGTTTCTGTCAACTCTGCTGCTGCTTCCTAATGTCTTTGGAGCAGCAGGGGCCAACACGGGAGTCCTGGTGGATCCAGGTTGCTGGATCCCAGCAGTGCAGCAGGTAGCACTGGGAGCACTGGTGGTTATGTGATACAGAGCAAGAGAACTGCATGACCAGTGGGCAAACCAGTGGTGGGCATATGCTTTCCAGTGCTTGCAGCTCTTTCATCTCCCATCTTCTAGGCAATTTGTGAGCTTGAGTCCCATTGCCAGGACACAGAGACCACTTTTTGACAGAGCAGCCAGGCCATCCGCTTTCAACTGCTTCTGGTTCAGTCAAACAACATCTCCTCTGCCATAGCTACCAGCTACAGTTAACCTTGGCATTCTCAGGCTCTGCTGGCTGTGAACCCAAGCCCTGCTATGCTCGGACAGCATCCAGCACTGCGGTACCACTGTACTCCCCCTCTCCATTCCTCAGCAGATCTCTCTTGATGTCAAGCCACACTTGTTGGCACAAACACATCCTTTAGAGCAGCTTTCTACTACCCAATTAGAAGGCTGTCAGCAGCAAGGCCATCACTCCTCCCACAGCTTCTGACAAGCCTGGACACCGCTATACTGCTGCAGAAGATTAAAGGAGTCTTTCCTTTGCATTACCCAATGGCTGTGTGCTAGCCAGAAACTAATTCCCCGTCCCAATGAATGTGTATGTGGAACAACTAATAGGCTCTGTAAGCCTGTCTTCGTTCCTTATTAAAAGGAACACACTCTCTAAAGAACAGAGCTGTCCAATACACATTTCTCCCCCATTTCCCCTTTCACTAAGCCTCAAGAGAGTTGCAGTTCTTGAGAATTAGAGACTTCGGGGGGTGAAGGTTCTTTCTAGTAGTTACAACAGGGCTGAGCTTCAGGAATCCTGGATTTTTTTTAATGATTCATTTAGAAGCGATGGTGATTACATTTGCTCTCCAGCGATTGCTTTCTGCACTGTACATCCTCTGAAATTGAGGAATAGATGGGTGTGCGATGCTTTTACCTCTAGATTGCTGGCTCAGATCTGCTCTAGGCTGGTAGCAACAGAACCTCATTGTGCTCGGAAGGCTTTTTGGCAGCTGGTGTGAAATGAATTGAATGACAATCCCGTACATTAACTTTACCACCAAGCATAAAGATTACTGGGTAGTACGAAAGAAATGTTGCTTTAATCTCCTGCAGCAGTAGAGAGGTGCTCGGATTTGTCAGGCCCTGGCAGAAGGAGTGATGGTCTGGGGGGGGACACACACCAGATCTCAGCAGCATCACAGGGTGCATCTGAGACTGCACTTGGCCCATTAACCTCCAAATTCTGGCTGCATCACACGGTAAACCTGACTGATGGAATATGTAGAGCTGAAACACAACTAAAATAATTGTTTACCTATAAATTCCACCTAACTTCCCAAGAAGTGGAACAAGCATGTACAGACTACTTAAAGCTTGTAAATGCATTTAGCATCAGATAAAGTGTACCTACTTCCACTGGTGTAAATCTGGAGTAATTCCACTGAAGTATAGGAAATGTAAGGTCACTGGAGTTGACTAGCATTAAGCTAGCATCGTCGAGAATAATTTTTTAGCTATAAAGAATGAAAGATAAATGTCCTTTGAATTCTTGACCCCACTATGAAAATGAAATACAAGATGTGGAAACTCTTTGAAACTGATAGAAATGTCTCCGTCTTAGATCTCCCTCCGTTAATCAAAACAAGGCACTGTAATCAGCTCCGATTCTAGGTCTATCTGTAAGGAACAAAGTGAACTTAGAAAATTAAATCATTTAACACATTATTTCCTTCCTCATTTCAGCGCCGACTGAGCTCATTGCACAATTTCTCCCCCCGCCGCAGCTGGGTTATTCTGCAGCCTGCGAGGGCTGTGAGTGCTGCGGCAGGGCAGGAAGATCCCCAACGTTCCTGTTTACTGGAGGGATTGCTGCTTTGGGAGATTCCCCTTTAGACTCAGAGATTTCTTCACGGCCTTCCTGATGTCTGATTTCCTATTTCCTTTACTACCTGCTGAGTAGGAAACTTGGGACAGACATAAATGGGGAATATTTGCCTATGCTGCTACAGTATACCAGCAAAATACTGGTTTTGTAGCCATAGCTTAAACCTTAAACATCTTCTGGAAGAGTTTGTAAATATATATTTTCTGAATACATATACAAAAGACATTTTGCTTATTTTGCATAATACCAAATATAATAATTACATAGCCAGTGTCCAGGGCAGAGGAAAAGTATTTCCAAGGTGGGATAACTCCCCTAATATTTCAACAATGGTTATGAACGTTATGATAGTTTGCAATCTCAGAACCATTTTCTTTATTTTCTTCCCACCACCCTGTGGGTGTTGTAGAATTAATGGCCATTTCAGTCATCATTTAGCCATGGAAAAGATGTAATTTTGACTTGGAAGGTGGGGTTGCCTTTGCTTTCTTAACAGTGTCCATTGAGATCCTACAGGTACATTCTGCACTCCTGCTTTTCTGTGGCTCATTTAAAGTTTTTATCAGACTTTGTTCACTAATGGATCTTTTTTTTTTTTTTCCTATTCTCTCCAGCCTTCTTTCTAATCCTTTTTGTGATTTCAAGAATTCAGCAAAACACTGAGCATGCATTTCTGGCCAGACAATAATGACTCTTCTCAGGAAAAGTTGCGGACAGTTGGACTCAAAGATGTTAAATGTCTTTTCCAACCTAAATGATTCTATGACTCTAAAAGCGCCCACTGTAGTTTTATAATTATTTCTATTTCAAATAGATTTCCTGTTAACTATGCCTGCAGGAAATAAATGCAAATCTGCTACGCATCGGTTTCTTAACTAAAGGACTTTGCATTCCACGGCTAATAATAAGTGATAATTTTCAATTGACAACTGACTTCCTCCCCGATGTTGTTTAGGGAAAGTGTCAAGGAGAAAACTGTCAGGGAGAGAAATAATAATAAAAAATGGCTGCTGGCCTGGCTGGGTTTCCTGCAAAGGCTGCCTTTGCACAGATGGCTTCCTGCGATAGCTCTTCCCGGGCACCGCAGCTCGCTGGGTACCGGCTGACATACATCAGCAGTGAAGGTTTGATGGCCATAAAACATCTGTGGGTGAGGGCTTAGGCTGCGGTTGGGTCATTTGGGTTTCTTGGACCTGTATCAGAAAATGGATGAAATATGTGCCCGTGTGTTTCTCTGATTTCTCACAGCGAAGAAGGGTTAATGATTTAAACCTCACCGTTTTCTGTAGTTATGCAGAATGGATACAAAGCAGTAAACTGAGGTACAGGGCAACTGAGTACTTCGTTCCGGGGGCCATAGGAGCAGAGGTGGGCTATGAACTGTGCAGTTTAGTGTGATGAAGTGGCCAATAGCTTACATTTCTTATTTCCCCTATCCTTTCCTGGCAAACCCCTGCTTCTTACCTTCACCATTTTAGATGAAGGAAAGTAGGACATATCAGTGTTTTCACAAGTCTTTCTATCTTTACTCCTAGAGTTTCTTCCCTCCTTGTGTCCCTGTTGCTTTCCAAGCCAAATGAAATGCAGCGTGGGACTGCTTCTTGTTTGCTGCTGTAATGTAAGCACCGGGGTTGGACGTAAGGCAATTCCCACGTTTCTTAACAGTGAAAACCCTCTCTTTGTAAAACATGAGCATTTCTACGGTATTCCTGGGACTGACTGGAAGCAGGGGAGATGTCTCTCTATCACCAAATATGAAGGTGACTAAAATTGCAATGACGGAAAGTTTGGACCCCACAGCAACACAAAATGCAGCCAAGATTGTAAACCCACCTTTCCATGCCATGCACTCCACACTGGGCTTCTCGGAACATCTAGATATCTGGGTTTCCTTGTCAGTGCTTCTGCCATTTCTTTCATGAGCTCTTCCCAGGACTCCAGCTTCACCAAACGCTCTCCAGCATGTGGAAATTAGGTTTCTAAATGCTGCAAGCAATACTGGGCTTGATTTTCGCAGATTCAGGCAAGGCACACTCCGGGCTGTGGCCAAAGGAGGGTGAACAGAGGGAAACACATTGATAGGGTGGGAAAATTTGCTTAATATCTGACTGTAGATGTTTAGGGCTACAAGTCTTTTGCTCTCATTCCCTTTTTACATGATTAGTCTTCCCACAAAGATATTATTTACTGAAATAAAATGTAAATGTAGAAGAGACAGTTCTGTCTCTGCTCTGGGTGAGAGTTTGAATTTGTTTACCAGCGTTGGTGACCTGACCTGGTTTAAGATTCCCAGGCTACTTCTCACCTCAGCTGTAGTGAAGTGGGAGAGATTGATTGTAGATGCCTCATCCCTGGAAACATTCAAGGTCAGGCTGGACAGGGCTCAGAGCAACCTGATCTAGTTGATGATGTCCCCGTTTGTTGCAGGGGGGGTGGACTAGATGAGCTTTAAAGGTCCCTTCCAACCCAAACCATTCTATGATTTTATGAATGTACATCCCAGGAAAACGTGGCAGCACAGAAGGATGTAGAGGATTTAGCCCACAGTGCAAACCACAAAGAGGAATGATTTCAGCAGGGATGACCACCCCCAGATGAGAACAGAAATAGTTAAGAACCGAAGGTAGAGATGCAGCTTGAGAGCATCTACATTTGCAGTGCACATGTGAGGCAAGACCAAGTTTACAGGTCCCTTCAACAGCTTTTAGCACAGAGGAAGAAGATCCCCCCAACCAGCAAGTTAAAGCTGCTAACACGCCCTGTAATTGATGCCAGGTGGATGGGCTCAGTCACGAACAAGAATTCTGTATTCTTAGGTGGCTCGCAAGTAGGTCCACATCTTGCAAAACCTTCCCTTTTAAAGGATTCACGGGCTTATTTATTTACCGCAATATTGGAGAAAAACGGAAAGCATCTGACAATTTCCTACCAAAATCAACAGCAGCTGTCAGTTCTATCTTGAGGAGATTTTGCTAGTTATACATGTCACAGGACCACTATCTACCAAGACCATTTTAGCTTTAATAAGCTTTAGGGGTTATCAAATTCCTTTCTAGGTCACTGTTGGCAAAATTTACTGCATCTTCATGCAGTCCTAGCTTGTACTTATAAGCTTAGTAGTAGCTGCTGTCCCTCCTCTTGGGTAAGTAATAAAATCTCTTCATCCATGTACATACATCGCACATCCCCAGCTCTACTGGGGGATGTACAAAGCTTCAGCTATGGCTTAGAGGGAAATCCTGGTTTAGAAAGACTTCCCAAACCATTCTGCCAGTGGTCCCCTGCTCAACAGCTCTGCAGGACTCAATTTTTTTATGTGAAGTCTGATTTCACAGTTTCCGAGTTTAAAATGAGTTTAATTGTGCTCTCAGTTACACCTTTGGTAACTCAAATATAGAATTTATCTTGATATTCCTTCTGCAAGTGCGTATGTTTCACTCATGTTAGGACAAGTGTGGTCTTGTGAAATGAAAATATTTTAAAGTTTGAAAATTAGTCTAAGACCATGAAATCAAGCTAGATTTTCATGGGGGAAATGAGCCTCAGTCCCCCTGGGTACAGCTTCAGCAAGGTACATTTCATTCTTTATGATTTTTCTTCCTTCTGAAGCTTTTCGTTGTTTGAGTTTGAATGATTGTACGATTGACAGATGGAGAGACAGACATGCAGCCAGATGGGTGCTATTAGGGACAAACTTTTCTGAGTTGCTTTGGCCAACATTCACCTGAAGCCTCTCACTTCTTGCCTGTACTGGCTTGCATCTAACTCAGTTTACCAAAAACCTGGGGGAGCTTGAACTTCTGGCAGAAATCACTAAGCTTGTATGCAGACATTTATAATTAATCTTAACACTCTCTTTTTCACCTCCTTTTTCTGAAATTTTCATTTTCTAACAAGCTGCCCATCTTCCTTTAATTACACAGCAAACCCTCAACCTTCAATATCCATGCTGGACTCTTTTATCACCACGATATTTATTGCTAACTGACCCATGGAACCTATTCAGCATATAACCCTTTTCTTTTTTTTCTCTTTGACCACAATCCATTTCCCCTGTGTGTACGTGTTTCTCTCGCTCCCTGTATCTCATCCCATCCCATTAGCTCTCTGTGCTGAATAGCCTGTTCCAGGACATCAAACTTTAATTTAAACAGAAGATGATCAATAAGCTTAGCAAATTGCCTATGGCAACATCAGCAGTTTGAATCAAAGGGTTTTATAGGTAATTTAAAGGGCATCCTCATTCACCCCCACAATGTGGTATATACCTATTGCTCACTTTGCCAGTTACAGCTCAGTTGGCTGAACAAGAGGAATAAGAGATTTTGCTCCACACACAAGCTGGGCAATGGCACACAGCATCTATTCTAGGTTGTTTTGATAGTGTGTTTTGAAACCACAAAAGGCAGGGCACCACAGGGGGAAAAAAAAATTTAACTCACAAGACTTTTTTAAAAAAAAAACACATCAGAGCTTAGAATCAATGTCAGCTCTAAAGAAACAGCAATGTAAAAGGAAAATACATGCACTCCTCAGTCCAACCCTCTTCTGCTGGTGCTGTGGCTTGGGACCACCATATTTTCATATAGGGGAGGAGAGACTATAGGTTAATCTGATTATTTTCAGACACCCTAGGTAAATCCACAATGTTTATGTCAGAGAGTTTACATAAGAAAAACTACATCTGTAACTACAGTTTTGAAGGTGCTTGGTTTGCACAAAGCTCTGTGTCCGCTGACCTGGATGATGATAATTAAAACTTGCAAACACATTTATATTGAACGTTCCTCAAGGACATAAAGAGTTGGTTTGAATACAATTGTGAAGAAAATGAACCAGTGAGTTTAACTGATGTCTAAATAAAGCCAACAGCTGCCCAGATCATGGGTGATGGTTCCCAGAGTCCCTCCATCTTTTATATCCTGTACCAGAGCAGGTGAATATCAAACACCTACTGCATTGAGCTACCAGCTAGCTGTGTTGGAAGAAGAAACCTGTTACTGTGTATGGGAGAAAGGAAAGGAAACACCATGAAACTGGGCGTCAGAGAGAGACGCAGGGGGTGGCTGCCGGCCAGCCTGTCGGAGAAAGCAAAAGCCTCTTGAGATGTTCTTCCACAGGATTCGTGAAATCCTGTGTTATGGAGGGGGGTTTTTTTGGGCAGTGGGTAGCAGTGGGAAACATCTCTGGCCCATGTTTCAGACTCGCAAACATTGTGCCCTGGGTTTTAGGAGCACAGCGGGATGATAAGGCCCTTGTAAGAGGGGATATATGGTTCTAAAAGTGCTTAGTTCCTAGCTGGCTCTAGGTCGGAAATTACACAACGGATGTTGAAATGTTGGCTTGTTGAAAAGTTGTCATTCGAGTAATGGATGCTTTATTTCCTGTTTTTGCTGAAAACTAGAGCAAAACATCGTTAGCAAGTGAGAAAGCAACCTTGGCAGACAAACAAAAAAAGCACATTTTGGGTGCCTAAGCCAATTAAAATTGTTTATGTAGCCCATGAACAATATTTTTCTCCAAATCATTATAACGGTGAGAATTCATCATAAGACAGCAAGGTTTGCTGCTCCCAGACTTGACCCTATGCCTGTTGTCAGCTCCTGAGGATGAACTGAGGATACACTGTGATGTCCAAGATGCTTGTAGGGATGAAAGAGAAAAGGCTTGTGACTAGAATGGGAGGGCTTGGCTCCCATTTCTTTTGGTTCTGGGTTGATCCCGAGCATAACAGAAGTTTAATTTGCCTTCACGATTGAAATGTGTATTAATTTTAGATTACAAATCTCTTTTTTTCAGCCTGTCCTACATTGCAGGAGCTGAGATCCTCTCCTTTTTATTCTGTAAACTCATAGTTTAAGAAATCCGCACTGTCTTCTTTTCGATACTTGAACCCATTACACTGCTTGATTCTCGCAGGGATGCTCAGAGGTTGAGTTTCTCATGATGTAAGGTCTGGCTTCTTTTCTTGTTATATGAGAAAATAATCCTTTAGGAAAAACCAATAGGTGGACAAATATTACTGCTATCTAAGATGATGTTCATTTGCTCCTCTCATAACAAATTACCGTGCTTTCCATTTGTCTCTGAATTCTCAGCTTTCATTTCTGGATGTATAGTAATTTTATATGGAATATTTCAATGTATTTTTATGAATTGGCCTGGTTTAATGTGTTGCTTGTTTCTGAAGCAAAGTTAAACCTGGTTGTGAAAATTATCACCACCCTTTGGTAGAAGTTATAGATGTCCTTAAATACACAAAAGTGAACAGATCAATACAGTGGAGAAACAATTTTTCTACCAAGTAGCCCATTGCTAAGCAATAAACATCAAGTGCATACACATGCAAAATGAAAGCTGCCCGTGTCTAGACTTGCCCAAAGTTGTATTTTTCGGTAAACGTGTTTTACTTGCTGTCTGTTTCTGGCTGTGTTCAGTGTGTGTGTGTCTGTTTGTGTTATCAAGCATAGCTTGTTTTGTTTCGAGACTTTCAGAAATAAAAATGAATTGGGTGTGACTTACCCAGGGCATGTTCTCAAAACAAAACATTGGGTGGGTGTTCAGGCTGTTTTGACTTGCTCTTGAGACAGTCTAGAGCACAAAAGGGGGGAGTGGACTTAGGGATCATAGCTGCTGGAAGCAGAAATCCTGGGCTCAGGCTCCAATCCCCACTGAATGAAGTGCTAAAAAGGGTGCCTTGTTAGTTCTAGTGCCAGTGAAATAATGGGGGAAGCATGTATAGGAGCAGTTCTTGCATTTAAATACAGGTCTTGGCATTTACTGAGCATTAGAAGTTCACGTGTTAGTACTGGAGCCGTGCTCAGCTGGCAGAACTGGCACTGCATCTGGTACTGAGAAGCTGAAAGGACCACAGTTGTATCTGCAAAGGTCTGTACCTGTTCTTGGGCAAGAGTAATTGTGTCTCTCCTCATCCAGATCTAGTTACAATCAAAAAGCGATGGAAAGAAATGCAGACAAGAAATCACCCTCTCCTTCATGTAGTAATTCTCAGGCTTCTTCCATTAATAATGAATATAAATATATGAACGCACAAACCTGGGTGAAGGGAGGAATTAACTGTATTCTTCCAGGATGGGTCAGTGTGAGCACTGAATGACCAGAAACAATAGAGATCAGGTCATAGAATCACAGAATGGTTTGGGTGGGAAGGGACATTCAGAGGTCACCTAGTCCAACCCCCCCTGCAGTGAGCAGGGACATCTTCAGCAGGTCAGGTTGCTCAGAGCCCCGTCCAACCTGGCCTTGAATGTTTCCAGGGATGGGGCATCTGCCACCTCTCTGGGCAACCTGTGCCAGGGCTTCACCACCCTCCGGAGCGTTGGACTAGATGATCTTTAAAGGTCCCTTCCAACCCAAACTATTCTATGATTCATTATAAAAAATATATAAATGCACAAACCTGGGTAAAGAGAGGAATTAACCATAAACTTCCAGGATGGGCCAGTGTGAGCACTGAATGACCAGAAACAATAAAGAAAAAGTCTTCATAGTGGACATAACTGTAGAGGACAACAGGCACAAATGGAGCAGTGGTGATACTTCTGCAGATACACCAGTGCAGGATGACGAGGGTCAAACAGGCGTTGGTGGCAGTCATACAGCACAGGGATACTTGACAAAGGGTGTGATGTGTTGGGACAATCACCAAGAGGCTCTAGGAAAACGTGGAGCTAATGTCACCATTATAACTAGCCTGTAGTTCGTATGGTTGTTAGGATCTCTGCTGCTGGGCGAGGGTCTCAGCTCAGCCCGTGCTGAGAACTCCTCTTCACACATCAGTCAGCAACATGGGGACCAGTAGGCTCCTCTGGAATAACCAAACCTGAAGTGCTGGCTGAAAGAAGCAGTGACATGGACTAAGCTTAACCTGTTGTGAATCTACCTCCCAGTGAAGAAGTCTCCTTGGCATCCAATTCTCCAATTCTCATACTTGACTCGGAACCATGTTCCTAGGTCCTGAAAACAATATATTTTTACTTCATTGCTGTTCTACATAGCAAAAAAAGCAACATAAAATATTAACGCTTCTCGTAGTCACCACAAAAAGGTTTTGATCCAGAAAATAAACAGTATTATTTAATAACAGAGTGGTGAGTATAGAATCAGTAATAAAACATGATGTGCATGTTCTTACCTGATCAAACAAGATACTTTTTTCTATTACAGGTATTAGCCCCAAGTGGGTCTAGCAGTTTTCTTTGATAAATATGTCTAACTGAAATAGTCTATGATGTGTCAGAGAAGGGAGCAGCCTGGTAAGACCACGATAGCCTACAAACCACGTTGAATGAAACAATTGCTTGTCTAAAAGCTAATGATTTGGTCAAATCATCGCTATTGTGAGGTTGTGGGTTTCATATTACTGTCATTGTGGCATTAATACACTGAGAAATTCAGATAGTTTATCAGCATCCATTAAGGAATGGAAGGAAATTAGGACAAAAGCCTGTTGTTTATTCAAGGTTGTGTTTTATTTATCCTCTGGCTTTTAAAGGCTCTTATTTTATGTGCCTTCTGGGCACAAAGACTTCAGTTTAAAAACATCACCACTAAAACAAACAACCGAACTGACAAAAGTCATCTCAGGGAGAGCAACTGAGATGTAAAAGCAACTCGGTACTCACAGCACCACTTGAGGCAAAAGCCTTCTGCTGAGGTTTAAAGGACAATGACCCCTAGATCAGACCAAATGGGGGAACTGTGACTCCCTGGCAAAGAGGGTGTTCTTACTTTGGCTCTTCAGACTTTATATCAGTGAACTCTTAGCCGTGTAGGCTCTTGAGATGGAGGTTAAGAGGTTGTGTGTGGGATGTGGTCACAACCCTTCACATATTGCCACCAAACCAGTAAGAAGGCTCAATTAAGCAGTGAGCACTTCCATGTATAATAGATGGGGGAAAAAAAACAGACAGGAAAAGTAGAGATAGAAGAACAAATATTTCTATTTCTGTGGACAGATGATAAGCATAAAACGTTGTGAGCCTTCTCCCTGGCGCTATCTGATTTTCCAGCCTCTTCTCTGACAGCTCAAGGCTCACATATTTTCCTTTTTGTTACCCATAGTTAAACTCATCGAACAGCAAAATATTGGAAGATTCCAAAATGGTCCATTGACAGAATTTTTTTTGTTTTCTGTTTCAATACTTCCTTTTCTGATCCATCAGAGATTGTCAGAGGGTCTGTTCTGAGGATAGACTCAGTTGAGTAGAAACAGCTATTCAAATTCTCCTCCGGGAAACTCTCCTGAATTTGTTTTCACAAATTTCACAGCTCCTCCTTCACCACCACACCATGTCCCCAGACGCACCTGATCAGAGAAAGACCTAGAAGTCCCCACCTGTGTTCCAGCAAGATGGGGAACACTTTCTGACCCTGTCCTATGCTGCCCATCTCTCTAGAACCAGCTGGTGTCTGGGGAGCAGCTTACCTGTGAGGGACGGCAGTAGAGTCCTGCGTGCAGTGCTGAGAATGTGGGGACTCCTACAAGCAGCATTTTGCAGGCCTGAGAGGTTCAGGCAACGTTGCAGTCCTGGGAAACAACTCTAGCAGGAGAAGCCACAATTTGAAGCTCACACGCTGATGCTAATCAAGGTAGAGAAAAATTGTAAAAGAATCTAAGAATCTCTTTGGAAATCTCAAATGTCACTTTCGGCAGATGTTGAGGCCCTTGGTGAGTTTGAAATTGTTACCTGCTGTCTTCTTCTTTCACACAGATACTTTTAGCAGGCTAGCATTGCGGGAGGTCCTCTTCATTGCTTTGTCTATTTCCGTTAAAATCCTGACAATGGGCCCTGAGGATTGACTTTTTTTTACCCTTCTGTAGAATTTTATCTATTCCAGGCAGTTGTGAGACTGAGGCTTCAGTGCAGTGTTATGAAGACGTCCCTTTGCGACCAACCCCTGTGTCCCTCTGAGATTGTAATGAGTGATGAGCGACTGTCCCTTTTCAGCTGTGTCAAATAAGGTATTTCTGTTTCCTTTTGTAGAACATGCTGAGAGCAGGCTGGTTCTCACTACATAATCCAAGTGTAAGTACTCTGCACAGTTCTCAGTGTGTCCTTAGGGGTAGGTGGGTGTGTTGATGTATGGACGTATGAATGTGCAGGTCCAGGTCAGTCTCGCAGCCTAATGATATTGATGTACCTCATGATGGAGAGTAGATGAAATTAAACTATTTTACCACTTGGACAGTGTTAAGAGTCCATTATGTCAACTAGTTTTATAAAAGAATCAACTTTACACCCACCATTGCTTCTGTGCCACATTCACACACTTTGGGGCATACCTATCTTTTAGAAAGAACTTCCGAGGGAGGTAACCTGAAAGGGAATAAAGTGTAGGAACTGCATCTCCCAAGGATCTTCATCACTTTGCTATGCTAGGGCAGTTCTTCCCCTTGATTACTGTTGCTCGATGAGGGCGGCTTTCCCAGAGCAAACTGGTGGAGAATTCAAGGAAGGGATGGCACCAGTTCGCAAAATAACCCATTGGGTGGAAGGGCCTTGTGCTGCGTTCTTGCACACGCGAAGGGTTTTTATGTCCTGTTGAGAAAATACAGCAATGTTTGGAGAAGCCAAGCAGGGAGGCAAAGAGGAACCAGGGCTCCTTTAAAATACTTTGGCCACAAACAAAAGTCCTAAAATGTTTTTTCTGTGCTCTGTCCCCTCGGTGCGGAGGGACCAGCAGCCAATTGTATTATAGCGCTCCTGATTACTTATGATTCCCTTCCTGTGAGGACAGGCCCTGATGTGTTGTTTTTTGATAACGCTGGCTCCTTTAGAGCAATAATGCTGGTACAGTTTCCTGCCTAATCGGAGAGCAATTACTGTACCTTAAAAAGGAAAACATTTAGAAGAACCCAGTTTTAGCTCACAAGTTGATAACAGGAACATTTTCTTGCTAAATTGTGGTTACACTTGAGCTCATTCAAGCATCTCCCATGGCAACACGTGACAAAAATCAAAGAGGAGAGGCTGAGGGTTGTTCTTATCTACCATGTTCCTGTATGATCAGGATCCACTGCTGCTTGCATGGTTTGGGAGCTGGGATTTCATTGGTGCCCATCAGCTGTAAGATTACATGGAATCTTTTCCCTCTAGGTCCCTAATCTCAGTATGTTCTAGTCTAGAAGTGAACAGTGTTTGCTATTACTGATTTCTGATCTGTGTTAACTGAGCTAGTGGCCTTGGTCAGCTCTTCTCTGATGGTAGGTCACCATGTCCAGAAGCAGAAGGCTGTACGTCAGTGGTTTCCAGAGGTGGTGTTGCCTTTGCTTAGCTGGTAAACACATTGCTATTTTCAAATTACGTCGTCAAACCTCTATGGGAACAAAAATCAAAGATTAAAGGGTTGAAAGGTTATTCCAGCAGAGTGATGTAGCCAAAACCAGTATTATCCTGTAGTTTTTGAATGGGGACTGGCAAACAGAGTATTTATGGAAAAAAAAAAAGTCTCTGCTTGTACTCCTGGCATATTTGTGGTGTTTCAGTGCTTTCTTTGGGACTCATGCACTCAGGCATTTCCACCTAAGGCTGAGGCATGTGCTTTTGACCTCCTCACTGTAGAAGTCTCTGGCTACAAAGGGTGTGTGTCTATGGTGAGAGAAGCGCTGTCTCACTGAAGTTGAGCAGGGAAAGGAAATGACTCAATCATCAAAAGGCCCTCCTTCCTCAGGGAACTGTCCTTAATCAGTATTATCCCGTTACAATAATAGTATTTCAGAAGGACTGTGAACCAGAGCACTTGCGTAGCCATGTAAACTGCTTCCTGTATTTGCCAAACAAAACAGCATTCAGCAATTAATAGAATTTAGCTATTAGTCCTCCTATGATAAAACAACAACCATGGCTGTTCATCCTGCAATCCGCCTTGGTGCAATCTTTTTCTCAGGAAGAATCCTTTTCTTTTGCATCTGCATTACCTGCTGCTCCAGGAAAGACTAAACAAGAATAAACAGGATAGCTTGCATTTTGCTTGGCTTAAAATGTCATAGCTATGAAAATTGTCCTCATTACCCTTGCAAATGCTATTGCAAAGCTTCCTCCTGGGATACCCTGATTAGTCATTGCTTTAGTATTAAACTGGGATACTTTGTGTTGCTTGCCAGGGATCCTGTACAATCTCTACCTTTTGGTGCTTGATAATAGGCAGCTCCAGAAGTTGGCAGTGGAAGCTGCAGAATAAAGTGGTGGGTCCTTCAGAGCTCAGGGACCAGGAGTATTACAGAGACTCAGCTTGCCATAATTAACTTTGATTAGAAACAGCCACAGATGGGCAGCATCTCAGCAACAAATGGACCATTTGTTCTTCTTTGATTTGATAGGAGAGAAGCTCATAAAGTGACAGGAAAGTGCCACTTGGAACTTGTTCTCCCCTCACCATTGCCCTTTTAGCACTGTCCATCAGTCGTCTCTGTGGCTGAGCACGGAAGGTTTGCAGGCTGATTTTTGTATGTGTCTGGCAGGGAAATAATACCAGGGACAAACCAGAAATTTCTGTTGCTGTGATCAAGACTCGTGCTGCTGCATTTGTAATTGTAGTAGCAGCTCAGGTCTGATGCGGGAACCGAGACTCCAGGGTACCCATAACGTTTAACCATCCAGTGAGCAGACAGACTCTGATTTGGAAAGATTTTATAGCAGCATCAGGAAGGATGCAACAGGTGAATACAGCAAACAAGGCTGGGGAAATGTTAAGTAGTAATAGTGGATAGCTAGATCAGAGTAACAAGCATATGAAACACATACCGGATGAAAATCATTCTTGCATAAGTTAATTTTGACATGGAAGTTTTCAAATATGCAAAGAAATCTCAAACAACATGTGAGAAACCTACCCAGTGAAACTTGAAAGCTTCTTTTTCTTTGCAGATGCCAAAAATTTTGAATATTTGTCAAAAAAAAGTTATTCAGGATGCCCAGTTACCCAGGCTGACTTCACCAGTGTGGGTTTTACTCCTGAGAATAAATTAGCTGATAACCAAACAGACTTAGTATGGGCATTTCAATATGCTTTGTAAACATTTGCTTTGAAGCCTTTCTGTGCAGGCTGCATAGGCGTACAGAACACTGACTGCCAGGACAGAGCTTTGGCTGGGAGCTTTCGGAACAAAATCAGAGTCAACCTTTGGGTTTGGGTTGGTTCTAGGGTGGTTTTTTTTGCCAAATGTAAGGATTAGATGTTGCAAATACACAAGGATTAGAACAGGAATAGAACAGAGGAAGAGAACAGAGGCCTTTGCTTTTCTTGGAAACGGGGACTACAAACTTTAGCTTCTGCCTCATCTGGTTTCTGGTTACTGCCTCGATGGGAATGATAAAAATGCAAAATCAGTACAGTGGATCTTCTCATCACAAGAGATTAAACTAATGGCCTAAATTTACGGCTGCTGTGGTTTCACTGAATTTACACTACAGAGTCTAACCATATGTTTGGGCTTTTTTATAAATGATAAAGTTGAATGATGTTGATGCTACTGTGACAGATGTGATGTCTTGTTTCAACTCCAAAATGCCTCAAACCTTTCCACTGTGTAATAATCCAGAAGGGATAAGTGTGGCGATAGTGAAGTTGCATATTTGATGCTCAAGTCTGTATATTCGATTGGCAAGAATATCATAATGGAGTTTGTCAGCAAGACTTTCCTTTAAGTACTTTGTAAACAAGATGTGAGCTGAGCAAAAATAACATATCTGAGCTCAAACAGCAGAGTTCAAAAAGAGAGAATGATGGTACAATGCAACTCATGTGAGACATGGCTAATAACAAGGAGTGACGAAAAGAAGTCATTTTCCTAGTACACTGATTACTAGCAAGGGTGCAGAGCTCCTGCTGATCTACCATGCTTTAACTGAATTTCTAGGCATAACTTGACAACACCAGAGGTTAAAATTCTTCTCTGTATTGGATAAGGTCTTATCTTTATGTTGCCTGGGAAAACAACAATGGATTTGGGGGGCATTTGGGACTCTGTTCAAACACAACTGAAATCAAAGGGTTCCTTCCACTGGTTTTGGATTAGAAAATAAACTGATGGAGTGAGGAAGGATTGTCTTTGAAGGACTCAGGAGATGTTAATTCAGCTCTTGCCTGTGCCAGAGGTTCCCAGGGTGATCTTGGGAAGACTGCTTTGTCTGCCGCTGGAAGTTTTCCATTTGCGTAGTCAAATGACACTGCTTCCATTCTACCACCTTTTGCCTGGCTTGTCCTTGGACACTATTTGTGTAGGATCCATCCCAGACTCATGTTCGTACAGCATCTATCACACTGGGATCCCATCTGATGTAAAATTACAAAGAAGGACACTGTAATGAATGGAATAAGTGACTTGGTGGGAAGAACATTAATTATGAGATATTGTTTTAAAAATGAGCACTTCAACTAGCGAAGTGTTGGAATATTTTCTAGTGCACTAGTACTCTTCATTTTGAATCCTTGAGTCTGATTGGGGTCACTTTCTGTGCCAGAGTTAAAAAAACAAGATACATATTGACAAGAAAACATCTTTAATGAACTCTTTCTTAACATTTCATCGTTAGAAATACTCACTTAGAGGATTAACAAATTTGAACTTCTGGTTTGATTGTGATCACAGAAATACCTTTTAATAATACTTTATAAACTATTATCCATGTCTTATGTTACAATCTTGGAGGTGAAAAGGAAGGCTGGCACTTCATATTGTGGTGTGAACCTGAAACATGGAGCGCATCTTTCAGTTTCTGAAGATACAGGACTAGATTCTTCTCCTGAATCTGCCACTATAAATATGAATGACACTTCTAAAACTAAAAAAAGGTTATGGCTGCAACTCAAAAGAAAAAACAGGGTCAAGGTTTAGTCAGAGAGAAAATTCATTATATACCCAATAAAGCAACAAAGAAACAAGAGTATCAAGAATATCAGCAGGGCTTTCTAGAATTTATTTTCATATTTATATAAAATTGTGCAAACAAACCACCACAGAACATCCTAGATATGTTGCAATCTTTGACCGTACTTCAGTCATGTAGCTGAAAGCCATTCAAAAAAGGAGGTATATCTAAAATCACAAATACATCAGCTATCCCACATCAGCTCTCCCTGGCCTGGATTGTAGCCAGCGTCTCTTGGAACCAGCTCAGGCTTTCAGAAGGTGAAAGGCAGGGTTTTCAGCCTAACTAAACTCAGATATTCCACATACTGTCCCTGTCTCAAAACCGGCACAACCATGGTAAAGCTTCATTGAGCTACTTCATACCAGCACTGGAGCGGTGGTAAGCAGCACAAGACCCCACCACAAAACAAACCCTCCTGTTTTAAAATAAGAAGGCAGCAGTTTGTGACTTCTCCTTTCCGCCAAGGTATCCCAAGGATGACTGTCTGGCACCTCCCTCCATCCTGTGCATTTGATAAGGAACAATCTCATTCTCCATCTTGTCAGTAGTATTATATTTGGCATCTCCAGGGCTTGATTCAATAGCAGGATCCAGAAAGGCTTCACATTTGCAATTGCTGTCACATATTATCCAAAGAATCAAAATCATTAACCTCCTTCAAACAGCTTTCTGTGAGATGAGTCAGTAATTAACAATAGCAGTACCAGCAAGCCTGGGAGGTTGTTTCTAACAAGCAGGCACATTTTAAATGAACAGTGACATTTTTGGGGAGCTATTTGAAGAGATTCTCCTTCTTCATTAGAATATCAGAAATAACATTCTTATTTCTGCATCTCTCACCCTTCCCCTCTACTTAGTTTCAGCCTAATTGGGATAGAAGCTCTTTTTCCTCTCTAAATTTGCTAGCTATTCATCCCATAGATACACTGTTGTTCGTAATAAATCATGAGCAATAGGGATCTAAATGTGCTTAATGTCTATAATCACCCAAGGCAGATTTGCAAACGAAACCTTTGTTTATTATGGCCACTGATCAGGAAAATCGTCTTTCAAGATAATAACATTAACTCAGAAAGAGTGGAGGCACAATAAATCAAAATCTTTGGCAATACAAAGGGAAAAAAGTTAAATTGGCATGCTTGGATAAAAGATACAAGCCCAGGTGGGTAACTATTGCACCTGACATGATACAAAGCCAGTCTTTCCTGGGAGTAAAATGATGTTTGGCAAGATAGCAACAGAGTAAAAGGCTAACATTTTTCTATCTTTAATAGCAAAGAATACAAAGGGTCAGATCTATCATGCCTTTGTTAAACCAAGTCCATAGAGACTTTTCTTGACACAACCAGATCTATCAAAAGAGGAAGAAAACACAGTTAGCAGCCAGTAGTAACAGACTCTTGTCAGGTTCCCCAAAAATTACTTTGAAAATATCTTTTCTTCAATGCTAGACTTGTCCCTGACTATTAAACATCTGCTCAATTGTAGAAATACTTGAAAGATTACTTGGTGATAAAACTCAGAATAAAATAAAAGGTTTTCTAGTGCAGACCAATAATGTGTATACACATCTAGTAAAATAGATCCCCTTCTGATGGTCTTACAAGACAGCAGGAAAGAGACTCAGGTGAATATTGTCCATGCTTGAGTTACGCAGCCAGTGTTAATTTGGGAAAGCTCCTTTTGAGACTACAATAATGTCTGTTCTAAGCAAAAACAGGGGAGCTTTCTCTACCTGAGGAAACATTCACATCGTCTGGACCATGTTTCAACTCCTCCCTTGTTCCCTGAGATTCTTTATATATCATCACAGCAGTCTATAGAGGCTTCAGCTGTCAGGTGTATGCCTATTATACCAGCCATGCCATAAAAAACAGTCGCTGGCCTAAAACATTTGCAGATGAAAGCCTAGTCCTACAAAGATTCTCATAACGTGCAAATATTTGGGCAGAACTCAATAGGGCTGCCTAAAATCTCTTGGTTAATTATGTGCCTAAGTGGTTGCAGACCAGGAGCGTACGTGATATCAATACCAATAAGCAGAACATCAGTTCTCTCTAACCAAACCTGTTATTTAAAAGAGCTATCAGGGTGGAATGTCTAAGAAAGGTAAAATATATACAATTGAAATAAAATCACCTACTCAACGGAAGTGCATTGACAACTACACGGAGTAAGAAATATTGAGAGAGAAGGGTTACAAACCTGTGACCCAGTCTGCTAGCGAGAAGAAAAAAATGTTATGGTAAGAGAAAGGGCTTATGGTGATGTGCTGGATTAGCACAGAGGGACTAAGAGCCATGTCGCTGGGAATATGGGATGGCCTGCCTGCCTTTTGGCCACCCAGAGCGGCTCCCCTCGAAGGCTGTGGGTACCTGGGAGGGTGTGAGCTCCCAGAAGATGGCTGTTGTTCCCACCAGATCCCAACTGTGGGAAGCTGAGAAGAAATCAGCTCTATGTACGCTATTCCCTTGAGGTCTTTCCTGAGATGGTAAAAGCTTTTGAAGAGAGATGGTGGGAGGATTAAAAGATATTTCTGGCACATCCCTGACTGATGAAGGAAACTGCTAGAAGGCAACCTGGTCTCCTGAAAATGTAGTGACAGCAATCACCAGAAATATGCAGTAGTACTGGCCCAAACCTACCATCCCAACCTGAGGCCATCCTTTCCCAAAATTCTGCATGCACAGGGCTGTAGGTCTGAGCTTCTCAAATATTCTGCAGAATTGTCCCCTGAGAGGACACTCCGTGTGTCACTGAAGAGCAGCTGAAGGAGCCGATAAAGTTACTTGACAACAGAGCTGGAAACACAAGGTATAAACACAGCTAGTGAAGCTCGGGCAGATGTTGTTGAGTGCTTTCTCTGCAGCGTAATGATAATGAGGAGACAGCTATCCCTCCTCCCATATGTCCTGGCATCTCAGAAAGAGCCAGCCAAGAAGGAGGAAAGGGAACGGCTGTGTGGTCAGCGGGCGGGGTGAGACCACCACCTCTCACGCATCCTTATCGGCCTCCACAGAGACACAAACACTCTGTTCACAAGGGTGTGTAAAATAGTCTTCAAAGCGATAGCAACGGAACTAACTGAGAAATGGCCTGTAAAAAGAATTAAAAACAAAAACTCGTTTGGTTTGTGTTTTTTTTTTCTGTGCTCTTTTTTCTCTAAACCCATCCTGAAGGCAGAATCGGCAGCCCGTGGCCCTGCATAATGAAACATCCACGTTAAGGGGCTCTTTCTCCTATTTTTGGGAAAGGATACCCCTGTACACCCTTCCGTCAAATGTCACAGTATGTGTCACGTACATATTTCACACGGACAGCGAAAAAGGGAAGCGTGCAAGATGTACTAAGCTCTGAGAAACCCAAATACTTACTCTGCAAGTTGCTGACCACCTTCATCTCTGTTGCAGTGGAAGCTGCAGGGGCTCAGCAGCTTTGCTGAAGGCACACACGGAAATCATAAATTAGGGGTTCACAGGAGGGAAGGGGTTCTCAGAGCTCTGAAAGGGAAAATACTATGGGCAGGAGAAGAGAGGGAGAGAGAGGAAGGGGAAATAAAAATAAAAGGAGGTGAAGGGAGCTAGCAGAGATAATAGAATAGTTAAGGAATGAGATTATATATATTATTAAAGTCAAAAATGTAGCTGGAACACAATGAAAAGAAACCACGTGGTTTACTGTCACAGAAGTAATGGAGTGCATCTGTTTTTATAATCAACCATGTTTATAGCAACAATACACAGAAGGACTTTAAAACTCAAATCATAAATACTTAGTGCTGATTTTTTTTTGCCCAGACCAGAGATGTGAATAATAATGAACAACAGAAGTCACAGTAAAGTCAAAGCCTGCCCTCTCCATAGTGCAAAAGTAAGGAGACATTTCATGACATTGAAAGAAAATAACTTATTTTAATGGCCACTTTTTACCTAATGAAGAGTTAATCTATGTAACTTGTTGCCATGATGTTTAAAACCTGTTATATACAAAGATTTCAGACTGGATCTGACAGTACTTGTACAAATAATTAACATGTTCTCATACACACCAGGCAAAGAAAAAAAAAGTCCTGTTTTTTTTTTAACTGACTACTAATGGGCAGACACTGAAAGGGAAGTGTCCTGGTGGTGGGTTTTTTCATTTCATAGTTGCCCCCTAAATTGTTAAGTACCCTTTCCACTCAGACTGTCATTATTCATGGACTTCAGGGAGCAGGGCCATGGGGATGAAATCTGAAAGGCTAGCATAGTTTGATTCTTCCACTTTAAAAAGAAGTGACTGTAATAAACATCACTTCGAGAATTAAGCCATACTTTCTTGCACAGTGGTCTCGGCATATCTCACATTTTAAAGAAGATCAGTACTTGCCGGAGACTCCCAAGAAACACCTGCTAATGGCAATGACTTAATTACTGTGAGTTGGTGGAAATCAGTTGTATTATCAAGCACGAAGGATCAAGCACAGCAGCGGCATGGTGAACATCTTTGTACATGAATGACACTTTTCAAGAACAGACTTGCTAACTTGTGAGGCAGTGCTGAATCAGTATTTATCCAGGATAGTAAGAACAACCAGAGCAGTTGCTCGGTTAAAAATGAGAAAGGTTGTGGAGCATGTACAAAAGTACAAAGTTGTGGGAGTGAGAGGGACTACCAGGTGACTAGCTGAAGGCAATAGTTGTCCCAATCCTGGCAAAAGGAGATCCTGCTGATCAAAATAATTATAGAGGTGGAAGCTAATTGTCAGTACTGAGAAGGATTCTGATGAAACTAATAGTCAACCGATCAAAGCTGGTTTTAGAGGGAGTAGCAAGAGAAAACCAGTGAGACTTCAGATCAGGATGAAGCTGCATTAATCAGATATGGAGAATTTTACAGTTGAAGGGAAAAAAAGGAAGAATGGGGTTTAAAAGTGCTCATTATTTTCCTTGATGCTATGAAGGCATTTTCTCTGGAAGCAGCCATTACAGAACACAGCGAAAATGATACAACATTCAGATAAGCACATAGGTAGTACAAATGCTGGGAACTCCTGTGGTGCTGTAGGGACTGGCAGAAAATTAAGCAACTGGTTCAAACCAAGTCTGGTATGAAACAAAGGGCTATGAATTCACCAACGCTTTCATCATGTACTTCAAATGGACATTAGGATAGTAAATGAGTTGAAGCATGTGACAATGGAAGATCTAGATTTCACATTATGCAAATGACATTGCATAATTGTCAGATAAATGAGCTAAAGTTGATTCTCATTGCTAATTGACAAAATTGCTGCAGTCATCTTGGGTTTTAAAATCTATCGATAAGAGAAAGTATTTCTGTCTTGGAAAGAATAGCCACTTTTTTATATATGCCTTAGGAGTTTAACTGGTGCTAAGGAAAGGAGGAAAAAGTAAAAAGATGTGCTTAGCCAAAAGCTAAAAACATGAAGGCATATATGTACTGAAAGAGGGCACTAACAGTCTATAGGCCAGAAGTGGCTGCTCTAAATAAGAGAGATCTGACCGCTGCAGATGCAGGAGTTGCTCCAAAAGCAGCAGGCATTACACAGTGTAAGAATGACACAGAAATTAGGAGCAGGCAAGGATGCCAAATCAAGGTTTGGGGTCAGCGACAGTGGAAAAACATGATGATGAGGAGGGATCCTGGAGAGGGGACCTAGATGAGATGACGTCAAAGATATTTATGTACACACATGGCTAAGGGCTAAACTGATCCCCAGCCCCGTGGCGCGCCCTATCTGACAGAAATGGGACAGAAATGGATTGGACAAAGGCATAAGCTCTCAACAAGGGCGTTACACGGCTCCTGAATCTACCAAAAAAAAAAAAAAAAAAAATCTTCCTTGGCCAAATTCCAACTCAATTAATTACAATCTGCCTTTTAAAATTCCCCCTGAAGTTTCAGCTAGATAATATATTCTTCCATGCATGTCCTGTGAGGCTGAGAAGTGTCGCAGCCCACCGCTGAGCTACCGTTTGCAGATAGCACAACTTCTGCATGCAATGCTTATGTTAGGTCAAGTTTGTGAAGGCCTTGGGACCCTTGAAAATGAGAAGTGCTTGGTAGAACGAAGATGATGAAACCATAGAAAAACAGCAGCAGTCACTTTGCTATAAATCTCCCTGATGTGCAATTTTTCGGTAAATGTGCTCATAAAACCTCACTTCTGCCTTCTAGTGGATAACAGACACGAGAGCATTGCAACAGAAGAAGGAGGGAGCTACTGAAAGGAAAATTAGCTTTGGATTCCTCAACATCTTTATAAACAAACCCTGAAGATGAGACTCAAGCAAAAATCTTGTCATTTTTACTTATACCAATGACTGTTGCATTCACTTCTGACCCTGTTCTTCTCTTTTAGCATGAACCCAACCCTACGTGGAAGGCCAAGGATATACTGATGTGTTTAATACTGGGCTGATTTCAACCACAACAGGTCCTGCTGCATTCACTTCTGGATAACTCTCCCACTAACACAGAGGACAGAAAAAATCCCTTACTTTCCTGCCAGGAGACCTTGTAAGAAGGTGGATTTCAGATTAGCAGAAGCACCAGTGCATAGGAAGTGCAGATTCCCACACAATTTTTCTTTACATAAGCAATTGTTTCTCAGTTTGGTTTCCGAACAAGCTCGGTATCTACAACTGACACCGATATTCTAGAAATCTTAAAATAAGGCTAATAGCCTGAAAAGCAATGAATGCAAATGGAAAGACTTTTCTGAGCTTGAGGAACGAGTCCCCACATCTATACATTTCTGGACACTATAAATTACAAATTAACCCAATGATTCCTGGATGAGTGGTGCAAGGGGAAAGCTAAATAAGACTTGCTGGAATTATTTTTGAACACGAGGCTTTCATTATTTTTTCTGATACACACACATTTTTTTAATGTAGAATAAAAAAACAGCTATGGAACCACTTGTCCAATTAGATGTTGCTTCTGTTTCTGGGAAGGAAGAGCCCTTGGCAAGCACAAAGGCTAGGACCGACTGGCTGGGGAGCAGCTCTGCTGAAGAGGACCTGAGTCACTTGGTGATCAGCAAACTGAGCATGGGCTTACAGTGTTCCTGGCAGCAAAGACCAACATCCTGGGCTCTGTGAACAGCAGCACAGGTTGCCCAAGAGGTTATGCAATGTCCAACCTTGGAGGTCTGGGAGACCTCCTGAGGTCCCTTCCAACCCGAACTGTTCCCGGATTCTCTGTTTTCAGGTTTCTCTAAGCATAAAAACCACTCGTAGTCACAGGGTTTTGAGACGTCCTGTTAGAACAGAGACATTTCTGATCCATTATCTATCAGTTCCAAAGGCCTCAGGAGGAAAAATCTCTTTTTTTGCAGTCAGTGAAATTTCTGACATTACTTTAAATGGTGCCAAAGTTTTGCTCTTCAGCTCTAATCCTCACTCTGCCACTTTGGCTTGTCTTTTGGGGGCTGTGGTGGAACCCAGCCTTGTCTTGGTGTCAGGCATTGCAGGTCTGTGTCCAAGCCTCTCCTCTTATCACATCTTAAGTCCATTAAAACTGTAGCATCAGGCAAAGGTTAACAATCTCCTGCCTGCATCCCCTCTGTGGTAAATCACTTACAAATCTTTCTAGTGGACTGTAAAAACTGAAAGAGGTCAAGTACGTAACAAGCATTTGAAAAGGGCAAGACCTTAAAAAGAGAGTCTGCTGCAGTGGTTATGGAGCACAGATTTGATGTGAAATTGAGAAAACTCTGGGGGCATTAAGAAATGGGGCAGCAGAGCTGTTTTCTAAGTCAGTCTGCTTGTCCCACACCCTTCCCTCTCTCCTCTCATAGTCTTTCCTTTTTCTGCAAGGAGACCACTTGCTGAGAACTGTCTTCTGCCACATTCCCCCCCCCCCCCCC
>NW_020799103.1:9279612-9288650 GCF_003259725.1 Athene cunicularia
GAGAACATGTTAATTATTTGTACAAGTACTGTCAGATCCGGTCTGAAATCTTTGTATATAACAGGTTTTAAACATCATGGCAACAAGTTACATAGATTAACTCTTCATTAGGTAAAAAGTGGCCATTAAAATAAGTTATTTTCTTTCAATGTCATGAAATGTCTCCTTACTTTTGCACTATGGAGAGGGCAGGCTGAAAAACTTCTGCTGAACTCCAGTAATTACCTAGAAGTGAAGTGGGGAATGTGGGTCATTTCAAAGAAGAGGTAAGTGTAATTTCATGGAGTTTGTTCATAGAAATTTGGCTTCTGACACTGACTCTTGCATGAAGAAAGCATGTTCAGGAGATCCCTAAGGCTTGCCATGAGAGTTACACGCAGCCAGTGCAATGAGGAATGCCGGGATGCTGGTCTTTAGCCCTGGTGCACCACTGCTGCAGAGCACAGTGTCAAGTGCTTGAGTCAAATTTCAAGCGAGCATCACTGAGGCCTCCTCCACCCCCTCCCACTTGCAAAGAAGAAAAAGTAAGATCAGTCCCTCTGGCCACCTCCACTTTTACGATTTGGCACTCATTAAAGTTGAGTTATTCCTTCTATGGTTTCCCATTGTATCAGGTGAGGTGATGCTCTCTCTTCTGTCCCAACTTGGAAACTCTCCCTTCTCTGGTTAAATCTGGGGGTTCAAGTGTTACAAGTGGAGTTGTGAACCTGACAGAAATTTGTTTTCATCTAATGCTTATGCTACCAGTTCAGATTATTTGTCGTCGTTTAGGATGAAATATTGGCATGGGATGCCAAATGCTAACATGTATTTGTGTTCCCATAAAGTTGCTGGTCTGAGTGGCCAGTGAGGATGGGAAAAATCTGGATTGATGTTTGGGACCAAGAAAGGTGAGTGGAAGAAGGCTCTTCTGCTAACAGAGAGCATAAGCCACCTGGAGGCCACTCAATACGTTCATACAGGGAGGAAGAGATCCCTACTGAATGTGCAGGTAGTGTTCAGAGTTCTTTACTGCCTTTGCTAATGAGATATACTTGGCTTCTTTAATAAAACTGGCTTTGGGAACTGCATTTTGAAGAGGAAGGACAATGTGCAGCACCTAGTAGCAGTCATGCCACTGAAGGGCTTCACTCTTTGTTTACTCTCTATAGAGGTTCCAGTAGTAATCTTCAGTCACTTTCAACCAAAACTCTAATACGATGACAGATTTTACAAATGAATAATAAATATGAATAATAAAATGGCATTGCTTACTCATCCTCAGCATCTGCAATCCGTATCTTAATAAAACTAAAACAAAAAAATACACATTTCAGGACAAACACTTCCAAGATTATTTTTTTCCTAATGATTGTCGCTGATGTCCTGTTTGCCACTAGGGATGTGTATGCCTGATGACACTTCACCTACTGAGTATAATTTCGAGAGAACGTCAAGAAAGAAGTCAAGGATTGCCTCCATTCCTTCATCATATTCTTCTTCACTGGCATGTGTAGACCAGCAGAATTCTGAGCTGAGCCCAGCCCCTCTCTGAGATGTCTCCTTACTCCTCCTTCAAACCCCACTGACTCCCGTGCATCTCAGTGCATCCCTGCTTTGGAGTTCAAGGGATGAGTTAAAAATGGATTTTATAAAGCAGCTCTTGAACGCTCTCTAGTGGTTAAAATACCAAATACTATTAATGTCACCTATCGCCTTTTCAACCCAACTTTAATTAACAAATCACAGTCATTCAGGTATAAAAATATTTTTAAATTATGGTTATAATTATTATATTTTATTATAATTTATTCTTAAGCACTAGAGTTTTGCACCATGCAAAGTAAAAAGAGTGACTCTACTATCATTCCTGTGCATCAAGTAACGTTGTTCCTTTTCTTTGGCCAGCTAACAATTTTTATCCTTGACTGTGTTTGCAAATGTCAGTGGTCACTGAGAATTCATGTTATCCGCAAATATTAATTCATTCCTTCCTGTATATTTTCCCATATATTTCAGGATTCCTTACTTTCTAGAGCAGCCATTCAAGATCCTCATAGAAGCCCTGAATGTGTGTCACAGAAAATGCTAATTTTTCATTTCACAGCAGAAACCAAAGTTGAGAAAGAACTAGGTGACCCAGTTATGGAAATCTGGCAGCTCCAAGACCAAAGGACAGATTAAAGCAAAGAACATGCCACAGACAGTAATGACAAAATGCTTGTGTTGTTTTTGAATAATTAATAGATCACAAGTCTGCGTCCAAGGGAATATTTGCATGAAACATTATTTACATACTTTTTCAAATGTTAATTGCAACCTGTCTTGCAAAAACAAACACACTGGTTCACAGACATGCATTATTTGAATGTTTTAATTTATTTTTTTTTGTCTACTCTATGTTTAAAGACCAGTCTTCTTGTTTGCCTGCCTTTCTCGTCACATTTACTACCTTAATCATCAGCATCAGTTTAAACATCAGACTGCTTTTCAGGTAGTCTGAAGCAACTCGGAAAGTTGGTCCAGTAACAATCCTACACAAAAATCCTGGGTCGTATAAGGTCCTTAGTAAGTATTGTATCCCCAATATTTATTCCAGATCAGACATTTTTCAGATTTAGATTTTGACGCAGTATTCCTTCATTGCCACTGATGCCACCATTGCTACATCTTTTATGGCATGAGCCAAAACAATGCCAAATAATGGCACTTTTGCAAGTTCTTGAGTTCTGGACCAAACTAGCTCCTGCTACAGTACCAAGCACAGCCTTTGCTGACTTCCTGGCAGCAATTTGTAGTCCCAAAATAACTGGAATTCATCACTCCTCTTTCTCCAATCTCATCTTCCATCTTCCTCCAGCTCGCTGTTGGACCAGGGCTTTCTCCCTTTGTAGCACTTGTACTACTCACTGCTCCCAACTGCAGGTCCTGACTCTTGCCTTTAGCTCTTCAGGTCTAACAGGGCCAACTATCCCCAAATGGAGACTGATACAGACGTGGTGATGTGAAACGAAACTTGGTGGTTGGCCCATGAGGAGTTGATGTAAGCCTGCTTCCATGTTTGCAAGGAAAAGTTTCTGTTAACCAGCAAATTGCACTCCCTGATAATTTTTCATGACATTTTCCAGCCTTCATCCTGATGACAATTTCTTGGTTACTAAGTAATTAAAACATGATGTAATTAATTTTACTTTCTCATTAGATAATTGTTCTGTCATTGCAATTCTCAGAGTGTAATGTGTTATTATTGCAATATGTTCATTACTAATGTCAGTGCATCAAAATTACTTTTTTTGAAAACCTTAAATCTTGTGTTGGTATTCAGATAAACTAGGTGTGCTACAGTTTCCTTATGGAAAGCTGTTCCCAAATTTCTTATTTCCTCTGCTGCAGTAGAGTCTTACCCCTGTGTGTTTCTGGCTGGGATAGCTGCCTGGTGAATAGCTCGATTGCTCTTCAAACACATTTATAACCCATTCATCACTGGGGTGCTGAGGAATACAATTGTTCAGTGGACTTGAAGAGTCCTTGCACTTAATTTCATGACTGCAAAAGACATTGTGCCAAAAATGACTGGCTATAGTCACGTAAAGGTTATCAGGGACCCCACTGACCATGTGGGGCCAGGTTGGTGACAGTGTTGACTTCCCTTGAGAGGCCATCAGACGAGGTGAGGGGACAAGTCAGGGTCCAGCCAGGAGGTCCAGCTGTGATTAGCAGGGGACAGGGCTGAGCAGGAGCCTTCTACAACACAATTGAGGCTTACTGGCTTGAAAAAAAAACCCTGAACAAACCACTATCAAAGCCCAGGTAAAAATCAGGAATAAACCTGAATTTATGTAGATGATCTCTTTATCTGTTTTTTACATGATTTTTATGGCTTGGGGTTTCTTTTTGTTTGGGGCTCTTTTGAGTAGAATCATTCGCAATTCTTCAGTGGAAGAATTGTTCAGCTTCCCTGGGATGTATATGGCTCTGAGGAACATTTTTATCTATGCCCCCGAGAGTGCTGCGCAGTCAGAAAGAAAAAAGGCTACAGTGCCAGTGGGCACTCCTAAAGACAGCATGCTTTTGGAAGGCAGCTGTAACACCAACATATTTGGAAATATTTGTTTAATGCAACAATTCATTTTTCTTCAGATAGACGTATTTATCATAAGGTCTGTGAATAGTCTTCCTCAAAATAGCCCAGATGAGCCTCAAATACTGACTGTAGCGTGAGAACTATCCTATCTAGACTGGAGATATTTTATACCTACACGGATAAAAGCTTTCTGCATTCTTTTTGTGCAAGTATTCATTTTAAATCCAATTCTATTCACTGTGAGGAAATGTCATATCTATTATTACTTTAACTTCTGAACAGATACATAGGTAAACACATAGATAGACAGAAGGAAAGGATTTAGATATGGTCAACATGTTGTGAACCTTAAAACTGTAGTTCCTTGGAATCTTGGAAAGGTAGGACATTTGTGCTTAAATATGATATAAAAAGAACCATAAAACACCCTGTGATTTTCTTTTCTTTTACTTCATGTTTACAACAATAGAATTTAAAGATTGTACAGTGGAATTGTAATGTACAACCTGTATCTGTCCTTGATTAAGTGCAGAGGTTTCAAATGCTTTTGTTTACAGCTTCCAGTTCTTCTAGTAATGCTTACTAAGCACACTCTTATTTGTCACATAAGAATATTTTGTGTAAGAAGTTTTAAGTATTTCCTGTTCCTTTCTGACTGTGCTGTACTGGAAAACAGACATTAGGTTAAGAAGTGTAAATGATATGATAAAGCCTGAGATAAGCAGGTCAGTATAAACAAGTACACAAGAGCCAGGCGGCAAAGAGGCATCTTCTCATTTCAGTCCACAGGGATTTACACACCAGCACTATTTTCTGTTTTCACGTTGGGAGAAGCTTTGCCATTTGAAAGCTCATAATAAGACTTTTTCATCTGGGAAACAAAATTAAAGCAACAAATTGATCAAGCCACTTGCAAACTGAGCTGTACAGCAGGTCTTTCTAAATTAAGTTAGAGATGCTCTACCTTTATTCATGAAACATCCCAAGTAAATGGGAAATAAAGGAGATGAGTAACAGCCAACAGAAATTTGTCAAAACCAAACTGTGTCAAACTATTTAATTGCCTTCCACAAAGAATATCACATGGACAGAGGAGAAGCAGATGACCTCTGACTTTAATAAGGCTTCTAATACTTTCTCACACACTTCACAAGCAACCTAAGAAAACATGACCTAAATGAAACTACTGTAAAGTGGGTGTAAAGCTAGTCTACTTAAAGAATAATTGCCAGCAATTCCCTGTCAAAATGAAAGGAGGTATGAAGCAAAGTATCACTGGAATTTCTTCATGTGTCCATGCTAGTTAATATTTTCATTATGACCTAGATGGTAGAACAGAGGGTATGAAAGCTGTGAAAAAAAAGTCAAATACTTTGGAATCAAAATGTGAAGTAGTCAAAAAAAGAGATGAAACTCAATGTGGACAAGTCCACTTGGGCAGCAATAGTGACATCATAAACTCATGCTGGGGGATATTGTGTTAGCCAGTATTTCTGCAGAAAAAGATCTGGAGGTGATAAATAATTACATGTCAACCCCCTGTGTATTGTGTGATTTCGTTACAGAAAAAGCAAACCATCACATCTAGGTCCATGTCTTCTGTGAAACACATTATGTAACTTGCATCATGAGATCATCATTAATAAGGACTCAGCTGGAGTAATATATCATGCCTTAAGTGCTACATTTGAAGGTCCATACAAATCAATCGGAGATAGCACTGAAGAAAACATCAAGAATAGTCAGAGGTCTAATAAACTTCATTTATATGGAAAGGTTGAAAGGACAGGGCTTGCTTAACCTAGCAAAGAACACTGTGAAGAAATACAACTCTGTTACCATAATGTGTTAGAAAGACAGCTTCAAAGAGAGAGAAAAACCTAGTATTTCTGCTCAGGATATTTAGGATGAGAAGTAGCAGCATCAACACTAGAGTAACAGAGATTCACATTACACACAAAGACAATTTTCTATCAGTAAGAATTGTGAAGCATTAATGTAACCTGTCTGGGAGGCTGACATTAGCAAGCCATTTTGGGACTTAACTGCATCCTGAGTCCAGCCTGTCCTATATCAGCATTATTGATTTCTTAAAATAACCAGTCATCCTTCACCTTCAGGTTACTTTCAACTTTCCTACTTCTTTACCTTTCTTATGTATGTGATATGCAGGAAGATTTTGATATGCCAGCTGGAGAACATGAGGTTCGATTAAAATCTTCCAGTTCACTTGGAAACTATGTGTTATGACCATGAAAAAATTAATAATATAATCAGAAAAAAAACATTGTTTTTCTGAAGGCTGTGCACAACCAAATCATCTGAAGAGGTGCAGAGCTTAGGAATAAATTTACTGGGGGCTAAGTGGCCAGGCAGTAGCTGGATCAGGCCTTTGATTGTGAAGAACTATTTGGACATAGATTCATAACAATTAAGAGAAAAAGTTGGTATGGACACATCACAAGGCCCAAGTTACCCATTCCATCTAGAGTAAAATAATTTCTACTTGCTAAAATGCCCATTTAAGTTCAGACCTGGACCTAGACCTGCGTCTGGTCATGGACACTGGCCATGAGGATCCTGATCTACAGGTGGGTGCCTTGGCTTAATCTCTGATCTACCTTCTTGCTAAGGGCTTCTCTAACAGCCTAGACTGGGTCTGCTCTGCTCCTGCCCTTGGCTACCGCAGGGCCAGGCTCTGGCTGGTGACACGCCGCCATGCTTGGCTTGGCCTCCCTCAGGGAGCAGCTGGCCCTTGTTGCTCCCTGACAGTATCTCTGGCCTCCAACTGTTGATTTTTATAGTACCTTTCATGTCTCTATTGAACGCCCTTTCAGTAAGCACCATTTTATCTCCACAGTTATAGAGAATAGCTTTTTGAAACAAAAAGGAATTATTTCTTTTAGGTGATTACAAGTTTTGTAATGACACTTTTAGGTGATTACAAGTTTTGGATGACAACCACTTTAGATGTTCTCCAGAAGTAGAGATCTGAGATACTTAAACTGTAATAAGTCTAAGTTTGACTTACAGCCTTGTGATACTGTCATTTAAATTGGTATGATACAGTAAAGTGGCTGACAGGTGCAAAAAATCTCCCAAAACTGAATAGAAAATTGCTGTTTAGGAAAACATTTGTGTTGGAGCTGCAGCATTTGTCATAACACTACCAGTGTTTTCCTTAACAGTAAGGAAACAAATACAAAATTACTTGATTCAATTTACAAATGCAAAAAGATGACTGAAAAATCAAATTAGAGGGAGGACAGGCATAGAACAGTCTGGATAGCATGGTAAACTGGGCCCATTCAAATTAGCGAATTCAGGCAAATATAAAGCCCTAAGAGGTTTTGAGCTGCTTTTCAGTGTTGCAACTTCTTTGGTATGTATGACCAACCTACTCCCTTCCTATGTCGGGACTTTGTACATTAAATTGAAGGGTTGATCTATTCTGCATATAGTTTATGTAGCAAAGTAGTGTCCCAGCCTATTTATTTGCTTCTGTAAGCTGAAGACTTTTGTAAACAATTGTTTCTTACAAGGGCCAAAGCACTGTGTGACATCAGTAGAAACAGAAACACATTTTATAATGATTTCCCATCAATGGCTATATAGGGAAATCTATCATTTAGTGGCATTTAATCAATTTTTGCTGCACTGGATTGGAATTATGCTAGTTTTGACTCAACACACCATTAGACATCATTTAATCTCCTTTGAACCCAAACATCTTTTGCATTTTTTATTGATCTTACTGCTAACATATCAATGTTTAACATTTGTGATAAAAAACTTGTAAATTAATTTTACTCAGACAAAAAAATGTACAGAGCTTTCAATCCTTATTCAGAGAGGCTTATTTTGTCTGGGTTTAATTTTATTATTATGAAAGTTAGCCAGCTTGAAGGTTTAGATAGAATGGAAACTTGTCTCCTCTAAGCAAATTCCTTTGAGAAAAGGAAACCTAAATAAAAAACAAAGTGATAACTTTGTAAAATTGCCTGATAAGGAGGAACAACAGCTTTTGAAAATTGCAGAGTGGGCCACTCTTAAGACAGTAAAACTGAGTGAAAGTCCAGACTCTCCCAGGCTCCTGTTCCCAAACAGGACTCCTGCTCTGGGTTGGTATTGCCACAGATACAGTTCTACTCTCTTAAGTTTGTAACTTGTCAGGTAAAAGATACTGTTGTCTCCTCTTTATTACCCTAGTTTAAAAGTTGCTGGTTTATAAGTTGAAGTATTTTGATTTGTTTCTTTTTCTAACCATAATCCTTGTATACTAAATCTGGGAACCTGAAGGAGAGGTTGGTACTTCTTCTTTTCTGTGCACCACCAGTGGAAGAGGATCTGCTTTTCAGTTTAAGCTGTGATTATCTCTATCCCTGTTTTTACTGTTGTGTTCTCAGCGACTTTTGAAGTCTCCTAACATTCAATGAGATCAGTCAGGGATCTGTGAGATGACTGTGATAATGTGCAAGAAGGGAAATTTAATTTTAGTCTTATGGATTCTACTGAAAAGAAAAACCAACAGAATAAATCGAAGTTATTTATTATTCAGAATAATTCTGAGTTTGAACAGGGAGCAGACGTGGCAGTTAAGGAGAAAACACTATGCACTGTGGGTCAGAGTTCCTGGTTTGGGGAAGCAACAGCAGGTTGCAACACAGCAACAGGGTGGGAAAGCTGGTGAGATGTAGGATCGGTTGCTGGTTTGGAAAAGTGAGCAACAAGAAGAAGGAAGGAAGGAGACAGGGCTGGGGTACCAGGTTTGGGGAAGACAGGAGCGTGTCTCCATTTGCCTGCTTTGATTGCCTACATAGGAATGGTCAGAACAAGGCAGAGCTGACAGGAGATACAGCTCGTCCTTGGAGCTCACAAGGAACTAATATGAACCCTCACTCTTGCTTGCAAGTAGCTCTTAGGACACTGGGGAAAAGTAATCTTTTCCTTTTTTTTTTTTTTTTTTTTTTTTTTT
>NW_020799103.1:9288700-9292258 GCF_003259725.1 Athene cunicularia
TTTTTTTTTTTTTTTTTTTTTTTTTTTTTTACCTGGAGAAAGAACAAGGGGCAGGGGACTAGTAGTACGTCCCTGTAGGATTTTTCCCAGAGGAAGCAGCAAGGCTTGGCTTGGTCAAAACTCCCTGAGTAAGTGGGCAAAGGGAGGAAATCTGCAATGGGAACTGGGAATTGTGTGTCAGGGGTAACAAAAGTCAATAAAGGAGGATCAGAAAAACCCTGCCTGAGACAGTACTTCAGTGAGTCTCTATCCCCACAGAGTATTTATACAACAGTTGAGCCCTGATTACACCAATAAGCTTAAGACCTTCTTTCCCCTCAATCTTCTTTTTTTGTGTGTAACTGGCCAGTTGTGTTATCTTTTAAATACATCTATCTCTGGCTTTGTCCTTCTGAGGGCTGGAAACTGAGAAACACACAAAAGGTGTATTCAGACTTTCCAATTACAGCTGATGTAAAATGATGATGAATGAAAACCCAGAGAAATTTAGCATGGGAGATGTGTCTCTGGAACATGAAGAGAAAAGCTGTGTCTCCTAAATCTGGGTCCCCACACTGCCTGCAGGGAGGTGGAGGACACCCTCATCTTGAGCAATTTTGTGGTCTAAAGGCTCATGTTTGTGGAAGTGCTGCATATGCTGGGGGATGTTCTCTACTTTCTTGCCTTTCTATGGTGACTAAACAAATGTGACTTCAAAATCAGCAACTCCAGAGCTGACCTTCATTTACATAGCTCACAAACATGAAAATACAATGCCAGCTCCCTACAAATAAGATTTAATCTCCACCGTAATTATGCTGAAGTGTGATTTCAACCAGCTAGCTAACATCAAAGAAGTCAAAGAGACCCAAATCCAGATTTACAGGGCGATCATACCACACATGGTAAGTAAGGGGGTATTTATCTCTAAGAAATGTAAAGGTTGAGACCCACATGCTAATTACAAATTTGTCATGCTAGAAGTTGCCAGGATAAAGCTTACTCACGTATCAGAAGTGGTTCAACGCTTCCTTAAAGGAAAGGGTCTCTTCCTTGACAGTGGGGAATTCTTATGTAGGGTTTTCTCTCTCAGGCATTGATGATCAATATTGTTGATGCGGAAGTATGACAAATTTGTAGTCACTGTTTTTTGAGCTATGGTACCAAAGAGGCAGATGAATATGTGACAGCATGACCTGCCTAAAATTACATTAAGTATTAAGAGAGATCTTCAGACTCGAGATCAACTATACAGTACAGTTTGTTTGTGTGAAAGTTATTTTCAAGTGAATTTTGGAAGTACAGAAGTTTTACTTGTAAATTTGATGCAGACTAGGGGACCACATATACTTCAGCTGTTCCCAGGCTCCTCCAAGAGACTGCTGAAGGGTCCACAGATCTGCTATGGAGCCTCCACAGAGCAACTGCAGCATAGTACTGACAGTGAATTATGCTATAATACAACAGTGACAGAGATTTTTGGTACAAAGTTGCTGTGTTATAGTGAGAATCTGATAAATTAATTTAGTAAGGCTTATCCTATGCTAAATTAACAAGCTTTTTTCCTAAATATAATATTAAAGTCCTCTTTCTGCAGTCCCTGTGTAAGGTAAGTGCTTAATGCTTTGCTTATAGTTACTTATGCTTTAACATGTAAACTTAGCAGTAGTCTCAGTTCCATCTTTGGCTAACCAAAAAGACACCCAGTGTAATTATGAAGAGCTTTGATGTAGTAATTGTCATGTAATTATTGCTCATGTAATCTCATGTAATAACTGCTCTCAGGAGCAGCATTTTTAACTTTTTTTTTTTGTGTGTGACCACGAATATTTGCTATTTTGTGTTACACTTTCCCATGAAGAATAAATATCTCCTGCTGGTGGAAAAGATCAGGGCTTTTTTCTGGTGCAACATGTATTCTTAATTTATTGTCACCAATTTTCCCACCAGCTCTGATTTTTCTGTTATTGCAGATTTTTTTTAGCTCTTCAGCAATACAGGTTTTGAGTACAAACTATATTCAGATCCTATGACTTGGCTGAAATACTTCCCTAAGCTGTTGAGTGCACAGAGCTTATGAAGAATTGCAATGGCAATGTAATAAAAAGGAGAAATGAATAGGAATAGATGAAACAATTCCATATTATTTTAAAGTGTTTTATTTTGCGATCAATAAGCCTCAATGTGCTCCATATTTTCACAAAAAACCTGCATTTGACTTGGGGAAAAAAGGTAATTTCAACCCCTGTGTAAGGGGGTTAGAAAAGTAAATGCATAAAAATTGAATCTTGTAAATATAATGGTATTAACAAAATATTCTTGGTGAATAGTGAAAAACTTCAAATATTTTCAATATTTGAATATATTTCTCTTATGCTTCATTTATTCATTATTGAAATAATTGGGTTGGGTGATTTATTATACTTGACTTATAACCTATTATGCAAAAAGAGGCGATTTGGAAAGCAAATAGTCTAATATAAAATGACAAAGCATTGAGCTGCTACAGAAAATGCAGGCATACACAAAAAGTAAAAGCATAAGCAGCAATATTTACAGATGGAATGAAGGAAAAAATCTGACCATTCAAAATTAACTGCTACAACATGAGTCAAAGAAAGAAGTTACTTGCTGGATTATCAACTTAAGTCCTGGGAAGCAAGATTCAAAATGGAAACAAGGGCAAAGACTGTGTGCAGGGATTCTGTGAGGAAGGGTAAGGAGACATCTCTCTTTTGGAGGAGGAGAACCATCAGGTTGGCCCAACTATTTAGGAAACAGCGCTCTTTCTTGTGTCTATGTAATGTATTGTGCTGATCCACAATTGAACCGATCAAACAAAAATTCAGCTTTAAAAAGCAGTAGCAAAAATATAATCTTGAACTGGTATTGCAACCAAAAACTCTATCTCAAATTGGCAATTGCTGGGAATTAAAATTTTCAGTATTATATTTCCAGTGTCTTCCATCTGTTATTAATGTTACCCCATTTAGCAACTTCAGTCTGCTGAAGGCAGTGACATTTAATTTTCAAGCTGTACCTAAGAAGGCATAGTATTCATTCAAGGATTTCCTTTACTTCACAGAAAACCTGATGTTATTTCAGTAAAGTGTCATTGAATTAATACTGAAGTAATTTGCTGTCAGCATAGAAGTAAAGGTTCAGCAAGTGCTACCTAGATGCAGGGCACCTGTGGCTAATATAAAGGTGTAAAACTAAGACCAAAATGTTATGTAGTGTTCAAGGATTGTATTTGGAGGGGTGCGGGTACCTCTATCACAAGTCCCAGTACATAAGACAAATGAAGCAACTGTTTCCAGTGACTGAAACACCGCTATTAAGGCCCAATTACACCTGTGGCACGCCACCTCTCCGGAACCCTCCCAGTTTTAGGGACATGCCTTAAAGGCACGAACAGGCAGAAAACATGTTTCGGGAGTCCCGCTTATGCCGGGAACGGCCTCGCTGGCGGGAAGGCGGGAGCGGTGCAACAAGCTCCGCTCCGGGGAGGCCCCCCGCCACCTCAGACCCACCGCCTCAGCGCGGCGGGGCCCGGCAGCGCCCCGCTCCCAGGGGCCT
>NW_020799103.1:9292308-9332369 GCF_003259725.1 Athene cunicularia
GGCGGGCTCCCCTCAGCCCGTGCACATGGAAGCGGGAACTAACATGGCGGCGGCGGAGGCAGCCTCAGCCTCTCCGACGGAACTGCATTGTGCGAGCAGCCTGCACAAAGCCGGGGGCCGCCGGCCACCCCACCCAGGGATTTTTTTTCCTTTCTCGTTTTTCATCGCTCTCAGCTCACCCCTTTGGGAGTCTTAGGTCAGCTGGAAGCGGCCTTTAAGAGGTTATTTTTAGAAATAGCAGCTACTAAATCCGTGGTCCTTGATGAGTTCGAGTTGTGACAGAGGAGAAAAAGGGTGTCGTGGTTACTTACGGTTTATGTGGCACTGGCTCGGTGTTGCTGGATTAAATGAGCCTCGCAGGGCTTTCCAACCTACAGAGCATGAGGTGTCCCTCAGAAAAAGACCAACGTACATGTAGCCTAAAGTCTTGCATCAAAACACCATATTACTAAGCTAAAATTAGGGAATACTGGAAGATTATGTCTGTGTTGAAGCCCTAAATCTGTTTTTGCTCTTAGAAGTAAATAGGCACAATTACTCTTGTATTAATTCTGTTTTAACTAGCCCTTTAGATTGTAGTAGTCTAGACTAGTATTCCTTATTTGTATTGAGGGATATATTAGCAATAAATTAGTCTGTACAGGTGAGTTGTAAATTAAACAAGATGTGCTTTACCTGTACATAGTGTGCAGTGTAGTTTAGCACTTAAAAAATGGGTGTTGGATTTTCCTGGTTTTTAACAATGAAAAGCAGCATGCCAGGGAGCTTTTAGATAACTTCTAGAATCAGAGGATATTTTCTTGATCCTCGTCCAAATACTGTCATGTATAGGTAGGACAAGATGTCTGTCTTAAACTTGTCATTAATACTTATGAATGTGTGGGTGTACAAGAACACTGGTCCTCAACTTGAGAAAGAATGCAGATCTTGCGGTACACCTCTAGTTTCAATAAACTGAAATGGTCTGAAATGATTGTTGTATCTAACATATATCCTCTAAAAATATTTTTCTATGATGATAAAAATGTGTATTTTCAAACCTAAAATTAGCAGGTGAACATTCTTATCTATTCTGTATTTTGAAGTAATAAAGAGGATAAGCACACTCTTAATGGTGTGCGGGTCAGCTTCCCTTTCTAGTAGTGTTTTTATTTACATTTTAAAATAAATAAAATATACCTAATAATACATGTGACTTAGCCATTCCATTCTATTTGAATGGACTTCTGGTCAACTTTCGTAGTATCTTAAGTTAGATGTGTTGGAGGCAATTATTCTGGCAGAAGAGAGTGAAAATTGGTGATACTGGTTTCATGAAGGTGTGTTTTTTGTGTATCTCTGGCAGCTGTTACTCAACTGTAACTGGTGTCATAGCGAGTGAATAGAGGTGATGAGGTGCCTTTTTTCTAGAAATGGCTTCTGTTGAAAGATGTTCACTTAAAATTACTTAAAGCCTCTCTTTTTGGGCCACTCTGCTAGGTAGTGTGGGCTTCACAAAAGGCAGAGGCTAGGTCTTCAAAAAGAAAAGCTAGGTGTGCTCTCACACTAATGAATTAAAGTTCAAAGATTTCTCGTAAGTCTTAACAGGCTGTAGAGGTTCTGAAACTTAATGGACTCATGTAAACACTATAGAAGTCATGAGATAAATTGTTCTTGGTGCATTAAAGCAGAATTAATATTTAGCAGGCTTGAGCCTCTCCCTTGGTGGGGGAATCAGTACTTTAGTAAATGAACATTCTTTGATAAAGCACTGCATGCTTAGGGTCGTGAAAACAAAGTACACATGGGTGCTGGGTTTTTTTTTTATTAATTGGTAAGTTTACTTAAGTGCACAAATGCCTTCATTTTCCTTGATTTTTTAATCTTTTGACGAGAATTTTTTTTAAACCATTCAAAAAGTAAAATAGTGTACTGAGTACTGCAGAGGCAGGAGTGGGTGAAAAATCCAGTAAATATCACTGAAAACTTGTGCTTAGTTGAACATTTAATCCTTTTTGTCAGAAACTGATAATGAAGACCAGTAGAGATGATTTTGATAGCTTTGTATTTGAGAATGAATATAAAAATAAACTTAGAAACGTGCTTCTAAGATAGAAAAATAGCTCTGCAAGAGGTACCATCTTAGATTTTAAATGGTGTGTGCAGCCTTTAATTGAGGAAAAGTCACTCTTAAGAAATTGGAAATTTTGAAGTAAATTCTGTAGTGTCAAGTTTCCCTCTAAACTCAGAGGGTAAAACAATGTGACCATCAAAATACAGTACACAATTTCAAATCATAATATTTATAACTTCGTTCTATACTATTTTGAATGGTTTTTTATAAACTAGAAATACTAGATTATTAGTTACACTTTCATTTTCTCTTCCTAACCTTATTGTTTGAAAGAACGACTATTACTTGTCTTAAAAGGGACTAAGGTAAACTGAATTGCTGTTCATAAATGCATGAGAAAACATGACCTGAAAATGTCTGTGTTCTCTTAATCTCTTCATATTTGGAAATAATAGGAATGCTGTCCTGTTTTCTTTGTCTGTTTAGATGAGTAGATACTTGTGTGTGCACAGGAGGGGGTAATTGAAGAGATTTTCTCTACAAGACTTTCAGACATGCAACTTGAGTATATGTTGACAAGCTTAGTTAATTTAGAAGTTTCATGAACTCATCTAGGTTTTTGTTAGCTGTCTGAGGTTAGAATCCTACTAGCTCTCCAGGTTCCCTAGGAGAAAATGCTTCAGTAAGACCTGCATTTTCTCCCTGCCCCTTCTGCTTTTTGTTTTTTAGAGGGAAAAGCCTTTCCAAATTAAGCAAATTGAATGTAGATCGAACTTGTGTCTTGATACAACAATGAATAATAATAAAAAGTTACTTTTGCTTTCAATTTGTGTAATACAGCATGAGATATGTAAAAACAGTTTTTAAAACCAAATGGGACAAAATATTTGCTAACGCATGATTTAAGGTATGGGTAGGTGATCACAAAGATTACTCTTGGGCAACTGTAAATATGAAGTAAGAATGTTACCTTCAACTACTTGGCAGGACTTGAGCTTGGTGTATACGGTTAGAAAGATGGCACATTTTAGCTGTAGCTGGTAACTTAAGATGCTATCGCTTTATCAGCCTGTCTGAATTTCCAAATAAGTGTAATCCTGACTGGGTTGAAAAATGAATGCTTAAAAAGTGCCCTTGTCATTATTACACAAGAATTTTCACTGGAACAGAAGATGGATATTTCAAGTTGATCTGACTTGGTTCAATAAAATGTTGGATTTCCCATAGGAAACGGTTACAAACCTGTAGTGAAAGCTGAGATCAGTTTTCTATTCTTGTAGGTGCAGCTAATGATAGCAGGGAAGTGCCACGCTTCAAGTTCCCTGTTAGTAGGAGCACTCTTAAGTGTTTCTGCACCATTATTTGGGCCGCTTGGATGTTCCAAGGTTTCTGAGTGTCTCCAGAAAATCTCCTTGTGAAGCTTGGTTTCAAATTTATGTTTGGAGATTGAACGTGATTTTGAAACCAAGAAATTGTAGAATTCATTTGAAACTGTATTGAAAGCCTGAATCTTTCTTTGGAACCTCTCTTATTAGCAGTTTTGGTTAACCAAACTTTATCTTAAAAAGCAAGCAGGTTTATCTGTGAACTTTTGTGGTGTTTGGTACTTTATGGTTTCAGCTTGTTTTGTTTTATGTAGCGTAGGGGTTATTTCTTGTAGCAAGTTCTGTTAACTGGATATATGATAAGTCCTACAAACTGTGAAAGATCTAGTTATTTAAGTTTTTCAGATGCTGCTTTGATGTTTTGTTGATGCTTTTCCTTTTTGTTTAGGAAAAAAACTATACAGGATGTGTTGGGAGAGCCCAGTTTGTGGTGGTTGTAGAATTTGCTTGCTATTGTAACTCCTTTTGATCATAGATGATGTGTAGAACAAAATCTAGGTCTCTTGCAGTGTAGTCAGCTTACTGGTAGATTGATAGTGTTTCTGTAGGAAATACTGTGTGGTGATTTGGGAAGAGATTTTTTTTTTTCCCCCCCTCTGTAGTGAACTAATGAAGAGTTTGAAAGGTTTACATTTTGAAAATTGCACATACCCATCAGTTCTGCATTTCTTTGGGAAGGAATGGGTCCTGCTCCTAGCTGGTTTTGCATCTCTCTCTGTGTTTGGTTGGATCAGGCTGCTGACCCAGGTGTCAGTCTGGCCGTGTCACTGCCCTTGTTGGCGTGTAGGAAGGGTCAAGGATGTGTGGTGAGTAGGAGAACACCCTTTTTGTGATCAGTGTCCTCTGTGCAAGACTGCGGTCTCGGAATTGCTGTGTCTGTCACTCACTTATACAGTGTGAGATACTTATTTCTAAACTGTCAGACTTACCAGACTTCAGGGGAAAAAACGCAAGAATATTTACAACTGTTATTTCAAAAATAAATTCAGTTTAAACAGAAGACCCGTAAGCAGTTTGTGTTCCAGAGTATTGATGTTAATGTTTCATTACATCTTCTTGGCTATAACTCAGGACTGAAACAGCTTCCTGGGACTTACTCTGTGTCTATATAATAGGAAGTGTACCCAGACAGTGAATGTGAGAGCTGTGGTGGTTTTTGAGAGGTTCTGAACTTCCATGTCTCATTAAATTGATACAGTTTTAAGTGTTTTACCTTTTCGATTGCTTTCTGAGGAAGTGGGAAGACTGATTTTTATTTTTTAATTATTTCCGGGCAGTCTTTTCTGAGAAGTTAAACTGGTGAATGAATGTGGAGATGATGGTAGAAGGGCAGATAAATTACAGTGTGCAAATGTAGAACAGGTCAATAAACTGTTTTGTAGCTTGGCTTTTCTTTTGCTTCAGTGCAAAATTTATTAGGCAGATATTTTAAATTTTGGATTATCTTAATTGCTTGAATGTGTTAAAAAATACGTGCGGTTTTTGAGACATCTAAGAAAACAGACTTGCAGTAGTCCCCTCCACCTCTTCTTTGCTTGTAGTGAAGTGTGCTTTATAAAATGTTTACTTCAGTTGGTTGAAGAGGTTACCTTCTCCCCTTTCACCTTGCAGCTTGTCATACACGCTTGTGTGGCTGTAACTGGTACAAACCATGCCATTGAAATTATCTGGTTAAATATAGTGCCTCCCTCCTGCTCCTGGCCCCCTTTTTTTAGGGGTTATTTTTAATCAGATCATTCCAGTGATCCAGTTTATAGCATAGCACTGTAAATGACTGTAACAGCACAGCTGAGTGGTCAGGCATTTTTAAAACCAGTATTGTTTTTTGAAGCTAATGTAATGTAACTGCATTTTTTTTTCACTTTAGGATGACATTTTAGAGGCAATTCATCGGAGGTAATGAGAACTTGAGTGTGAGGGGAATTATCTGTTACCATAATAAAGTAATTCAATTTTGGATTCCTATTAAAATAAAATCTAGGGCATACTTAAGCAATGAACACCACCACCTTCCCCCTGCCTCCCCTTTCCATAGCCTATGGGTAGTGCTTTTCTCTTAGGAAACTCCAAAATACTTCAGGTCTGTCAGTGGAAAAGGAGCTGAAGCACGGTGGCTTGCTGTCTGCAGAACCGGGCTCTGCTGACTCATGAGCTGTTTAATAGACAATTTATGTGCTCACTTTGCACTTGATTTTTTTTTTTTCTCCCCCCCTCTGCTGCTTTAGCTTTTATGCTTCAAGATCTATGTCCATGATGAGTGAGGATGAAGTTGTGTAAGGTGGGGTAGAATTAAGAAAATCTTGCAGACACTGCAGTAGGTTGCTAAGCAGGAATTTTACTGCAGTTATTTTACAGCACTAATGCTGCTCTTAGGTTGCTGTTAGTTGACAGTACGGATGAAAAAGAAAGCATTTTGCTTCCTTAGTATTTTTATGTAATGTAGCATTTGGATCTTAGTGTCTTTGGGATGACAGAAAAATGCTTACTTAGCATTTTAAATCTCTGTGATAACATATAACTAAATACACATTTGCTTGTCCTCTGCATTGCAGCTGAAAGGACTTTCCTTCTTTTGCTTTTACCTTTCTGATACAAATGTTTCTAAGGAAGAAAAAGTGAAGTGGTTTTTCTGTTCCTAATGATTAGAAATAGGCATAGTACCCTTTGTTTTTAAGTTGATAAGCTGCTGAATAAAACCAAAGCATTTACGTTAGATCTAAGAATATTTGACCATTTAAGAAAAACTTAAGCAGTGTTTGAGTATGTTATGGCAGTATGCTTCATCTGAAGTTACCAACCATGCTGAAGTAAAGCTGCATGGAAAAAGTATGCAGAAACAATTGTAGTTATTTAGGGTATTTTTGTGTCTTCCCTCCCTTACGCCCTTAGCCACCGAAATGGATTATGAATGTTTTGCAGTGTAATTTGGCAGTATATGTTTTCTGCAACAAAGTTGACCTAAGTAGTGTTCTAGAATTTGATGTTCTATCTGGCTTGCTTTACTGTTTTTGTTCTTTATGGGTTTGTGTTGGAAACTGGATCACAGAAATTATTGGGTTTTTTAAGTCATTTTTGTAGACACTGTTTAAACTGGCTTATATTAGCAGTCTTATTTACTGTGTAGCCTCACAAGTGATTGCATCAGTGTGACCAAGGGAATTATAATCTGCAGCATGGGAGTAACTTGAGCAAATAGGAACCTTAAAAAATGTCTTTGTCTGCAAAGCCAATTCTCTGTAGGATTTAAGCTACCTTAAGCAGTAGAGGCATCTGTTAACCTGGCTGGCTTTGAGCTCTTTACCCTCCCTTTTGACTTCACAGCTCAGCTATGATCTCTTAAACCATTAAAACTACTTCTGTGATTGTCCAACCATGTCATCATCTGTTCCAAAATTAGTAGGTGGAAGAGTAAAATGACCTTATTTCCTGTTGTGGTAGATTTCCAATATGCCAGATGCTCTTCAGGGCTATTTTTTTAATCTACAACGAACTGTGGCTGCTGCGTTTGACAACTGTTACCCTGCTGGTGTCAGTCCCCAGCGTGAAATGCTCAGTAAAACATTTTTGGGGCTCAGGAAGTTCTTGGAATTTGCCTAGGCCATTACTGGCTCAGATATGCTGAAAGGTTTTGGTATATCCAACCCATAGGATTTCCAGAGAAATAAACTGTTGGTGACATCAAAAAAACAAGTCTTGTAAGAGTGGTTATTTGTTTTAGTAAGTGATGCTGGGCATCAAATACTTTGTAAGAAGAACTTTCTTGTTAAACTGTTTCACAGACTTGGATTTTTCCCGAAGGTCTGAGATTGAGCATAGAAGTTGAACTAGCTAGAAAACTACCAGTAAAATATCTTAACTGAAATGTCCTGAAACAAAAATAGTAAAAAATCAAAGACCAGCACCAACAAAAAAACCCTGTCAGTGGCAAATAAAAACTCTGAAACAATGGTTGCATCGGGGTTTTTAATCTCCTCACATTCAAAATGAAATGGTTTTATGTTGTTGTTATGCTAGATTGGGAAGATAATGGTTAAGGATTCATTTTAATAGTTTTCTTTTAATACAATCATGCAATTTTCATAAAAAATCCTATCATGTGATAATACAGAAATGGTGAAAACTTAAGAGTTTAGTAAGGTATGTTATTCTTACAGACTTTGCTTCCTTTGTAAGAATCTTTCTACCTAGCCTGTAGAATCTTTTGTCACTTGGGCATGCATATGTTTTACCTGCTTTTGGCTAATATCAGTGTTTCATATGGCTTTGTATTTAAGCGGATTAGAGAACTGATCCTGCTGAAAATTAACCTAATGATTCCTTTTCCAGTTTCTCCTCATGGAAAAGAAATCTTAATGCCCTTGAACAGAAATATTTTAGAGCTATTAATAGGAATTGTGTTGGTGGGCATTCTTGCACAAAGGGTGAGAAACTGTTTTAAATTCTTTAAAACTATGTTAACTGATGCAACTACAAAGAATTACAGTTCTGAATCTTAATAGTGGGTTTTTGCAGTCAGATTTTTGGTATTGTGGTGATACAGTGGTATTAAGCTCTGACTCAGAACTGAGTTCAGCTCTGTTTGGACTGAAGAAATGTGCATTGAGGGCAGTTTCATGTGTATTTCCTCAGAAATTAAGACTAGTCATGAAGATGTATTGTGATAGCCAAGCTTAAAGTATTTGTCTCTCAGGGAAGTATTTACATTTTTTTAATTCAGAAGACATTCTTTCTCGGGTACTATTTCTATATGACAGTTGCATGCTTGTGTAATGTGTTATGGTCTGTGTTTACTGTAATATTACAGTACATGATTTTGTTAGCATAAGTAGAAAAAGCAGTAACCTCATTTTAGCTCTTCATAATAGAGTTTTTCTTTCTTTTCAGAGCAAACTTGATGATTACCAGGAACGAATGAACAAGGGAGAACGTCTGAATCAAGATCAACTGGTAAAAAGAAAAAAATTAAGAAGTTCTCTGCTAAATTGTTTTGTGATCTTCATGGGGGAGGGATGAATTTCACTTCCCCTTTCCCCTTGTTAAAAGCAAAGAGTTTCTGAGTTCTGACTTGGCCTCAGTTTTTATTGCCTAGAACATCTCAGTTTTTCAAGAATAGGTAGAGAAAGTGTTGTAATGCCTTATCCTTGTTGAGGTTAGGTTGTAAATAAGCTGTGGTGAAATTTGTCATATGTTACAACCTAGGACTATTGAAAGAACTAATTGATACCTTTTAGGTTCTGTAGACATGATCCTTTTCTTCACAGAAAATGTGCCCAGGGAGAACTTAAGGAGCTTAGTCACTTGGTGGTAGCTCGTAAATATTGTGCAGTGTGGTTAGAGATGTAGCTTAGACCAAGGGCTCTTGAAAATAAGCTATGTCCATGTGTATATCACAGCTATCAGTGCAGCAGATGTGACGCTCTAGATAAGCTGGGTTTAGTGGATGTATGCTGCTTCTCTCCTTGTTGGGGCTGGTTCTTAAAGTAGGTTATTGTAGAGCTTGACTCAACAGCCATTTTCCTCTTGTAGTAAATATAAAGCGAGTATGAAATTTAATTCAGTTGTATGATGCAAACATGCATATTGGTACTTGGAGATTACCAGATGCTCACTAATTAACAGCGTTTTGTTGATGATTTTTAACATTGGAAAAAGTGAAGGGAAAAAAAGAATGTACCCTGCAACTCTTGCAGCTGTTCACAATTAAAAGAATTAGCTGCTTCTGTTGGTCCATGTGATCTTTTCATTTCTCTAGGCTTCGCTTTGGTTCTTCCGTGCCAACTGAAATATCACTGATCTGTGTATTTTTTTTTGATACTGTGAAAAAACATGGGAAGTTTTCTGTTTGATGAGCAGGGAAGATAACTGAAATTTCGGATTGAGGAGGGAAGCTCATGATTGAGTTTTATAAAGGCCACAGCCTGACTACCACATTTCATAAAGAAAAAAATCTTTCTTGGTTGGAGAAATGCTGAAAGTATTTGTTACTTTCACTTATGACTTCTGCTTCTACAGATTGTCTAAGAATAATGAATTGTGTAAATCACCTAATGTATATGTCTGTTATGTAATATGTGTCTGTGTAAGTTTTTTATCTGTATTACAAATGGAAACACTTAAGAAAAAAAAGCAAGTATGGTTCATGTTCCTTGCTTTTCAAACAAATTGGCTCAATTGTTCTTACCAAGGACATATCCATTATTAATTTTGTCACAGCAGAACTGTAAATGTCTCAGTCCTTTTTTTTTTTCCCACCTCAATTTGATTTTCTGTATTTTCTCAGTACTGCAAAGTGGGTTAAGGAGCTTGGATTGCTTTGGTGCAAATCAGAATATTAGATTCAAGAAAATAGCAAATAATGAAAGATTTTTGGAGAAGGGAACATTATGCTCTGTATAGCACTTTGATTTTGGCTCTTAACTCAAGATCACAATGCATTGCTTCTCAAACCTTTATCTCTTGAGCAGTTCTGAGTTGCCAGATTACTCTTCACCCCCATTCCTCTGGTCTGCAAGTTAGTTTTTGACAGAAACTGGCTAAAGCCAAACTTTAAACCAGTATGTCATGCTTGTTGAACATATATATACATATGCTTTAGCGTAGTTATCTAAGAAACCAGAAGCCCTGAAGGCACAGACAAGTTTTTTCAATATTTAGGCCAGTGAAAATCAAAATTTGACTTAACATTCTTGCAGTCTCATACAGGGATGGTGTATCTCACTTGGGAACTAAAAATGTGGGAATTTTTGGAAGTATGTATTTTGTTTTATTTGTGATGATTTACTTCTGTGTTTTCACCTTTTTTCTTTTTTTCTTTTTTTCTCTTTTCAAGGATGCAGTGTCAAAATACCAGGAAGTGACAAATAATCTGGAATTTGCTAAAGAACTGCAGAGGAGCTTTATGGCTTTGAGCCAAGACGTAAGTAAAGAGTAAGCAGTGCAGTGGGGGCTATCCTAACACTTGGGCTTTAAACTCTCTTTCACTAATACTAGATGCAGTAGTCACCTTTGTTTAGAGACATGAGGTGCTTATAATTTCTTACATGTTTGACAGTTTTCTTTTACTGTGTACTAGTTTTTGTTAGGTTTGCTGAAAACTATTCCCAAAATATTTTTCTGATGGACTACATAAATGTATGGGAACAAAACTGATGTGGTAATTTTCTGACAAAACAAAACTGTTGAAAACAGTGTGATCACAGAATAAGCCTGTCGTGCAACATTATAGATGGCAAATAGTAACATTTTCTTAATAGAAATTGATTTCATAGGCCTGCTTCTCCCTTTGGCAAGTGTCTGAGGGCTTTCATTTCTTTATATTGCTGCAGGGTATACAGTCTCAGCAGCTGAAGTCATTGCACTTCCTTTATCAAGATTCTTGCAATTTGTAATTGCAAATATAGTCTGAAACTACAGTATGAGACAAGATTAATACTATTACTGTAAAGGATAAGGTAATTGAATACTAGTAAAACAGATCAGCTTTTGGGTTGATGTTTTATTAAGGATGTAAAATAAGTGTAATCAAGAATAAGTTCTAAAACTCGAGTAGACAATTCTGGTTGTATGAACAGCTTTGCTTTATTTTTTGTGCCAAGAGCTGCAAACGAATATGTCCTTTAGACCTCTGCAGTATCATTGCAAGGGAGAACTAATTCTGGGGCAAGCTGAAAGGGTAAACCATCCTACAGGACTGGAAGATTCTAAATGCAGTAATACAGTTAATGAGTTAATGAGTTACGGAAAGAGCAGCAACATTGGTAGAATTCTTTGTGTAGTCAATGTTGGTGCAGCAGACTGGTCTAACGAGTGTATTTAGTTTGTGAACAGACACTGATAATTTGAAGGGCATTGGCACTCTCACATTATAAACTGCTTTCTACATTTTATGCGATTGTAAATTTGTAGGCCTCTAAGCCAAGCTGTTTCATTGCTTTTCTTGCATCAGGGTTCCATGTGTTTTCATGGAATGTTAGTAATGAAGAACTTTCTTCTTCAGACAAGTTTGTCCTGAAATATTTCTCTGGTCAGCTGACTGCTAAAAGCAAGTGAATCCAGGGGTAATGGTGCACTGCTTTCAAACTGGTTGCAGTTTTTCGTGGAGTTAGTTCTTGTACAGCTGATCCTAAAACATGTCTTTGATTTTTAAAAAAAGTTGAGATGCTTCAGAGGGAGAACGCTACTGTCACAAGTTACATTTTTTGAAAAAGATGAAATTTTTGTATAATTATAGACTAAGCAAGCAGAATTTTGGATGATAGATGCTTGGATTGAGAGTGAGAATGGAAGAAACATCCTGTAGGTTCAGACTAGTGATGCATTTAGACCAGTATTATGACAGCAGTTGTCGAAGGTACTATGCAGAGTACAGGGCTGATGATTGTGTCATCCATTCCCTTCCAGCTCCATGATCCTCAAACTGAGAATGTTAGACAGTAGATGCATTCCTATTCCCTTTAGTGTCTGTTTGTGAACCTCATGTCCAAGAATTTGTTTAAACCCTTTTTGAATTTGCTGATACTATCTCCACAGCCTTCCATGGCAAAACATTCCATGAGTTCCCTCCCATGGTGTATAAGAAACAAAAGTACTTTTGTTTATCTGTTTTAAGCTGATCTCCTAGTAGTTTCAATGAATGCCTCCTACTGTTGTGGAATACAGTGAATAACTGCTCTGTTCTTGTTATCTGCTGGCCTTTGCGGCCTTTATGAAAAATCTGGATCACTCTTACTCCTCCAAATTGAAGAACCCAGGGCCTGGGCTCTGCTAATAAAGTAGCTGTTCTGTTACGTTAATCAGTTGAGTTGCCCTTCTCTGTACCTTTTCTAATGGCTGTAAGTCCTCCTTGAGTATGGAGGCCAGAAGTTGTAAATAGCCACAATGTTTGTTTAAAAATTACTTAATTTTATACATTTTTGCCATTTTCATCTAGATCAAAATCACTTGGTGTTTAAAGAATAGCTCATAAAGAAGCAGAGCAGCAAGCCGGGCTTGTTTCAAATAACACATTTGCGTCTAAAGCTTTAGACATGGTAACTGCAGTTACTTGACTGAACTGCTTATAAGTCATGCAGAGAAGCACAGGCTTTGAGTAAGAATAAGGTCAAGATCCAGTTGATCCAAGGTTTGTGGCATTGATTTTGAAGTTCCTTAAATTTCATGTTATTCTGCTGTAATGTTTGATAAGTGGCAGTTCAACACCAACATCCACTTCTATCAATAAAAGACATTTCAAATCTGGTTTTTTTTCCCCCTGAGTTCACTACAGAATACATGTTTAAGCAATTTAAATTTCTTTTAAACAGATCCAGAAAACAATAAAAAAGACAGCTCGCAGGGAGCAACTGATGCGAGAAGAAGCTGAACAGAAGCGTTTAAAAACTGTACTAGAGCTCCAGTTTATTTTGGACAAGTTGGGTGATGATGAAGTGCGCAACGACTTGAAACAAGGATCAAATGGAGTACCTGTGCTGACAGAGGAGGAACTGACAATGCTGGATGAGTTCTACAAGCTAGTTTACCCTGAACGAGACATGAGCATGAGGTAGGCTTACTGTAAAGTAGTTCTCTTTATAATTGTCAGTTAACGATGTGTTTGTCCTGTTCTAATTTAAAGACTTGGTAAGAAATTAACTCCTATTAATTAATATTTTGAGGTTGAATGAGCAGTATGAGCAAGCGTCTGTTCACCTGTGGGACTTACTGGAAGGGAAGGAAAAACCAGTTTGTGGAACAACCTGTAAGTATAGTCTTTGTATTAAGAGATAGCTCACTGAATTTGTGCTTGAACTAAAATACACCGAGTGATATAAAAGAGGACTTTGGCAGTTTATTACCTTTGAGGTTTTAGAGTAACTGCTTTTTTTTTTTTTTTCAGACCTTAGCTGGATTGTAACAGAGTAATTTATTCAAGTACCAATTTACTTTGTAGTTTGGTGGGGTTTTTTTAATTAACTGATACAGCATTACTCGGTATTTAAGCTTAGTCTGTACCTGCTGTTTCAGCAGTATTCTGCCGTTGGTGCTTAGTAACAATTTTTTGTTTTCTGGAAACAAAGTTTTGTCAATAATATGACCATTAAATAGATAAACTGGCATGGCCTTAGCGTGATATTCACTCCTCCTTGTCTCCTGCAAAAAGCATTCTGGTTTTGCTCTACTTTGATTGATTAATGCTGTAAATCAAGGTGTGGTCATGGGGATGACTTCTTTCTTGCAGAAATGTAAAATTTTCACAAATACATGGCTTCTAAAATTAGACCTTAAGAAAATGGCTCTGCTAGGCTGTATCATGGGGAATTTTTGAAGTCCCTTAATTGGAAATCAGTAGGGAAGTTTTAGGGAAGATAATCCTTTTTTGTATGCAAAATGGCTAACAACTTTCGCCATTTAAAAAAAAATCAATTCTACTTATTATATTAGAGTAATATTGAACTGTTGGAAGTGGGGTTTGTGTTCTATTCATAGAAAGTTAAGTGATAGTACTGGGATTGTTATGTAATCTTCTTTATTGAGGAGCGATACACAGGAGATTGTAAGGTACTGGTGACCTTAATGGTAATAAGATTTTCCTTGTTTGTGGCAGAACTTCAAATTGCTTATATTGTTGAAATGAAATTTTGTGAGGAGGTAACAGGTTAGTATTTATTTTAATTAATGTTTTTTCTACAAGAACTCAAGTCTGAAATGGTTGTGATGTTAGATTGTTGTGAGAGCCCAAAGATATGTACCACCAATTTTTTCAAGAGGTGGAGGAAGGAGAAGGGATGGGGATGGTTTTCAGAGAGAGCTGATGCATGCTCCTTGGAGACCTAGTGGCTCTCTTCCTGGATGAATTTGGGCTGGGTATTGTGTCTGGATCTCAGGATGAGATTTCAGTGATGTCATTGGCAGCCATTGCTGGTTTATTTTGTTTTATAATAGGGATGAAAGTTAATGTATTTCTGTGCTCTCCTCTGTGTAGGCATTGATTCATACAGTGATTATCACTTGCCAGATGTGTGTTGTGAATCTTCTGATTTGAGTCTACTTTGATTTTTGTTGGCCTAGACAGTCAGTAATGTTGCCTTGCCAATGTGACCGATTTGTTTTGCATTGAGATGTCACAGCATTTGTCTGAGGCACTGAGTGCAGGCTTGTGCTTGGTTTTGCTTGCAAGGCTCTTCTGAGCCACTTTGCTTCAGGGGAAGAACTTGAAGGTGGTACCTGTGTAAATTTGTACTGACAGTTGTTTTGTAAGAAATGGATTTACAGTAAGATTTTTTTTTTTAATTGGGAAATTACAAATAATTACAGTTGAAACTTCAGTGAATTTCAAGAACTTTCCAAACTGAAAACTAAGCAGATACTTTTGAAGTGGTGGGAATAAAAGTATGATAATTAAATTCATAAACTTTACCTCAACTTGAAGTATTTCACAAATCTTCTGAAAAGTACTATATACTCTTAAGATTCTCCTTGTCCTTTAGATTTTTGTGAGAAGTGGATTGTTTATTGCTTTATTTAATACAGTGTAGTAAGGCAGAAGAAATTCTGTAACAGTAGTGTCCATGGACTAGTTTGGGGCAGCAACACCTTTCCAACGAAAGGTGTATAAAATTCATGTGGGATTCTTGGGAAGGAAGGAAACGATGATTAGGATTGAGTTACTGTTATCTATTAACTTCTTAATTTTCCTAGATAAAGCGCTGAAGGAGATTGTCGAACGTATTCTTCAAACTAGTTACTTTGACAGCACCCACAACCATCAGAACGGATTATGTGAGGAAGAAGAGGCAGCGCCTGCACCTGCAGTAGAAGACACCGTAGCAGAAGCTGGTAAGAACATGAAGATGCCTTGTGACTAGCATATTTGTTTGTGTTGTGCTGTCTTGTCTCTTTGGATATACCAGAATGATTAAATTGCATGTGCAGTTTTAAGTGCGAAAAACACCTGTCTCTGAATTCTTAGGGTGTATTAGTGTTTTGAATAGAAATGTCATTTCTTGATAATCGGGTATCCATCTGGCCAGGCAACATATATAAGGGCAGGCAGCTATTCATCCAGCTCTGCTCTGAGCCATGAAGAAAGAAGAGCAGAGCTGTGTTCAGAAGAGTTCCATAAGGCTTGCTCTTACCAGCTGCTTCTTTGGAGGGCCTGTAATCCCTTCTAATGATCACATCATAAATATCTTCTGTCATGTGCAAGGAAAGGCTTACAGTTCTAACTGGAGCGTCAGCTGAATGAAGGAACAAAGTCACTTGATAGTACTTGGTTTTGAACACGTATTTCAGTATTTGTCTCTCCAGTATGTCACATAAGAACCCAGGCTAACAGTGAAATTACTTACAAGCAGGTTTATGCAATTGAAAATTATTGCCAACATCTTTTTCCTATTTTGTTTTCCTGCAGAAGTCATGATCTATAAACAGAATTTTATTCATTTGTACTATTAAAATGATGAAAGATTAAAGTTCTCGTTACCTGAGGCTTTCTCATTTTTCGATGGTTCCAACCAGTTTAATGCTTTCTTGAAAGGGAAGAGTTTTTGAAGCAAAGAGTATGCTTACATACTTACGAAACTCAAGAATATGGTACCAAACTTTTAAGAAAAAAAATCATGACCTTTTTTTCCCCTCTTGAATATGTTGTGAATAAAATTTTAATTTGGGATAGCCGAGTATAACTCTTCATAGCAAGAATTTAATGTGATTTTTTTTCTTTTTTGACAATTTTTGTTATTGTTAATTCTCTGTTAATGTCCTGACATGTTGTTTTCTTCCTTCTGAGACTCAAGTTTCTTCATCTACCATGTAACATTAGGTTTTTTTCTGAACCCAGCAGATACTTACCTGTAAAAATCAGCAACATTGAGGCTCTAATTTCAGATCTAATCAAAATCCCATCAGCTTGAAGATTTGTGACAAGGCAACTCCTTCCTTAATGTGTAGCAAGCTCCTAATACTAGGTATTAATGTCACTCAGGAGAAAATGTGTGTCCATTAATTCTTCTACCTAGCTGTACTTCCTGTGTGCTAATAAATAGTCCAGGACACTTATTTAATGTTTTTGATAAATGACTACTGCAAAAATGCATAAGAGGTCTTCAAAATTCCACTTCTATTGGGGGAGATTTTTTCATTTAACTCTGTATTTTCTGGGTCTGCAACATGGGGGGTTTTTCCACATAAATGGTATCTTTTTCTTACAGAACCTGATCCAGCGGAAGAGTTTACTGAGCCAACTGAAGTTGAATCAACTGAGGTATTACTCACTGGAAAGATTGTCATTTTGTACAGCTTTAATGCCACTTACTTTTACTTTCATACACTTTCTTATTTTTATTTTAGTATGTAAACAGACAATTCATGGCAGAGACTCAGTTCAGCAGTAGTGAGAAGGAACAGGTAGATGAGTGGACAGTTGAAACGGTTGAGGTAAGATCTTGTGTACTGCAGGTAAAATTGCAATCCCTGTTTCCGCTGATGCACAATTCATGATAGGTTTTAGTATTCACCCCTTTTCCCCCAGTATATATATATAAAATACATTTAACTAGGCTTGGACTTGCTACTCATCCTTCAATTACATATTTAGTTCAGGAATACCTAAAATAAAAACTATGCAGTCTGTCTAAGTTGCGGAGAACTTGCTTTTGTTCAGTAGTGGCTTGCTTGGGAAAATGGGACTTAAAAGTCTTAGGCTTAAAAAGACGTAAAAGCTTTTTTGAGGACTTTTTTTTTTTTTAAAGAGAACTTTGCTGCAAATGTGGTACTTAAGTTTATCTACACAGCTGCTGACAGCATGGCATAGTTGTGCATTTCATTGAGCAGTTCCATGGAGAGGCAGCTGAAAACTAATATCTCAGCTAATATCTACTCCAGATCGCATATGCACATAATTTGATACTAAAGTATGCTTGTATGTACATCTCTGCTTTCAAGAACTATAGTTCTTCAAGTATTTAACTTGTTACTGCTTTGCAGTTGAGTGATTGTTCACTTGTTACGTTTGTGGTCCATTGCTATTGGGATCCATTCCCGGTTTAGTAATTTATACTTCAGACTTAACTACATGTACAAGTCCATCATTTTATGGTACTAGAATGTGTGTTCTTGAGGTACTGGAAGTCACATGGAGTCATTCAAATATTTGGTACGTTGAAACTTGGGTTGTACCCCACTGTTAGGAACACATACAAGCAGCATCTTTCAGATGCTGGAGACTTAATTATTTAGTCACTTTAGCCTTCTGCAGCAGGAGATTAAAGATAGGCAGTTTTTTAGACTTTATACCTTGGTGTCTTCAGACTCTTAAGTGTAGGAGTGGAGTAAATGTTCATCATCTCTTCAAGTGGTGAAGAAGACAGCCGTTTTGATCTGAGTAATGTGCCAGATTTCACATTCAGCCTGGCTGAGATTCATATCCTGTGGTGTTGAAGGACCACTAAGAAATTTAATAATACTTAGGATGAGTGTGAGGCTTCTAGAACTAACTAGACAACTCTGCCATGTATGTGAATGAATTTGGTATTATCTTGTCATAGTATTCCATTCCCTTGATTAACACACCCTAGAATATCTCTGGTATTGAATGTGATTTAAGAAATCTCTTTAAAAAACAAACCCTTCAGAAGCACACATTAAAGATACACTTGATTGGACTATTCTTATAAGACACAGTATTTTAAAGTTAACACTTTCATTTGCTTCAATCTATCTTGAATTAGACCCAAATAACATGTCTTTCTACCAAGTGTTCACAGTAGCTCAGATGTTCAGTTCTCTATAGTTCCTAATATACATAGTGTGGATGTGGACATGAGACTATAGGAAATGCCCTATGACCTAAACCCGTTGCAATTCCCTCTTCTTTTAAACTATACAGCTGTGTATTGCACATTTGAAATCTCAGACACTTCCTCATGGGAATAACAATAACATGCACTAACTGTTACCAGTTTGTAAAAAAATTCAGTTTGCAGTTTTGTGTCAGACTGATTTCAAAAACTTCTAATTTTCCAATGTCTTTACTAGTCAGCTAAATCTGGATTATATCAGCTTTGTTTTCAGAGAACAATACAATGAATATGTACTTCAGTTGTCCTTTCTGTCCCAGTTCTTGGACTATGTACAAATGAGCAATTTAGAAAAAAACAGAGTTAAAGACTGCTGCTTTATAACTAAAAACCTAATCTTCTCAGATTTAACTCAAAAAGGGGAAGTTGAGAATAACTGTCTCTGAAACAACTCTTGCTGTTCTTACTGGCACCAAAAATCCCGTTTCTCTTGGGAACGCAACTGAATTGTCCTTAGGGAAGATGATGATAGAGATTGTATAGAGCCTTTGTGCTCTTAAGCTCAAGGTAGTTGTAGCAGTAGTGTAGTAAGAGCTGTGAATGATAGCTGTTAGTTTTGGAAGCAGATATATTCTGAAACAGACCATTTATGTTCAGGAAGAGGAAGGGAGGGCTATCTAAGGCTATCACAAACTCATCTCTTTTTCAGTAGCCCTCCAGTAGATGTGATACACTCAAGATTTCTGTGCTATGGTATGTTTATAGCTTAAGTGATGGTGTCTCACAATGACACTTCTGTATGGGTCTTCCATAGGTTTTTGAACTAAAGAATTTGCCTGTGATTTTTCAATGTGTATTTGCATTTGGATTATATCATGATTTAATTTTGGTGAAGTTGCCATTTATTGATAATAGTGGTGGGTTTGTTTGTGGTTTTTTGTTGTTGTTGTTTTTTTGTTGTTGTTTTGTTTCATTATATTTTTCTTTTAAATGCTTCCTTTGTTATAAGTATCCGAATCTGCTTGTATACAAGGTTCTCTTGTGTCTGAGATTATGGACCTTTGGTTGGATGGATGTGTGTGTATTTTGTGTAGAATTGGAAACTGGTTTGTGACTGCCAGAATACAGGTTCATTCTGGTTGGTCTGTGGTCTAGTTAAACTTAGGTTTTACCCCTCCTTCTCAACTCCTCATTTGCCCCCTGGCCTTCTCTCCCCTGTCATTCTTCTCTGATTGTGTCTGAGCAGCTCTGCCTACTGGGAAGGTCAAGGGGCAGGGTGTCAGAAGGTGAGCATGCAGTGTGATGAGTCAAATACTATTCTGCAGAGAGAATTATTTTCGCAAAAGGAAGGTTTCACTTTGCTGCAGGGCCCTCAAGATGAATGGAGATGTATGGTCGGGTAGTAATTTGCTTTTTGAATAATGATCCTTTTATTTGAGTAGTCTCTGTACCTTTTTCATGCAGCAGATGGTTAGAAAACTGTTAACTTTAGAACTACCTCCTGTCCATTGGCAATTTAATATGCAAAACATGAATTTTTTTAATAGTTTCATCCTACTCTGATTATAATAAGTCAGAGTACCAGGTGGTGATAATAAGATGAAAGGAATAGGCGCTTAATAGTTCCTTTTGACATTAAAAGAAGAGCTTTGAATAAGATACTGTAAAATACTAATCACCATCTGAAGTTAGTACTGTATTATTTCTGAAAAAGAAAAACATTTGATAAAGTTTTGTCCCTGCTCTGTGTTCCTTACTATTCCATCAGCTCATGTTTTCTTGAAGACAATGAATTATGAATAACTTGGACTTCATAAGTTGAGTAAAAGTACTCAAATAATGGAGAACATTTTTGGTAATAATTATGTGAGAAATGAGTACCTGCTGGTTTTACCTCTTAAGTTTCACCTCATCAGCTGGCCTGCTTTTTTTTTTCTTTCATTTTGAAACTCTAATGAGCAAGAGGTCTACATGTGTGCTCTAAACATTACTCACAGGGCTTAATTCTTAATTTGGAAACAGTCCATAGCTTGGGGACTGTGCAATAGAGCAGAGCAGTTGTGCTTGTGGACAGCCTTAGGCTATACTTCCATGGGAATTGTCAAATTCCTTCTCTTTGGGTGGCTAATAGTGGATATTTGGATTGGAAGGAAATCTTGAAGAGTAATGTTGGTTGTGGTTGCTTTTAAATTTTCTTTAGAGATTTTTTTTTTTAAATTTGTTATTATAGATGGCTAGGGACTTGATGAAGAAAAGAGTCATTTGAGTTTGTGAGGCAACTGCATATGCAGAATGCCACATTCAAAAAATGTGAATCTGAGCAAGGAGTAAGCATACTGGAAGGTGCTGTAGGTTTCTTTGAGAAATTTTTTTTTAAATTACAGGCTTTGAGGGTGGATAGCAGGAGTTCAGGTTTAAAGTTCAGACCTGTGATTATAAAACTGATATAAAATAGGACTGATGTCACTTGTCATGACTGCTGTACAAAAATCTGTCCTCCACAGTTCTAACAAGAAAACAGATATTTGACGTAAATATTTTGATCTTTGAGTTGCATGTATTCTAATTTATATTGTGTGCAACTAAGTTTAAGGCTACCTGTTTATCTGGAAGGTTATTAATAATTAAGAGCACATGGGAGTAGAGAGGCAATAGACAAGTTATTGACAATGATCTTATTTTTAAAGGACAGTTGTTGACATGAATGCAAATTGAAAATGGCACTTGTGTTAGAGGAGCTGCCTGAAGACCGAAGCTGATTAGACACATGAAAGTGCTACTTTGTGCAGCTCAGCTGTCCTTGTAACTGTTCTCAAGCTGTTTGATGATGGGTGATCTTAGATGCTCATGCTCAGCTTTCTCCTGGTTGCTTTTGCTGTCTTTGATAAGGTGGTATTTGAAAGCAAGTTGCTGTTTATGTGCACCGTATTGGAATATGTCTAGTAAATCTGAGCTTTCTTGACCACTATGAGTTGTGCTTCTGCTTATGGGCTTCTCAACCGTGCTGTCTTGCAGTCTTTCTGTCACACAGTGCTGCTTGCTGTTCTCTGAGATCATAGATCAGCTAGCTAGGATAGCAGCTGTAAACTGGGTCTAGACATGGCTATGAAAATTTCAAATTTTTGAAGTCTTCATACCCCAAAATTCTGACTCTGCTTAGGTTTACCAAAAAGGTATGAGAAAATAGTTGTTCTCCATCTGTGCATATTTCTGAAACTTGTTCTTTCCTGACTTTCTTTAAACTTCCAAATGGTGATAAATTGCTGTCTCAAATCCTGCTCTATGAAAATCCCCATAATTTACCAAATTTTTTGTTTGGACTGTTCTTAATGGGGACTAGAGTAGATGGAAAGAAAATAAGAGAACAGTCTGAACTTTCTAATCCTGTGAAGTGCTCAGATCAGTAGCTGGCCACCAGTATTGGCATGACTGTAGGAGGATGTAGTATTTTTCTTCAAGAACACTATAGTAATTATGTCCAAAATGAATTAGGCAATAACCATACATTTCAAGAACTGCTGAGTCCCTTTTGTGCGGTGTTACCTTAAGCTGAAATTTCAGTTGGTTGCTTGTTTCTTGTTAGGTTGTAAATTCGCTGCAGCAACAGACACAAGCTACATCTCCTCCTGTTCCTGAACCCCACACGCTCACTACTGTGGCTCAAGCAGATCCTCTTGTTAGAAGACAGCGAGTACAGGACCTTATGGCACAGATGCAGGGCCCATATAACTTCATGCAGGTATGATAAACCCACCCTACTGTGACGTTAGAACCAAAGAAACAGAACAGCACTTTCTGGCTGTTAGTCATGATTGAAAGAGTCTACTGTAATTTATTTCAAAGCTACAATGGTCTTTCAAACTGTATAGCGCTGCATGGCAGGATCTTGTCCAAAGCCTGCAAGCATGTATTGCTGTCAAAATACACTTAGAAAGTTATTTAGCTTTTCAGTCCTTGCTTGTATTAAATCTACAGAGAAGGCAGAAAGTTGTGCATCACTGGGTGCCATAGTCTATTCTGCTTAAGTGAGACCGGCTGTAAAATACCCCTTCTGTAAGCTAGTTCTAAATTTTATGTTATGAAAAACTTCCACCACATGTGAAGGGAATACTTACTGTGTTGCTTTTGGAAGGCTCTCTTTTAACCTCTTAAAGTTAGAACAACTAGAAAGGCATTGGGAGATAAGGGAATACATCAGAAAAAGCCTCTCCACCTCCTTTACAAAGAGTAGTTGCCTTGGTAACAAATGAGAGATCCACTTCTTGCATTCCTTTTTTGTTTCTTCCTACAAAGTGCTAATTTAGGATGAAGAATAAAGAATAGTTCGCTGCCTATTCTGTCTGGCTATTAAAATCTCCCTCCTAGTTATGTTCTTTTCACAAGGACTGAATTTTTATTGTGACAAATTTTGGCATTTTTATTATCTTGAATGATTTGCCGGTTTTACCATACATTTAATTGTGCCAACTGTGGACTAAGCTTCCTTCATTGTGACTTGGTCATTTCTGTATTCTGAATATTTAAAAAATACAGTTGTTTTGTTTTTTTTTTTTCCCAGGACTCTATGCTGGAGTTTGAGAACCAAACACTTGATCCTGCCATTGTATCTGCACAGCCCATGAATCCAGCACAGAATTTGGACATGCCACAAATGGTTTGCCCTCCAGGTTTGTAATGGTAAATCCTAAATGTAAATATTGGGGAAGCCTGCCAGTCATCTACTAGAAATGCTTCAGTTACTGCTATGTAGTGAAAGGGTCATCACAAGTAATAATACAGTACTGTTAAACTGGGTTTTTCTTGGAAATGTGATTGTATTTTTGAAGCATATTATTTGTAGACTTGCAGTTCTCAATTGCTTCTGGGTTTTGCTTGGAAATGTGGAACTTTTTTTAAATGGGCAAAACAGGTTTTTTTAGTCTTTTGGAAATTGCTGGATTAATTTGGATGACTGGAAAAAAATGTACTTAGCATGGAAGTGGTAATTGGTGTTTTGAGTATAGCTTTGCCATGCTGTACTCAAAATAATGTATACGTGCCATCATAAAGATGATCATCCCTCAAATAACTGCATTAAGATGGTAATGCTGTTCTGTAAAAAGTTTGGTTGTACTGTATAATAAGTGAAATTGTTTTGCTTCAGTTCATGCTGAGTCAAGACTTGCCCAGCCTAGTCAAGTTCCTGTGCAACCAGAAGCTACGCAGGTAAAATGTTTAGCAAATTGTGTTTTGGATTTTAAATTGATTTTCGGCTTGACTGATGTTATAACAGGATGTAATTCCTAACTGTATGAGAAACTCAAAGAAAAAGCTGAAGTTCCAATTTTAGGAAATGGGTTGTCCCCATTCTCTCTTCAGCATTGTCACTTACAAGCATTACTATATACAGTTTGTATGCTATGCAGACATTGCATATTTTCTGTAACTGGAGTCTTACCAAGCATTATTATCCTGTTTGGAAAACTGTCAGGTTTAGGGTTGAAGTACAAGTTTGAGGAAGCTGCATTTCTAATTAGAGGCCCCTCGAACTGAAGTCACAGAAGCAGTTGCATTTTGCACGGCTCCTTCTAATGCCCTGGGGTGGACTTCTCAGCAGTTCCTTTAATCTGTGGAGCTCGCATCAGTGGATGTGATTTTCATTTCACAAATTGACTTCCATGTGCCTGTGTGTTAGGCTGCCATCGCTTAAAATCTGTGGTCTATGTGGTGGTGAACTTTGAGTGGGTGTTTTCATGATTGAAAGGAAGGACTTTGTTTAGAATGTTGCTCTGTGTAGTTCTACTCTAATAATAGCAGTTTAGCTTGAGGTTTCTCAGTGCATTCTGTTCAAGATGACAATCTTTACCTAGAAGTGTTCTTTCATGTTAAGTTGTGTGTAGGAATATTTTTAATTTCAATAGAAGCAAGTTGTCTTTTATTTGCATATTTGCAACAGAAGTGCCCAAACCAAAGTAACTTGGTTAAAGGGTGGTCTGTGTCTGTTCACGTGGGCATCAGACCACAGATAGATTTAATGGACTAACTATATAGTTTGTGGGTTTTTTACTTGTTAAGAATTAGTCCCAGTTGCTTGGATGGTATTTTAATTTTGGGGTTGTAGGGCAGTCAGAATGAGTTTGAGTGCTGTTTTCAGTTGAGATTTCCCCAAATTCCTGTTTAGGTAGGATCTCTTAAACTTGCTTCTCTAATCATCATTTATACCTCATCACCTTTGCATTAAGATGTGTCAGTTCCTTACTGAATAGTCTAGTGATTAAAGAACTTTCTGATACTGTATTAAGCGTGTGTGGCATCTCAGAGGACTCTCCTCATCTCAAGTAATGAATCTGATCCCTGTAGGTATTTGAAAACTAAAAGAAATCTGGATAGATTGTGTATCTCGAGTAGTGGTAGTATAAATCACTTGCTTTATCTTGTCTAGATTAGATCTGCAAGTTTTAAATCACTCGTTTGTATAGAAACAGGAATGTGGGGTAGTTTTTCTTGAGTTTCCTCTGTATGTACCTGCTGATGTGCTAGTACTCTCAGCAGCTCTGTTTTGTAGATGTAGAAAATTTTTTTGGCCAAGTTCTCACTGCACTAGCTTTTATTTTACTCCAATGGAAATGATTTTTTTTTTTTTTTCTTTAATTTCATTACCTCAACCAGTGCCAATGATTCTCTTGGGAGCCTTGCAAGCAGTAGCTAAACTTACCTCTTTCCTTTTGAATGTTCAGCAAGGTCATGTGAACACACCCATCAGTTGTTATCAGTTTCTTCTTAAAGTCCCCGGTAGTCTTAAGTGCAAAGTCCTCTGCTTTGCTGGCTAGAGTTTTCACTGTTCTCTCTGTAGGGGAGCAGAGGCTGTAAAATGAGCAAATTTGGTCCCATTGGAAACCAGCACTTCTCTATTTCTGTATGAGCTTGGAGTTCTGTCATTTAAACTTCTGCATGTTTCTATCTCTGTCCATCTTTCCTCAGCTTTTTTGTTACAGTAGTTGGGGTTGCATAAGACTATGAGGAGAAAAGTGTTCTTCAGTAAAAGAAAATACATGTCCAGCTGATTGAGAAATACCAACAGAATACAATCTGGCAGGGGGTGGGTGGCGTGGCATGTTAGAATGGATGTCAAGATGAGGTGGTTAAACCTCTACTTCTTAACAAGTACTTAATTTTTAATGATTGTACAGACTTGATGGAATATACGTACTTCTACTAGAGAATACCATTCATTCCAGAGTTCTCTGATACTTTTTATAAAACTGTGTGTGAGCATTAGCTGACCTGGGGGCTATGGGGTTTATTTTGTTAGGTTCCCTTGGTTTCTTCTACAAGTGAGGGATATACAGCCTCCCAACCCATGTATCAGCCTTCTCACACAACAGAGCAACGGCCACAGAAAGAATCTATTGACCAGATTCAGGCAAGTCAAAGTTCACAGGGGTGGGAAGGAGTCTGCTTGCAACTGTGATCAGATGTTAGTTTGTGTTTCTTTGTAAATTAAGTTTTGTGATTTTCAGTTACCTTTTGATAGGGCCACTTTGGTTCCATTTAATTTCAGAATTTTGAGCCTGTCTATGACCAGTTAAGTCCTTCATAGTAAGACTTTTAATTTACAAGATTGTGTAGTTAGAAGTAACATACCAGTGGCAGCTTATGAGCATAGGAAATGTGATTTTTCTTTTTTAACATTGGCTAGCAGTTAGCCCAGAAACGTGTTCATTTCCCCATCTAGTTATTTATAGTTGTGTTTCAAGTTAACAAGGGAGAAGACTGCTAGATTTTTCTTCTCCCATTACTCTGTTCAATGAGGCTCTTCAGCTGAAGTAGAAAATACTCATTGCAGTGAACCTGAGGCATTGTCACTTTTAAGTGAAGTTTTTAAATTGAATTTTTGGTATTATTCAAGAGTTGCTAAAATGTGGTTTGTTTTAATTATTAGGCTTCAATGTCCCTGAATGCAGACCAGACCCCATCATCATCATCACTTCCCACTGCATCCCAGCCACAGGTGTTCCAGGCTGGATCTAGCAAGCCTTTGCATAGCAGCGGAATCAATGTTAATGCAGCTCCATTCCAATCCATGCAAACAGTAAGTAGTAAATGAATATTGGATCCCTTTATTTTGGTAGTCTTTCTTTTTGTTGTTAAACAAACACTGGAATTGAATCAGTCCTGTAATTACATAAAATAGTCTTTGGCTATTGACACTTCTCAGACTTGCATGCTTCTTTACATGATGTAATGAAGAATTCTAAGAAATGAATTGGACCAGAGAGCTATTTTTCTGACATTACAGGTATTCAACATGAATGCGCCTGTTCCTCCTGTTAATGAGCCAGAAACCCTTAAGCAGCAAAATCAATACCAGGCCAGTTACAACCAGAGTTTCTCCAATCAGCCTCACCAAGTAGAACAATCAGATCTTCAGCAAGAACAACTCCAGACAGGTAAACTTAGTTTAGCGAAAACTAAAACCACAAATGGTCTCTGTAGAGAAGATGATCAGGCTGTCAAGTCCTAGGTAGTGTAGCAAAGCATTCTCAGATGTTTGTAGTCTTTCGAGGCTTTCCCCTAACAATACTGGGTTTTGTTGTTCTGTCACAGTTTGAATATCAAAGGGGGTGAAATTCAGTATATATCTCTTAAACTATTAAAAGAATTTTGCCACTTCGTTCAGTTTTAGATGGGTTTTAATAAAACATGAACAGGATTAGGGATTATTCTAAAGATGAAAGCAGTATAGTGGAGTACTTGCTCTGCTGATATTAAAGGTTGGATTATCCTTAAATTTGCTTTAAAAAAAAGTACTATTTAAGATGACATCTTAAAACGGAAATAATAAGCTAGAATTGAGAACAAGTATTGCACTGCTCACAGATGATGTAAGGTTCATAAAGGTCTAGAGAACCTTTTGCTAAAATCCATTAGACATGATTTGAATACAGCAAGCAAAATGCCTTCCAAGTTACAACTTCAAAAAACCAGACAAACAGTAAAATAGTCTGTGTATAAAGCCATTTGTCTCCCAGCACTCTCCTCACTTTCCACTGAGATAAAATTGCAGGTGCAGAGAGGGATTTTGAGTGAAGGACGTGGGACAGGGATGACAAGGGTGAAGTGCTAACAACTACTGGAGGTGGAGTAGGAAAAAGAGCCTGAACCTTTTTCTCTTTTAACTGATTATGATCTTGAAACTTGTCTTCCTTGTTAGTGGGATACTGGGGTGGGTGGATGAGAAGAGGAAGAACCAAGTTTTCATTATTCATCTGTGTTTTTTGAGCTATATGCAGCGCAAGGCAGAAAGACAGTCTGGGGAGCGCTGGTGGGCTGTGCAATGTTAAATGCTTAACTTATTGTGACAGTAAATGCAACTGTTGATACTCAGAAAATGCAGTGGCCTTAGAACAGAACCTGCACACATGAAACACGCAATAGGATGACCACTTCATGTGTTCCACCAGAATTGATGGGAAGCTGGGGAGAAGGGAGGATCTCTGCAAAAGTTCCATAGTGCTCTGTGGCTGAGTGCAGTAGACAAAGTTGTGCTCTGGGCTGGGTGATTTTCTGCATATGAGAGGGACTTGGCACTTAGAAATTTTCTTTGAGATCTTGCTTCAGCATTTGGTATCAGGCTAACTTCTACAGCTGTTTTGCTCTTACATACAGAATTCCATAGAATTACACTTACTGAATCTGTAACCCTTGGATTGCTTTTGTAATCCACTTAATTCCTGTGAAGATGTTGTGGCATACCATACTTCAAAGATTTAGTCTTACTGCAAAGGTGCAGATAGTTTCAAGCTATCCATCTCACTCTTGCCTTCTGATTTACACATCTTGCAGAAAGAATCTCATGGCCTGTACAGTCAAAATGTCAGCTCTGTTAAAATGTTCCCATCAATCTCAGTTTAGTTTGGACAGCTACACCTAACAGAGTTTGGTTGGTGAAGGCAGGTATTTCTTAGTGGCTCTCTGCCAGTTCAGAGGGGAGGAAGTTACGGAAGTGGGTTAACTAATTGTTTGGTTGGTTTTTTTTCTCTAGAGTATGTGTTGCTGATTTTTAAAGAGTTCAAAGTAGCACAGGAAGATTGTACCTCTATTAGAAGTACTGGTTGATGAGCTTATGCTAGAGACTTCTTGATGCTGACTTAACTCTCTACCATTTCTAGGTTGTTTTAATATTGTGGGATATCTGACTAGTAAACTTAATTCTGCAGATTATTTTTCTTTGAATGGGTGAGCATTTATTGATATGTTCAGTGGTATTTCAGGGCTCTGAATGTTGAGTTTGAAGATAGTGGGAACATAAATAAATACACACGGACTTTTATACTTCTTTTTTTCCTCCCCTTCCAATTCTAATACAGTGGTTGGTACTTACCATGGTTCCCCAGACCAGACTCATCAAGTGGCAGGTAACCACCAGCAACCTCCCCAACAGAATACTGGATTTCCACGTAACAGTCAGCCTTATTATAACAGTCGAGGAGTGTCTCGTGGTGGGTCACGTGGGGCCCGTGGCTTAATGAACGGTTACAGGGGACCGGCAAATGGATTTAGAGGTAAACAGATTATTAAACTCTCTCATTTGACTTCTTTATTAAACTCTCTCGTTTGACTTCTTTCTGGAAACACACTGTCAAGATACCAAGTGTTGAAACTGACGTACTGTAGTTTTTATACTGTAGTAGTATCTCTAAGATACTTATACTTGTACTAAAAATTTTGTTTGTTTTACCTAACTGAAGCAGCTGAAATTTTAGCTGTTTGTTTAGGCTTCCTACTAGGATATAAACAAAGAAGCATTTGTTCTGTACTGAAGGCTTAAGAGTTTGATTAGGCATCGACTGAAAGTATAAGCAAACCTGGAAATATCTGACAAAAATTCACAGCCACTGAGTGAGGAATTTAGGTGCCAACTGATACTTCAAAAACGTTTTTTATTTCAGTTATGGTAGAAGCAGTATTGTTTATAGTTCTGTGTTTCATCATACTGAAGATAGTCTGGATAATACAGTAATACAAGAACAAGAAAGTCCTAAAGTCATTACTCTGAGGGAATTAACAGGAGTGGAGGAATCATACTAGTTCTGGATAGATAAGAGAATTGTCATGATTCCTGGGGATAATCATATGTGGCTGTCAATGTTACAAAGATGTGTACGTTAGAATGGGAGAGACAGTTTCCTTGCAGGTGTTCTGGGATTAGACTATAATGCCCACAGTACTGTCTGCTTTTGCCATGTTCTCTTCCTCGTGGGGTTGGAGAGTAAGAGGAGAAACCTGTATAATAAAACCACAACTGACTGTAGTAGGGATGCAGTGGTCGCTATCTGTCTGCTTAAAATTGATCTGGATTCCAGGAGTTTTAGACCCTTGGGACTGGAGCCATACTTGGACATGGTTCCCAGCACTCCAGAAGAGTTTTGGCTTAGGAGCAGCTTCTTGCTTCAGTTGGCTATTGTGGCCTTGCAAGTTGCAGCTGTTAATTTAGATCCCAGTGTTACGTTTAGCTCTGGATTGAATGTTACAGAAATCAAACCTCAGATTAGAGAAATGCATTGAATTGCTATTTCCTCCCAATTCTTACTAGGTCTTCATTCTTGTTTCTTGTAATAGTACGAGCACTGATGCTGCAAACATTTCCTTGACTTGCATGTAAACAGTACTTCCTAAAGGGTTTTTTCCCTCAGATTTAAGTAAAGTGCTGTTACTGCTTTTCTTTGTATGGTAGCATCAAGTAATAGGTTATCATTTCCGAGTGAAAGACTTGTGCCCTGTTCCTTAGGAGGATATGATGGCTACCGTCCTTCCTTTTCCAACACTCCAAACAGTGGTTACACGCAGCCCCAGTTTAATGCTCCTCGGGATTATTCAAACTACCAGCGGGTAAGCTACCATTATGTTGTGATAGTCTAGAAGTAGAAGAAAGTAGCTGTCAAAAAAAGCATTTAAATCCATTAGTTAAAACTTTTCTGAGGACTGACTTTATTGCTAATGAAAACAAAAATTTGGGGTGAGCAGAATATCAAATGGCTGGTTATAATTGGGAATCATATTCTGTTTGGCTGATCTCTGAAGGAGTTAGCCTAGTAATTAGAGCAAGGTTGAGTGAATTATAATGAACTCTCTAATTGTTTTCACAGCTATTTGTGAGAAAGAAACTTGAAGGATTTAAATCCTTCAAACTTGTTTGGGAATGCAAATCTTCTGCTGATCTGTTACTCTGACATTTGAGTAGAATTTTGTTGTTCTGAAGGAAGTGTGTCCAGTTTGCTCAAAGCTTATACTGACTGGAAAATGTCTAACTGTCCCCAAACAAGTATTTACAAGCAAATGAGATGACAGCTTTTGATCCTGCTGTTAGAATGTTGCTTTGTTTATTGACTGTGGTCCTGAAGCAGATTCATCTGTGTGACTCCTGTGTGGTTTGAAAAATTTGAACAGTGAAGACATCTACTTATATTTCTTGTTTATATTGAATAACATATCCTGTAACTGGAGAGAGAATTTGTCTTTGTGTGTGTTATTATACCTGCTAGGTGCTAGTAGGAGTAAGACTTTATTTTCTGACGATTAATTTAAATGAATAAAATACTGTATATTGAAGTCAGAGGTGTTTTATCAGTGCATGTTATTTTAAAAGCTCCTTATTTTATTGGCAATTAATAACTTCTGGAAACATAACAAAATGCCCAGGTTTTATGTTGTAACTTTTTTCATTTCTTTGCTTCAGGATGGATATCAACAGAACTTCAAACGTGGCTCTGGACAAAGTGGACCTCGGGGAGCTCCTAGAGGTAATTCCTGAGCAGTGAATAATTGATCTCAGCTGAATGGAAATTTTTGATCCAGCCTCTGGAGTTTTGGTTTTTAAAAGTGACCTCACTCCTTATTCAGCGGGTCGTAGTTGAAGAATAAGCTTACTTTCCTCTGACTTGACCCTGCGTTTGAACGGGGGTTGGACTTGGCAGACCTCTTGAGGTCCCTTCTGACGAATTACACTGTGATCCCTTGAACATGTGGTGGAAGTTTAGTTGGCCATTGAATGAGGAATTCTTTGAAAAGAAGTTAAAGCAACAATTGCTTTTGACACTTTAAATGTAGCAGCACTATTTAGTTCCTTTTTGTTAACGAAAGCCTTAGGAAAGTGATTTTTTTGGTTTAGGTGAGGTTTATCATGACTTAAGATCTGCTTACTAGGTGCATTAGTAGTTGGCAAGTAAGACTTGCTCATAAAGCAGACATAAGGCTTGAGCTGTCAGCTTTCAAAACTGTATGTTAACTGTTGCACTAAAAGATGTTCTGCCTCTCTTGTGGAGGTCTCTTTTGATCTAAGGATACAGAACTTCCCTCCATGCTCATCTGTTCCTTGATCCTATAGAATTGTTGCTTTTAGATTATGGAGGTATTTTGTCCTGCAGCTTCATAAGAGTATTTGCCATGTGTTCATCTGAGAAAACCACCCCACATACAAGTTGAACTTGTAAATTTTGTGTTCAACAGAATTTCCACAGTTTTTCAGTATATTTTTGGTGATGAGACTGTCTTGTCTCAATACAGATGTTTCCATGAGAATCTTGTGTTATCACCGAGCATCTTATCCGTGCGGTCAGCTTGAGGCTGTCTGTGAAACCACAGTTCTGTGTGGTAATTCAGTTTGGAAGAGTTCTGTCCTTGACTGTCTTGGTACTGGAAGCCCTATAGTGTGGAACTGTGGCCTGAATTCAATGTACTATTAGGCTGTGGTAAAGCTAGGAGCATGTTTTAGGAAGCACACTATAATGAAGAAAAGTTTTGAAGTTTGTTGTCAGGGATGTGCAGGCAAGTGTGAGGGGGATTCCCCAAGTGACCTACAATTACATACCTACCGAGAGCGTGAGCTACAGGCAGTCGCTTCCTTAAGGAAGGAAGAAGATGGAAGTTAAAACACGGTTAGTTAGCTCACAGTACTAGTACTTAAAATACAGTAACCAATTATTGCCTTACATTACTGCAAAATGTTTTACTTGGATTACAACTTTGTATTTGTGGGGAAAAAAGTATTGGGATAAAGCTGAAAAGAGTAAAGACACACTACATACTGTTTTGATTTGAAGTCACTTTTAGAACTATAGATAGTTTAGATGCACACTTGGGAATTCTTACCCAGTTTAGACCAGGACTTTTAGGAGGTTTTTTAATAACCACTTCATGCTTAATTCAAAAACCTTTTTCTATGTTTTCTAGGTCGTGGAGGGCCCCCAAGACCAAACAGAGGGATGCCTCAAATGAATGCTCAGCAAGTGAATTAAATAAATTCACAGGATTACGTTAAACGCCAAAAACACACTGGCCAGTGTACTATACATGTTACCAGAAGAGTTATTATCTATTTGTTCTCCCTTACAGGAAGTTTGTTGTAAAGGGACTATTTTCATTACCATAATGACAGGACTACAGTTGCCAGCTTTATATTACCTGGATATTGAAAGGAACGAAACAACGTTTACTCTGCATGTTCTGTCCTAAGCATCATCTTGAGCCTTGCACATGAGATTCAGATTCTTCACCCTTGCTAAGAGTAAAGCAAAAAAGGCAATTTCCAGGGTGATCCAATCTCCATGGTTAACTGAAGTGGCAGGAAAAAGCAAAAGACTCACTTCTGACATTTAAAAGTGATGTAACAAATTTGGATAAAATCTGCAAATTCGTAACGATTTACTGTGGTGGCAGTTAATAAAACTTAATATTTCCATGAAAGGATGGAAAAGGTGAAGTGTGGCTTGGTAGTGCAACTGCATTTCAGCCTTTTCTCACTAAATTGAAGCACTGAACAGTTAAAGATGTTAGTGATGCAGATTTCCCTAAATAGACAAATAGGCTTACAGCCAGTTTTTGACAAAGAAGCAGCACCCTTAGCTGCAGCACTCCTTATCACCAGGGCCCCGTTTACTGTGGCTGAGGATTTAAGATTGCTTGCATAACTGCTAATGTAACTGTGTAATTTTTTTATTTTGAAGGAAAAGAAAAAAAAAGCTTTGATTTGGCACGAAAAAATTCTGCAGCAAATGTGAGATGATCTGGATGGCCACTGTATATTTGATGTGAAGTATTTAGATATCTCTTTGAAACACTTTTAAGTTTCTTTGATAGCAATGACTTTTGTAAGGATTGGTATTCTCTATCATTCCTTATGACTTGCACATTGTCTGTCACTAATACTTGACCTTGCTGTATTATCACCTAAATAACTGATGCCGGTACTGATGGAAATCTCTAATGGATAATCATAACACTTTTGGTCACATGTCCTTTTGTCTTTCCTGCAGCCTTGAAGGTTTTAAGAAATCTCAAATGCCCGCTGCTGCTGCCCTTTTAATTGCTATCTTTTGAAAAGCACCAGTATGTGTTTGAATTGATTTCCCCTTTTAAGGGAAATGACAGCCAGCAGTTACAGTTCTAATGGTATAAGCAAGACAAATAAAACATGTTTATAAAAATTGTATCCTGGAACACTGGTTTTCAACGACTGAAACAAATTTAATGTGATGGGGTGACATTTCACGAGGTTTTGGTTGCGTTTTTTTTTCCCCTGATAGATTCCCTTTTTCCTGAATAGATGTAAACCCTCCTCTTGTTTTTTCTGATTTTATTCTGATAGCTGTGACTTCTGGGAAACTTTTCTTTTTATGGACTTACCTTTACATCAAGGCAGCGATGTATAAAAGAAATAGTATAAGACTAGGAGCTGGAAAATACCAAGTCTTATTCAAGTTTTACTGCGTACTTGTGGTATAATCTTCGGAAAATCACTTGTGCCTACCTTTCGCGCACATGCACTCTCTCTGCAGTGGGGAGAATATATTGATAGCTGCCTCCATAGAGGTGTTGGTAGTTCTGTTGCATTCTGTAGCACGTGCAAGAAGAAAAGTGCTATATATGTTAAGTATTGCTTATCAAATAATTCCTACCTGTGGAAAGGTGAAATTAAGGAACAGCTACATGTTGTTTAACTGTTATATACAAAACTGAAGGTTGTTTTAACTTGTAGGGTCATTTCTACTTTGTATCAGAACTGTACTTTCAGAACTTAGTCAGATATTTTGACTCTGTGAAATAATCTGAAACTCCACAGATATAGGTGGTACTATCACTTTTTCATGTTGTGTGTGAAGAGCACAAATGAGATATGTTGTTACTGAGAAAAGTGATAAGCTTGTGAAGACAATATTACACACCAGACATCTTGAAACGATGCTGATGGCTGGAAGCAGCAGTTGTAGTCAAAGCCTAGAAACATTCCGTACCAGTATAACAATATAAACTGCAGTCCGGTGAGAAGTTGCTGTTCTGGTTTGGTTTTTTTTTTCAGGAAGCTGTTACTGAGATAATAGTCCCAACTGTTTTTTAACTGGAAAAAAATAAAAAGATGAACCTTATAATGTTGAACTGATGTAGGAAAACAGTGAATTTTTTAAAAAATATTTTTTGTGCATTGGCTTTTTAAATGGTTGGTAGAACACAAGCTCTTTTTCCATTGCACACCAAATGCTTCTTAAATAGCTCTTTGTAGTTTGACAGTAAATTTGCAGCATTCTGAATTAAAGACCGCTGAATGGATCAGAACATTCCACTTAAGGTTTTGGTTTTATTTTCAATTTAAATTTATTAAAAACACTGGGTAGTTGAGTGGCCTCTTAATTGAGATACAACTTCGTAAGCCTTTTCATGTATGAAAATGGTCTTTAGAGTAGCTGCTCTGCTCTGTGCTGATAGAGGGAGATCTGTTACAATAATAACAACTGTAAAACAAATACCTAAGATGTGTTTAGTCTGGGAATTTGCACTGACTCCTTTAATCTCAATACATGTGTCTAATAAACACTATACTGGAAAAATTGGTTTGAGTCACGTATGGCACACAGATCCACTAACGGGTTCTCTGGCCTGTTCAGGGGAGCTGAAGTATCTTCACTCTGTAACTTCGCTCTAGATCTGAGTTACATCCAGATCACAAGCACTCCTAGATCCATTTCTTTTGGAAAAGCTCATCTTTTGAATAAAGACCATTATACAGAGTGATAACATTGAGGCCAAACAGTGGCAGTTCAGGGCTGGTTCTTTTGCAGAGCCCTTCCTGGATGCTGGGGATGAGCTGTGTTTATTCTAGTTAGGTGCTGCCGTAGGATACCTCGGGCCTGATGCCTGTGGTTGGGAAGCGTGAGCAAGTAACAAAGTGCTACTTCTGAGCCTTTATGTAGACACATCAGTTGCACTCTTTGATGGTTTTACTTGATGCGTCTGTGAGTCAGTCTTTGGGGAGCATAACAGCCTAGTTATGACTGCCTTCTTGCATATACAGCTACTGTGAGGAGATAAGACTTTTATTTTGCAGGGGCTTCATTATCTAATATTGCTAGGCTGTGATAACGTATAGTGGTGTGTGTTTGAGAACGGACTTTGGCTTCAGTGTCTTATTTCCTCTTGGGTGTAATACAAGGATTCTTGAGTAAATAATTTATAAATCACTAGCGTTTCTATATATTTCTACCTAATGTTACTGTGTCTGGGAAACCTGGATCCTTCCTAGACATCCTACAACTTAAATACTTAACTTGGATATCATGAGCTATTTTCTCATACCAAAGGTCAGTTTCTACATTTTACTTTTGCGTTCTCCCTGTATATGAGCTGTCTTTTTAAGAACAGTTCACCAATACGACTTCAGGATTTTGCTGTGGAGGGAGTTCTAGACTTAACTTAATCCCCGATTTCTTTCCAACATATGTCTCTTGTGTATGGCAAATCTCTAAAGCATAACATCATTCAGAGTAGTAGTTGGAAAAGTTATGTTGACTTCTTGTTAATAGCCAGTTAATGTATTCTGCTGGGACTTTATAACTCTCAGAGAACTTTGTGACCTTAAAAATGTGTCTTCTCAAAATGTCCTGCTGACCTTATTTGTTAGGTAGATTCTTTGATTACTTTCATCTGTTTCTTTGGAGAATGGATCAAGCTTCCTTCTTTCCCCCAGATGGCATTTGAGTCACTACTTTGGAGAGAGAGAAGTTACTGAAAAGGCTTTAACTAAAAGGTGATGATACTGAAAAAATGGTTAAACTTCATATGAGGCAAATGGGACAAAACTTGTGGTCCAGCAGAGTAAGATTCAAAACCAATTGGTGAGAAAAATCTTGATCTTCCTATTCTTTTTTTGATGCTCTTGCATTGTCTAAGCTGAGTAGATGACTTTCCTTACCCCTTCTTTGCAAGAACCATTCATTATGAATGCACATCTGTGATAGAAGTGTTTGGGATGAATAGACAAACTTGTGCTGTGTTTTCTTCCATCCCAAGTCTTCTGTGGATACAAAGGGACAAGAACACTGCTCATGAACCAGCCCCATTAATAAGGCTGCCAGTCACATCTTGAAAAATAAAGGTCATCCCTCTTGCTCATGCAAAACTATTCTTGATTAACATGTACTCAAAAGTATGCAGATGCTTGATAAAAATTTATAGCCAGAGCTGAGTTTTGCAACTGTATGCAGTAGACTATATTTTAGTCTTCCAAATCTATGCGCCTGTTTTTACAGAAAGGTTTTTAATTGCCTGAGCTGGCACCAAACAAAGTTCTATGAGTGGGGTGATGTTCTTCACCACTGATTGGCCTAAAAATCAGTTCCTCATTTGAAGAGTGAGCAGGGAACAGTCCTGAACCATGAAACTTGCCTTTTGAAATTAGAAGATAATATACTTATTAAATCTGGGCTTAAAATACGGTTCTGATTATTGTCTGGAACTTTACTGGAAACTCAAATGCTGCAAAACCACATAGTTTCCTTCTAATTCTGGTTTACTCTGGCAAAATTCGTTAAATTTCCTTGTTCTTGAGTGCTTGATTGGTCTCATTAGTAATTATGGCTGTCTTATAGTCAGCAGCAGTACTTAGCAGAAAGAGCTTTGATGTGAACTTCGGGAAAATTCCCTTAGTTAACACCAGGTTAGTGTACCTGATAGTCATGAAGGTGGCTAATTGCTTAAACTAGAATGTTTCTCTTTGGCCAACTCAATTTTCCAGAGGGAGAGAGATGGGGAAGGTCCTTCAGACTTCCCAGTTTGCAAATACTGTTTGCTGTTAGGTTTAAATGTTTTTCATCCCAGTCAGTAAATTTTCCAAGAGGAAAGGTTCCATGTTTTTGAGAACCACTGCACCTGGCTGCTTAGGGTTTGAGGTTGTATGCAAATTGCTTAACATCAAAGGGAAAGAAAATATCTACACTCTAGCAGAAACTTAATGTCTCTTCCCCATGTGGAAGTAAGCCCCTGACCCTCATACATTTCTACAAAAACTTAGAAGCAGGATCTTGGATTTCTGCTTCTCTTCCCACAGGGTTTCAGAAACTGGGTGTTGTTGAATTTTGAGTGTGGTATGGCAAAGAGTCCCTGATGAGAAACTGATTTTCTAAATGGTTTCTCTAAGGGAAGAGGTGCTATTCTATTAACCCCTGTCTTAGTTGGTTGTTTTATTTTTTTAATATAATGCAATTAAAATTATTTGTGACTCTACATCAAGCCTTAATGGAGGGAAAGAAATCTGTTTTCCAAAAATCCACATCCTAAAGCCAGTTTGGTGCTTAAGAGAACTGTATTAGGAAAACTTCAGTTTAACTTGGCATTTTGTTCTGAACTGAAATTTATCTGTTAGCTCTTGCTGCAATTATTAATCCATCAATTTAAAAAGCTGTGTTCTTGTTCCCCTGCGTGCCCCCCCCCCCAACTTTTTAATGTTCATAAAATATTCAGATGGATGTAACTAGCTCCGTTCCAACTATGGTGGCCAATTTCTCCTTTCTATAAAATGTGCTCAAATACCCAGTAGTGGATCAAGAGTACACCTGAAATTTTGGTATCAAGTCAAATTTTAGTAATTATCCGTTAGACTTTTATTAAATGAAAATGTATTTCCTTTTTTGAAGCTATTCAATTTCAGAATAAATTTTAGTAATGCATCTAACGTATAAAATAAGTCTTCAGAGTTATGTTTTAGTTAATTGTCAGATTTAAATTTTCTGATGGCCTTAAACATACCTGTATATATGTCTTTGCAGTTCTTTAACTCAACGTTTAAAACAAGTTGGTCCATGGTTATGTAAACACTTGAAAAATAAATCTATTTAAATGTTTTATGTCCTTCCCTTTTAAGCAAATACTTCATACCTATACCTTGAGGAATTGTCTTGCTACACTTCTGTTGCATTGGTGGTTTTGTCTCAGTAACTGGGTTTACCTGGGTTCACCTGCTCAAAAAGGACTGTTCTACAGCCTTTATGATTATTAATTCAATAGTTTAATCATATTTTTGCTATATTTTAAAACTTAAATATTTTATCCCAAAATACATCCAGTGGTATTAAACACATTTTTCAATCTACAATGTTACCTGGTTTTAAATACTTCATTGTTCAAATGTTTAAATTCAAAACTCTTTTTTTTTTGGCAGTATTAAAAGCTAAGAATAAATACATCTATGCAAATAGCTTGGCTCAACTTTGGTATTGAAAGGTTAATGTTACCGATTCTAGGTTATTAGGAATAGTTTTGCTGTCAGTTTTAGAATTTAGTGAAAATTTTAGTTGACGTTTAGTGTTTCTGAAGACTTACCAGAATTTAAACCAAGACAGATTGATAAATAGTTTTCCTGTAGCAGCTTCCCAGTTGTGCAACTTGGGATTTTGTATAGAAAACTTTCAAACAGCTGTGGTTTTATTTAAACAGTGGAGCTTAAATGTTATAAACTGCTTAGTTTTATTGAGAAAGCAAGGTTCCTAACATTTCTTGGATTTTTGGAATTTTGTACCAGATAATGTTTCCTGAAGATTTGTTATTTTTCTATGTGCTCTGCTTTCTGCAGTCTTGTTTCCTTGGGAATACCATGTATCCAAATGCCATTTTTTTTTTTCCTTTTTTTTTTTCCTCTCAACAGTACGGAAGGACACAGAGTGACAGTGTATTGCTGATGTAGAACTGCAGTAGGTGGAAAGAGAATGTCTATAAAATCGTTAAGAGGCATGGTGTTTACTCCAACAGGGCTGGAATTTGCAAGCAAGATTTACGTAGAACAAAGGCTTTTAAAAATTAAAATCAGTGTTGCCATTGCCATTGAAGCTTGGTTTACCCCCTTTTTACAGTCAGTTGTACTAAAGTCACCAAACTAAACCAACATGCAATACATGTGGAAGTTCCTGGCCCCTGTTACTGGACTGGTTTGTATCTCTGTGAGATTTTGAGAGCTGGCTGGTCACAGGAGTCTGGGTTATTTCCAGGTGCTAAATTGTTTTGGTTCTGTGATATGTAACTGAGGATCCAAAGGTGATTTTAAAAGTAGCTTCCACAACTCCTGTGTTGTTCCTGGATGGAGAATCCGTGTTATTTAAGCAATTACTTTATGCTCGCTTGTTGTCACCACAATACATTCTAAGCCGAGTCCTTGGTTCTCTCTCAGCTGGAGGTCAGTCAGGCCTATAGAACCCTCTCCCCCTTCTCCTCAAGCAGGGTGCAGGTACCTGCTGCCTCCGCGGCCGTGGGCAGTGCCGCCTGCCAGCTGCCGCCCTTTCGGAAACACTTCCCCGCCTGCTGCAGGAGCCCATTGCGGCGAGGGGCAGCCAGGAGCAGTTTAACATAGCTAAAACTGTGAATTAATAAACGCGCTGTCGAGGCTCTGAGCAACGTGTGTTTCCTCAACTCCACCGCGACTTTCCCGTGTGGAAAACTAGACTAAATTATTCTGGTTTGTGTTTTAAATATCTGCACCTAAGTCCGTGCAGGCGAGCGGCGGGGCAGCCCTGGGGTCCTTCCGCGTGCGCGGCGCGCGCGCGCTCCCTG
>NW_020799103.1:9332419-9365887 GCF_003259725.1 Athene cunicularia
GCATCTAACGTATAAAATAAGTCTTCAGAGTTATGTTTTAGTTAATTGTCAGATTTAAATTTTCTGATGGCCTTAAACATACCTGTATATATGTCTTTGCAGTTCTTTAACTCAACGTTTAAAACAAGTTGGTCCATGGTTATGTAAACACTTGAGGCCCGCGGCCATGCAGCGCCGCAAGGTGGACAACCGCATTCGCGTCCTGATCGAGAACGGCGTGGCGGAGCGGCAGCGGGCCCTCTTCGTGGTGGTCGGCGACCGCGGGAAGGACCAGGTAGTCCTCTCCCGGCGGGCGGGGGACGGTGGCGGCGGTGGGTTTGGACCGGGCCTTTGAAGAAGGGTTGGCCTGTAATCCCCCGGTACCGGCCCCTTTTCCTCTGTAAAGTAATTGTTAAAAACCGTTGCACAGAGTGAGGCAGAGCAATGGCGCGCCTCAGCGTGCGTGAGGTAACTCCCCGCGGTGCAGAAACGCCAAGGGGTGCTAGGGATGGTTTAGGAGACTTTGTCCTTAAACGTCTCCTGTTTGAGAAGCTCCTGAACATTAAACAAAAACGACTACAGGCAAATAGAAATATTTAAATTTTTTTAAACTGAGAAAAAAAGATATTTTATTTTCTGGCTAGCACGAGCTTTTATTCCTATTTCAGTTCTGCTATAAGGTGTTACGGTTTTGCTCTCGAGCCGTGTTTTATGTACTGAGTCATCTTGCAGATGTCACCACACCAGAACTTGGACTGGACCTGCTTTGTAGCGTTGTATGAAATAAATTAACCACTAAACTCTAGATTTGTGGTTTTTGAGTGAAAAGGGAAAGAACAGCATGGCAAAAGCATAAAGTTTTAGGATAAGTCAACTCAGCTCCAGTTCCTGAGGAAGTAAAATAAGCTAGTTATAAAAAAAAAAACAAACCTGAAAATAATGAGTTTATCAGGTGCTAGTACAAGAAAGTTGTCACTGATTCACTGCTGAAGATGGATGAGTTCTGATGGGGCATATCCTGTGTCTGGCTGCGTTCATTATTTTCACTGATGAGTTGGATTCCAAAGCAGCAACCGTGCCTACTGAACATGCACTAATCCACAAGAGGATTAAAATACAAAATGAAATCTTGTTAAATAGTAGAAATTGTCTGAAATACGTTTTTGCGAAACGTGCTATAGAGACAAATACCAGGAACTGTCTTTAGCCTGGAATAATCGCCTTCTCTTTGTGCAGTTGTTAGCAGTTCTGCCAGAGAAGAGTGTAAAGGACACGAAATGTATAATTCAGTGTTTTCAATGTCATGCAGCCCCGGAGAAGGCACAGATACACAGATCTGTGTAAAAAGGGAGTGTAACATGCCAAGGGATCCTTCTGTTTTGCAGAGAGTCGCTTGGTAGAAAACACAAAATCAAGTACAGCAAAATATTTTACTCTTTGATGTTAACTTGTGAATATAGTTGTTCATGAACGTTTCTGTGTTTTGGCAGGTGGTTATACTTCATCACATGTTGTCTAAAGCAACTGTGAAGGCCAGACCCTCTGTCCTATGGTGTTACAAAAAAGAGCTGGGATTTAGCAGGTAAAATATCTCTTGTGTCTTGTGTGAAGCAAAAGCTCTGTGACTGGTCTGCTGAGCTTAGGTTGCATGATTCAGTTGTAAGGAGAAACAAGATTTGTTCTTGGAGGAGCTATGGGATGTTTGGTCTTCCAGAACTAAAATTTGGCATCTGTAATACAGTTGACACCAGCACTAGGCACTTCAGGTTTCTTTCTGTAGCTCTAATGCTAATTCTGCTGTCCTGGACCAATCTCTCCCTCACTTTCTTAACCTCAGAAGGCCAAAACTTAATTCCTCAGCTTTTTAGCCTCAGTAATATTTATGCCTGAATGCAGATTAAGCATTAGTATGCCTTCATTTTGAAAAAGCATTTAAAATTTTAATTCATAGATTTGTGTGCATACTTACAGTCTGCACACAGTCAGGAAGGGAGCATTACCTCAAACCGTGATTCCAACCAAGCGGTTTCTTGCAAAACCAGCTGGTTCTGTGTGACAGCCACCTCTTGGGGCTGAAGTCATGGGGGAATATGTCATGAAAGCAGCAAATGTGATCCAAGATTTCCTTGGAGGCTGCACTCTGGCTTCCAGTTAGACTTGAACGTAGGCCTGAATACACTTTTCTCAAACCTTCTTCCAAGAAAACTCCTGTATAATTTTGTTCTCTAGCCACCGGAAGAAGAGGATGAGACAACTACAGAAGAAGATTAAAAGTGGGACTTTAAACATAAAGGATGATGATCCTTTTGAGTTATTTATAGCAGCCACAAACATTCGCTACTGCTATTATAATGAAACTCATAAGATTCTTGGGAACACTTTCGGCATGTGTGTACTTCAGGTAAGGAGTTAAACTTTTGAGTTAAGAAGGACGTTGCACTTCTATCAATTGCTTTCAGTCTTAAGTGCTGCAGGAATAGTATTTGTTGGTTCTGTTATTTCAATTATGATGACATTATGTGTCTTTTACAAGTTTTGTGAAGATGAGATAACCTTGCTGGTAGAATTTTAATGTGATGTTTGTTACTGCAAATGTTAAGTGTGAATTAAGCTTTGAGAAATAATGTTTTCAGCCTTTCTGTTCCTTTTTGTAGGTGCTAGTCATACTGATCAACTCTAGGCAACTTCGAAATTTTATTTATTTCCTAGGATTTTGAGGCCTTGACTCCAAACCTGCTAGCTAGAACTGTTGAAACAGTAGAAGGTGGTGGAATTGTGGTGATTCTCTTGAGAACTATGAACTCACTGAAGCAGCTCTACACTATGACCATGGTATGTTCAACACAGTATCTCTAAGCAGGTACATAGTGGTGATGCTATATGGTTATTTTTTGCTTTTGTTATGGGCTGTGATCTTCCTTCCATCATTTTTCCCCATTCCTTCATTGACATCTATGATTGCATGTCATGTTCAGGCAGTTCTGCCAGCCTCTGTGTCTTGAAATGCTGCTGGATTACAAGAAAGAAACACCTGTCGTTCACAAATGTGACTTCGTTCTTTTGTTTCACAATAGTTTTGGAAAGTATTTTTACTATCTGCCCTTAAAAATAGGCCTTTTGAGTGTTTTGTGACCTGTTGCTATGTGAGATCAGCTTCACAGCTTGTGTATGTTTTTACATACGAACTATTCATAGAATCCCAGGTTGGAAGGGACCTCAAGGATCATCTGGTCCAACCTTTCTTGGCAAAAACACAGTCTAGACAAGATGGCCCAGCACCTTTTTCATCTGAATCTTAAAAATATCCAGTGTTGGGGAATCCACCACTTCCCTGGGGAGACGATTCCAATAACTGATTGTTGTAATTGTAAAAAATTTTCCTCTTATGTTTCAAATTGACACTGAGTATACTTACACCTAGAGCAGGAACTGTTTCCATTAGTAATAATGCCAGTAGATGAATTAAAATGATAGACTGGGGGTTTTTTAGCATCCCTGAGGCGTTTGAAATGTTCTGTACCTGGCAGAATTGAGCTCTTAAGTCAGGCAAGAATAAGACCATTGTGAAAACTATTGGTTTTCCCACTATTGGTGGGAAAAGTACATTTTAACAAGTATTTGGAAAATGTGGAAGTTTCATAACAAACAGAAAATTAGAATCCTGTCTGGGATGATGATGGCAAGGGAGACTGTAATCCACAAGAGTGGAAAAGAAGTTGGATCATCCCATGAGTAACAGTCTTGTAAATGACACTCAGTGCTGTTCATTCTCTAGACTGACTTTTTCTTTTTGTTTCAGGATGTACACTCTCGATACAGAACAGAGGCACACCAGGACGTTGTAGGACGGTTTAATGAGAGGTAAATTATTAAGAGTGTAAAGGATCTGGGCTTTATGCCCAAAAAAAGCATCTGGAGCAATGTCATGTATTCATATTAGGAAAGTATCCTACACGTTTGCATAGGAATGGGATTTCTTGGCTGCTTCAGTGAAGTTTTTGTCTGTTGTTCTGGAAACAGAGTTTCTTGTTGGAGGAATTGTGTACTGTATTTTGGCACATGTTACAAGGGATATATGCAGATAGGCCCAAATTTGTAAACTGTTGTGAGTCCCTTTTGTGAAATGCTCTGTAGAAACATGTGCTCCAGGTGCACCGAAGTTCAGATACTTATTGCACTACTGCAAAACATAAAACTGCTTAGTGGAGAGTGTTCTTTGTGGTTGTAGAATTGTCTTGTATAGGTGTTTCCTCTGCTTTTGTTGTATAGAATAAGCAGCTCTTAGTGAGTGAGCCCTTGCTCTAGCCATAGGAAAACTGCAGAAACCTTTAGCATGCAGGTGGTTATGTGATGTCAGAAATGACAAGAATGAATAAGCCAGCACTGACCATGGCCTTTGGGGGTCAACACTTGTCACAATTGCTGTGGATTCGCTCTTGCACTTTTATGCAGCCACCTTCCACTTAAATGCTCTCTTGATAGATCATCTTTAGTTAGCTTTCTTCTCTGGAGACGTTCTGGTAAGTGGGTGCCTGTTTTGTGTAGATGATCCTGATTTTATGGTAAGAGGCATACTGCCAGTTGTGTGAACTTGTCGTAGCTCAGCTGTAAGCAGCTGTAGCTGTAAGTACTGTGTCTAGCTTTAGAAAAGGATTTAAATTAACTACCAGAATACAACTGTATTACTAGTGTTTTTACTGAGTTGCCTTTCCTTGACTGCTCAGGTTCATTCTGTCTCTGGCCTCATGCAAGAATTGCATTGTGATTGATGATCAGCTGAATATCTTGCCCATCTCCAGTCATGTTGCAAACATCACACCTGTTCCACCACAGTCGCAGGTCAGTAAGGAACGTCGGCCTTTTTCCTTGGGAGAAATTGGTCTGAATTGACCATGGAGTGTTAAAAAATTTTAAAAAGAGGAAGCTTTTCTGTCACCCTGATTTATATCAAATAATGGTCTTGCAGAGAGGAAGTAGAATGTTCTGCAAAAACTATACCTGGTATGGGTGAAGTATGGGAAGCCGTCTTTTCTTTCTTCCTTGTTTTTTTTTCTGTCACAGCTTTTTTTTTGTGCCTGCCCTGTACTTACTGATTTTGCCATATTGCTGTTTAGCCTAGCAAGATGGAGCTTAATTGCTGTGGTTGCTGTTTCAGAAGTGCATAGAGAGATTTTAAGCTGATGGACAGTTGGGATGAGATAAATAAAAAGACCTTTTGACACTTGGAGGGTGGGAAAACACTTCAGAAATAAGTATATTACAAGCTCAGGAGACACCTAATATCTAGAAGCTGTGATAGTTTCAGAGTCACACATGCCACATCTTGGGAGATGTTCACTGAATATAAGCCAGACATATAGCTTGCACTGTTAGAAATGTATCCTTTTATCACTTTCAGTTGTAGACTAAAGTAAAATGGAACCAGTTTTAAATAGAAATCTTTATGCTTTTGCACTGGTTCACTGGTTTGTGTGGCCTAAGAAATACCAACATAGGTTCTGCCAGAGATGGTAAAAGCATTTTAACAGAGCACTGATCTTAAAATCCAGAGTAACTCCCCCTTAGCATTATAACAATATTGACAGTAGTGCAAATGTTTATCTGTTGGATGGATAGACTAATGCCTTTGGAATTCGAAGTGACAATAAGGAAAATCAGAATTCATTCCTACTTAAAATTGATCTATTTTGTATGCAAGTTTATTGTTTGACTTTGAAAATCTTGATATTGGTTTGAAAACTGTTGCTGCTGCAGTATTTTTTCCCCCTGTATGGCAATACGTACAGCTCATGTGACAGCTGTAACAAAGATCGTAAAGTTTTTTACATCCTAAAGTCTGAAAAATTAATTGAATTCTTCAGAAAATTTGTTCGTGGCCTCTTCTTCCTAGCAATGGCATTCTCCAGTTACTACATACTGAAAAATCCTTTCCTTTTTTCCTCCAAGCTTGGGGAAGCCAGGATACTCACCTCCTGTGTAACCATTCTCCTGAAGATGTATTGAAATTGAAGTGTTAAATATCTGTCTGTCCATTTAAATGTTTCTGTTTCTAGGGAGCACATTTCACTTGTGGTAACATTTCCTTTTCCTGCCTGATGAAAGATATCAGAAGACATCACAAAGGTATAACTGAGCTTGAAGTGCCCTTTACTAATCCTGTTCTGGTAAATCCTGTGCTTATAGGAAGATAGCCTCAGGCCACAGGACTTGGAGCTGAAAGAACTGAAAGAGAGCTTACAGGATACACAGCCTGTAGGAGTTTTGGTGGATGGCTGTAAAACCCTGGATCAGGTTGGTGTGGTGTTTAAATTTAAGATACTCTGTGCTTGACAGTTGCCTTAGGTACTGATGTTTGTGTCTCATCGTGCATGTAATCCAGTCAGTGTGACCAGTGATGGGTGTGGCCTTAGAGAATTTCCTTGAAAAATTGATTGGACATGGTAACTCAACAACAGTATCAGTGATTTTCTTCATGAAGTTGAGGATAAGTGTAAGGACTAGAATGGAGACAGGGAGCTGGTCTGGAGAAGTCTGCATTTAAAAACATGATGAGCTCTCAGGGTTTGAAATATGCAGGAAACTTAACTTGAAGTTTCTGTTCAGTTTAGTTCTGAATAGAAGTTGAAAATCTTCATCATGTTTTAGTATGCCCCTATTCTTGGTTGGATGGTTTTTTTTTACTCCAATTAGAGAATCACTGACTAGTGCAAATGAAGGCCCTCTTGCAGTTGTCTTTCCTGTTTTCGAGTATCTACTGAGAAGCTGCAGTTCAGCCTGTTGGCTCCCAGAGCTGTGCACTGTTTAAGTTCTTTTGTAGTAGATCTTCTCACTGCCCAGATCGTTCATCTTCCTCCTCTGAGAGCGTTGTGCCTCTTTTTGTCTTGCTGGATATACCCTGTGGTCAGTGACATGGAGGTAGTAATTGAGAATCACTGTACTGATTGTTGATCTGTGTTTTGACCTGTATAGTTTCCAGAACTCAGTGAGTCAGGATTACCACTTGCACATTATTTGTCTTGAGTTTTAATGTTCAACTCTCCTATCTTGTTGTTCTCTTCTGTCTTCCTGTTCTAGGAAGGAAGATGTGCTAGTGGGAAGTGTAAGGAATGCTGAAAGTAAATTAAACACAGCTGACTTCTGTTGTTTTTGTTTTTTTTTTTTCTCAACATCAGGCAAAAGCAGTTCTAAAATTTATTGAAGCCATTTCTGAGAAGACTCTACGGAGCACTGTGGCATTAACAGCAGCCAGGGGACGTGGTAAATCTGCTGCTTTGGGACTGGCTATTGCTGGAGCAGTAGCTTTTGGGTGAGTGATCCCTCTGCAATTTCCCAGCCTTTATTTGCATCCATGAGTTTAAAAGAAAAAAAAAAGATTACAGGATCTGAATATATTTGTAATTTCCAGTCCTATATCTCTCCTTTTATTCTTCTTATCTTTTGATTGCAGCATACACTGATAGTCAAGTTTTTCTATTTTATATTAATAAGAAAATATTAGTCTTTAAAAATCAAAATAAACATACATTGAGATACGTGTCTAAAGGAATCTGCTGTGTTTTGGTTATTGGGTAGAATCAACCCCTCATATAATGAAAACATTCTACTTGGTGTGTATACGTACTTGTTAGAAAAAGAGTTAAACTTCTGTTTCATTTTTCTGTGCAGTTACTCCAATATCTTTGTCACATCTCCAAGCCCTGATAACCTTCACACTCTCTTTGAGTTCATATTTAAAGGCTTTGATGCATTGCAGTATCAGGTAAGGAGCACAGACTACTTCACGATACTTTCATAGCGTATCTGTTAAGGAGGGGTTATGCATCTCATCTGTGATTTTTATTTACATATTAGGTACCAGCCTTTTTAGGAATGTTCTGCAAAAATTAATCATAGTACAGTTATGTTTCCTCCTCTATTTTTAAGTTGGGTAAATTGGGATTTTGTGAAATAGTTTTTATCATAATAAATAATTTCTCAGTTCTCAGGCCTCTGAAGCTTTTGTTACAAGAGTTTTTAACTAGAATCTGAAATAACAGTTTATTCTTAGCTTATTTGATGATAACGGTAAACTATTTTCCTTAGATCTTGGCTTGTTCGTACTGTTTAACAGTGCTTTCTTTCAGGAACATCTGGACTATGAGATTGTTCAGTCCTTAAATCCGGAGTTTAACAAGGCTGTTGTCAGAGTGAATGTGTTCAAGGAGCACAGACAGACCATTCAGGTAATTTGAGTCTTGCACTCTTGCCTTTCTATTTCATGTTCCTAACTGTTGGCTTTACTGATGCTGTAGTTGTTTTGATTTTAAGCATGTTCATTTTATGTGATGTGTAACTGTCCTGATTGATGTTACTTTAAGGCAGACATTTTTTTCTGGAGAGTGATTTTCACAAAGTATTTTATTTCTTTCTGTGAATAACTCACAGATTGCACAGCTCCCTTGGTAATTGCTTGTGGGTCTCTTCTTGAAACAAAAGCAAAGGAGAGTGAAAGAAACAGTGAAGGAAGAGCATATGTTGCTAGTGATTCTTTCCTTTATTTTCATGATCCTTACAATAAATTTGTGTGGAAAAGTGCAAAACAAGATGTGTGATACAGTTCTTGTTAGAGTAACACAAACCCTGTCCTGACTGTTTTCATGCCTCAGTCTCTGGCTTGATGGTCATGGAGAATAGGGAGGGCAGACAGCTTTCCAGGGCTCCAGCTTTGCCAACTGACATTTCCCTAGTTCCCAGACAAGCTGTTGTTGACAGTGACAGTGCCCTCTCGTTCCTTGCAGTACATACACCCCGCTGATTCTGTAAAATTGGGTCAAGCTGAACTTGTTGTGATTGACGAAGCTGCTGCCATTCCTCTACCCCTGGTGAAAAACCTCCTAGGCCCTTACCTTGTTTTCATGGCTTCTACGATCAACGGGTAAGGCTTGAGCAGCAACTGTCTACCTGGGTAATCCTGCCAGTGGATTATTTCTTATCTACAGTACCTTTTTTACATGCTATTACATTAGGGCTTGATAATTCTTGATTTGTTGTGGAACTGCTCCTTAAAATAACATAGTACTTGAACTTTCCTTTGGTTTTGTGGTGGATTCATTTAAGTATTTGACTTGCACCTCTTGTGTTCTGCTACAAGGAGCAAATACATAAAGAGGATTCTGCAGTCTGTTAGGAGAGAGGGAAGAATGAAATCTTCCTTCCAGTATGGTGAGACTAAGAAAGCAACAGGGCAGGCCAGCCTGTCCTACATGCACAAGAACATGAAAAGGCAGCGGTTCTTGTGGATGGATGGGGCCCTCGCAGGCCTCAGAATGGCCCGTAGCTCTGGATGGCAGCCTGGCTCTGTGCTGGAGCTTCCCCATGCCTCAGGATTGCTCTTTGGTTATTTGCTTCAGACTTTCGTATTCTGCTTTTCAGGTATGAGGGTACTGGCCGATCACTGTCTCTGAAGCTCATTCAGCAGCTCCGTCAACAGAGTGCCCAAACCCAGGTCACCATGACAGCAGAGAACAAATCTACAGCTACAGCTAAACTCACCTCAGGTATTCCATTGTACGCAGGACTGCGGTGTGTGACTGTGATCCCGCATCCCTGTGGTATCCCCTGTGGCCATGTACCTTCCAGATTTTCAGATATAAATGCTTTTTAAGTGATAAAAGCTATATGAGTAATGATTTTCTAATCTCCTGGGAGCCCCTCAGAGGACACTGATCCTGTTGGATTCTTTGCTCGCTGTAATTTCCAACATTGGATGTTCTCTGAAATCCGTTTGCAGCTCGTACTCTGCATGAAGTCTCCCTCCATGAGTCCATCAGATACGCCCCTGGTGACCCAGTTGAGAAGTGGCTGAATGATCTGCTGTGTTTGGACTGTCTCAGCATCACCAGAATTATCTCTGGCTGCCCACTGCCTGAGACTTGTGACCTGTATCCTTACTCAGATGTTGTGCTCTGATCAAGACGTATTGCTTTCAGGTGAAGGAGATTTTTTCAAACTGAGTAATAGTAGGTTCTCCAGCTAACATGGTAACCCTCAGCACATGATCTTTTGGCAAAAGTCTTATCAAGAGACCGTACTTGTGGAGTTCAGTTTTTACCCCCCTGCCTTATAAAACCAGGTGTGTGTGTTACCAGGACATTACCAAATTCCAGTTTTACTGCAGAGACAATCCTAAGGAAGGGTTGAATGAAGGGAAGTCCTTGTTGGAGTTGTAGAAGGTTTGACTTTACATATGAAGGGTGTGAAAGCTATGAACACTGCCCAAAGTCATTCTTGTATACAGAGCTGTACGGTCTAAGAGCACAAGCCAGCATGTAGCCCAAAGCTGTAAGGAAAATATTGCTCCTAAACCAACAAGGTGATTTTTCCTGGTTTCCAGGGAAGTTGTCTCCTTAACCCCTATGTTTAGATACTACGTAAATAGAGATACACTTTTTTGTTACCACAGAGCATCAGAAGTTTTTCTGCAGAGACTGATGGCCCTTTATGTGGCTTCACACTACAAGGTAAAGCTTGTGCTACTTCTATCAAAATTTCAGCCAGGAATTTTGTGGAGCGAGCAGTGCTTGTTATGAGTGTAATTGAATTGGCTTAATTGAGGTTTCTGAACAGCTTCAGTCGCTTCTTGTATACAGGTAAGACCTCTGCCTTGATCTTGGCTGAATAGACTGGATTTATAGATATCTGGAACATTTTTGTCATGAGAAATTCTGGAGGCTGTATTCTAGATGAGCCAACAAGCTTGTCAGAAGAGTATCAGTGATGAACTTCTCTTGCAGTTCTCTTTACCATATTCTAGGAGCCTCAAGTTAACGAAAAGGGTAGTACCATTTTACTACTGAAAAGAGTTATAATTGATCTCAAGGTTTCAAGACCATGACTGACTAGTAGATATGAGTGGTGAAGTCTGTAAGTACTGAGTACTAAAAATCTGACACTTAAGGTTTGGTAGGTTAAGAGATAAGTAGCTGTATAAAAATGGAAAGTTCAGCTCCATACATATTAGAGCAAGTGGTTTCACTTGAGAAAAACAGATGCTGTCAGGTAGTTTAATATCCATGAACTGGCCTGTGAACTACTTCAGCAGTATTGTACTAGTTCTAAGATTTTTAATAGCCCTAAATTCAGAAAACAGGATTGTTTAGTCAGTTGCTAACATTACACTGGACTTTCAAACTCTTCTCAGGGAATAATTCTTCAACTTCCTGCTATGTCTTTACCCTCCAGAACTCTCCCAATGACCTCCAGATGCTATCTGATGCACCTGCCCATCATCTTTTTTGCCTTTTGCCACCTGTTCCACCCACCCAGAATTCGTTACCGGAGGTACTTGCTGTTGTTCAGGTAAGAGAGCAGTGTGTATCGATGAGGTGAGCTGTTCAACAGTGAAGCAGTGTGCTATGGGAGCAATGTACTATCTAGAAGTAGATGATAGTTTAGGGCTGTGCTTTTGTGTGTGTTGCAAGTGTATTAAGGCCATTTTTTTACCTCCACTTTCTTTTGTAAACATGAATTGCTGTGTAAGTACGCTGTGATGCTGATCCTTTCACATAGACCTCCCAGTCTCCACAAAGTGTTTGTGCTGAGAAGCCTTCTGAGGAGCTGAACTACTGCTTCAAGAGATTACTTCATCTTCCCCTTTCAACTTCTTGCAAGGAGAGTTGGTTCACTGATTCACTCTGCTTATCACCTGTTTCTACCATTCCTTTTATTTTCAGTAGAACTGCAAAAATACAAACTCCTCAGATGTACATGCTTAGAGGTGTAGAAGTAGTTCAGCCCTTGACCGTTGGGTATCTGACTATATGCTTCCTTCATTCCGTAAGAACACAGACAGTTTCTTAATTATCTGCATTTGATGTAGGTAGTTAAATCTACTGTTTCTTAAAAGAAAAAGCCCCATATATGACATCTAAAGAGAAATATTAGTGGGACAAGCTTTTATGTTTCCTGTTGACGGACTACAGAAAATGCATAGAGCATCTTCTGTGCTTTAATTTCGTCAGGCTTCTGTTGCACCACAGTGTAACTCCCCCTGCATCAGAGGTACCTGGCTGGCACTGGTGTGCTTTTTGAGACAGGGCTTTTAGGGGCAGAGCCTGTTTGTTGACAGAACCACAGAATCATCAGGGTTGGAAAAGCCCTTGCAGATCCTCCGGTCCAGCCATGAACGTCACCCTGACCGTTCCCAACTCTCCCAGATCTCTCAGCGCTGGGTCAACCCGACTCTTCAACCCCTCCAGGGATGGGGACTCCCCCCCCTGCCCTGGGCAGCCCATTCCAACGCCCAACAGCCCCTTCTGCAAAGAAATCCTTCCTCAGAGCCAGCCTGACCCTGCCCTGGGCAGCTTGAGGCCATTCCCTCTGGGCCTGGCTCTTGGCATATTGTTGGCCTGTTTGTTTGCTTGTCATGTTGCAGAGCATGAAATGTCAATACTGTGTAATGGACTCATGAGTATAAATTTTGATTCTGCTGTAGTGGAGTGACTGTAGGAGAAAACACTTTTTCTCCATTAATGGTCTTTTACCTTTTCTGGCAGGTGTGCATGGAGGGAGAGATCTCTCGCCAGTCTATCATGAACAGCCTTTCTAGGGGAAAGAAAGCTTCTGGTGATCTTATTCCCTGGACTGTTTCAGAGCAGGTGAATAATTTGGCTGTGTACTCACACCCAGGATATATTTCAGCTGTTATTTCTAATTTCCCGGGTACCTATCTGTGTTCTTTAAATTAACTTCTATCTCTTACACAGTTCCAAGATCCGGACTTCGGGGGCCTCTCTGGTGGGCGTGTTGTTCGTATTGCGGTTCATCCAGATTATCAGGGGGTAAAGTATTTTTGAATCTGGTTATTATGAATAGTCAGCGGTGGTACCATGAGAATGGCTGTACAGGCAGAATTCAAGAACAGGGTGAATGTTTCAGTTGCTCCAATTTTCAGTGTTTTAACCTTGGGGACTGAGCCAGTGGTAGTAATGGCATGAGGTCAGACACACACAAACAGTGAGATGCCACAGCAGTGGGGGTGGCATTGCTTTCCTCTGTGTGGTTAGCAAACCAGCTCCTGTCATTACTAGTCACTGTTGGAGCATGCCAGCATCCCAAGCAGCAGTACACAATCAAGATCCAGCAACATTTATTGTGAGATTACCAAATGTTCATGCTGGTGTTTGGCACTTTCTGAGTGCCAGAGTTAAGCACTGAGAATTATTACACAGTCCTGAACTACCAACTGGTCTCATTGTGATTGCAGGCATCCAGGTTCTGTAGTGTCCTCCACAGAGCTGCTGTGTAGCAAAGAAAATGCATTTTTGCTGTGACTGAGTGATCTCTGCACTGATGATTGTTAATGGGCTTGTAAGGGGAGAATGTTGTTGCCCTGTCTTAAAAACTAGATACATCTTTTTGCTGATAGTGTATTGTTCCTACTTCACAGATGGGCTATGGCAGCAGAGCTCTGACTTTACTGCAGATGTACTATGAAGGCAAATTCCCATGTCTGGAAGAAGAAACAATTCAAAAGCCAAAAGAAATTGCAACTGTAAGCAGTGAGGTATGGAGCTCAGTACGTTTTTTGTGCTTTCTGTTGTGCTAAGTTGTTTGTTTTTCACTGTAAGTCTAATGATTCCTCTCTGTAAGGAGGAAATACATTTATTTTTTTATACAGAATAAGAGATTTGCAAATTTTTGTGAGGATTGCTACTAATGCATTTCCACTTTTTTTTCAGACTGTTAGTTTATTAGAAGAGGTTGTGACACCTCGTAAAGACTTGCCTCCTTTACTTTTCAAACTGAGTGAGAGACAAGCTGAAAACCTCGACTACCTAGGGGTATCTTATGGCCTCACACCACGATTACTCAAGTAAGACATTATTCTATTTGCTAGTTACACCCAGTGCAAAAATACAAATATATAAATTATATATAAATTATATATATTATAATGATATCTAATATATATATAAATAATATAGTGTCTAGATAAAGAGGCAGATATTTGAGCCCTTGGGTATTCTCTTTATCTCTGCATGTTTCACTTGGTGTCTAAAACTGGGAGAGCTCCAAGCTCCCTTCTCCTGTTGGGCCTTTTCCTGATGGACATTAGGGCTTCTAAGTGCATTCTTCAGGGTATTTTTTCCTCAGCCTCCTAAGGGCAAACCCATTCCCTACTTTGTTGTCTCTGTGACCCTTCTGAACAGTTAACCAGTTGTAATTGCTCAGTTTTTCCAGGCTAGAGAAGTAAGAACAGTCTGTAATAAGTAGGGAGAAGTTGAATACTGCTTCCTGTGACCTGTAGAAGCTTGAACTGCTGCTAACTTCAGAGCTAGTTGTTAGTTTCCTGACTAATGTAAATGCTTTTCACCAGCAACTGCAGCTGCTTCTTGCTTTTCTTACTATGGAGAAACTGAGGTACTGAAGCAGTAAATAACTGACTAATTTTTCTTAAGTTTTAGCTCCACCGTACAACATAGCTTTATATAAAACCATACTATTTTATAATAAATGCAAACTTCTTTAATATTAGCAAATTCTATAAAATATCTAGGTTTCTGTGACTTTCTCAGCCATAGAGTGGGAAGTTGTCAATCCCTAGTTTGTGAGACATTTTCAAAATAATACAGAATTCTTCCTGTTGCCCAAAAGCAAAGCAGTCATTTATCACCTAAAACCTTGGTTCCTTGCTGGCCTGCCCCAATTAGAGAGGACCTAGGGGGCTGTACGAGGACATGAGATGAGACTGAGTTCAGTGGAAGAAGTAAAAGCAGTAGAGGACAATTTGTGACTGACCCAGTCAGGACAATGTGAGACAGCTGTCTGTGTTTTGGCATTTCAGCTACAGAGACTGTAGCCTGTTTAGTTCCATGGCAAGCATGCGGCAAAATTCATGCCAAAATGCGATGGTCACTTGTTTAGCTGTGCAGGAGAACATCAGAACTGAATGGTTATTGTGAAATAATCTTAATCTTTGCAAATTACAAAGCAAATGGTTCAGATGTCTTTATTTGAATGATTTCAGGACAGAGGGGAAGAATAAAGTGTTTAACTACTTTTTTTAGTTATTTGACTGTTAGCTGTGGTGGGATAGATAAAAAAAGGATGAATAGTGGGATAGGGAGAGGCTGGGTTACACATGTAGGGCTTCCTGCTGAAATTTGCAACATCCTGCACAGCAGATTATCCCGTGGCCTGTGGATGTGAGTTGCCAGTGGCAGTTGCTCTGGTGGCTGTCTCCTTCCTTTTGTCTGGGATTGCCATATGTTTGGTCTCAGCAGGTCTTTTTATACTAGTCCTGCTTTTACTGGACAAAATGTACTGTAGGATCAGTTCACAACTAAGATGCAGGAAGGGACAGGAGGATGGAAAAGGATGTCAGCAGGGTTTTGCTGATCAGTCTGGGATTCTGTTTGGCCTACAAGTGACTATTTGAAACCTGTGAGGTGCCAGGGAAAATCATCATTCACTGAAGAACAGAGTCTGAAATAAACTGTAAATCCTCAGCCCAGGGTATCCCTTAGGAGTCTGTGATATTACTGGTCAGAACCTCTCTGCCTGTTTCTAAAACAGGCCCTGGAAGCATGTCAAATACAATAACTCTTGTATCATGTCTGTCAGTCTTTGAAAGTTTGTTCATTTTTTGATATCACGGTCATAATTTTTCACTTCTCTAAGTTAGAACCTCAGTCCGTTTGATTGCTGTTACTCCTTTCTGTCAGTGTTCATTTTCATTAGTTGGTGGGGTGTCTACAGACTTTTGCTTACTTTTCAGCAGTTGTTCTTGTACACTAGATAGATTGTATTTAACTACAGGTAGTATTGTCAAATCAACAGCTCTAATTCTCAGTGCATTTTTCTTTTTCCCTTTTCCCAGGTTTTGGAAACGTGCTGGATTTGTGCCAGTTTATCTAAGGCAGACACCAGTAAGTAACATACTGTGTCTGAATGAAATCCAGCCCTATTGAAATCACTGGGCATCTTTCCATTAGCTTCTGTGAGATGTGATTTGGGCAGGAAAGTTTTCTGAGGCTACATTTGGGGGTGGTTTTATGTTTGTTGTTGTTCTTTGGACCTCTAGTTAACTAAGGAAGTAAAATTTTTGCACTTAAAAAATTAGAGCAAAGGTGCAGCTGTTGAGGGTTATTATTGTAGTTATTGCTAAAATATGCAGGTGGTACTTGAACTGACTGCTCCTGCCTTCCTAGGTGTTTACAAAAAGTAGCACTAGCAGTTTAGAGTACTTTTGGAGGAATAATTTGTCCCTTGTCACTGCATTTTTCTTTTGTTTTTCTGGCTCTTGAGCTGCACCTGGAATTTGCAGTACTGGTGACTACTGGTTACCTCAGGAAGCCAAAATCCCTCGGCACTGGATTTTAACAAATTCAGGAAGTTCATAGGTTTTACATTAGGTAGTGCTGATCAGTAGCAGTTGATGCATGCACCATTGTTGTTGATTTAGAAGACCTTTGATGCCTTCAGCTGAGCATAGAGTGCAGAAGGTTCCTGGAGATGATGGGAAATATATCTTATTTGTTAGAATGACCTGACTGGTGAGCATTCGTGCATCATGCTGAAGATGCTGAATGAAGAGGACACTGAACAGGAGCCTTGGCTTACAGCCTTCTGGAAAGGTAACTCTGATTTTGATAATGCTTGAAGAATCTTCCGGGATATTTATGCTAGAGGTCCACAGGAGTTGTTTATTTGATCATCTTGCCCTACAGATTTTAGGAGGCGGTTCCTTTCTCTGCTTTCCTACCAGTTCAGCACGTTCTCTCCCTCGTTGGCATTGAATATCCTACAGAACAAAAATATCAAACAGCAGCCACAGCCACGTGAGTACCCTCGCTCTCGGTGTTCAGTTAGATTGCAGTTTAAAGTCTCTGTATATATTTATCAGAGTTCTCAAATACATGCTTTGTATGATGTCTCTTGTGCAATGCCATGAATTGCTCATGGTCAGTTACTGTGTTGTGTTCCTATCATCTAGAAAAATGCTTGTATTTCTAAGTAAAAGCTAAGAGGACATTTTCTGCCACTCAAAACAGAGTGGGGTTTTTGGTGATTTTTTTTTTTCCCCCCTGCTTTTTTCATCAAAGATTTAAGTAACCCAAAATTAGAGGGCTCCTGACTGTAACAGCTAAATGCATGACAAAACATGGATGGATGCTGACACCTGCCAAATCCAGTGTGGAGTTAAAAGAGAAGCCTTGAGTAGCAAGGGTCGGTAGGCAGAGCAGTTTGCTTAGTATTTCAGACAAACATTGTCATCAGAAATTTGGAGGTTGGAACGTGATGTCTTTCTAAGAGAGAGGCTTTAGTTCAACTGCATGTTATTGGGTTCAATCCAGCACTTGCTGGGGAAACACACAGGCAGTATAAAAACAGGGCCAGACAAGACATTTGTAACAGTCCTTCTGGCTTAAAAGCAAATTGCTGTTTTCTCAATATGCCTAACAGGGGAATCCTCCTGAGAGAACTTGGTGATCTGTGTGTTGTGGGTTTTTAGTATCTGTCTTAGTGAAAGAGTTTTAGTTTCTGCTACGAGGGAACAAAGCTCTTTAACAGCAAAACCAGTGTAAGGTAGTTAAAAGCTGGGCAAGCGGTGTTTCTCAACCCTCACTGTTTTCAGTCTCTCTGGCATCTTTAGGTTGATATGCTGGTCTGTTTTGACAGTTGTAATGTTTTTCATATGGATGTATGTTTGTCTGAAAAGACTTTAAATAACCAAGCCAGCCTGAATAGCAGTGTTGTACCTAGTGTGTGGAATTCTGAAGTGTGCTAGAAAGTGAACCTGTGGGGTAGCAGTTGGCCCTTACTCACTGGTGTGAAAAGGAACATGTTAAATACTGAGATCCTGGATAGCTGTGAAGAACAGTCTTGATGTTGTCTTTTTATTGTGCCCATCAGCCATCAGCCGTGCTGAATTAGAATCAGTTTTCATCCCATATGACCTGAAGAGATTAGAGATGTACTCTCGCAACATGGTGGACTATCATCTCATCATGGATATGGTACCTACCATTGCCAGGATGTATTTTCTCAACCAGATGGGTGACATCTCTCTCTCTGCTGCACAGTCGGTATGTATCACTGTGAGAACAAGCCGTGCTTCACCTCTCTTTGTATATATATTTGGAATAATTTACTTTTTTATGTCATCTTTAAAAAAACCCTTTGCTTCAGTTAACTGCTGCTTTTGTAGCCATTTTCATGATTTCTCCCTCTTGTAATGTTCTTCCACCTTTAGCATTTGCTTTGAATAAAATTTGTAGGGACCATACCCTGTTGTGTGTTCAGTGAAGCACTCCATGTGTTTATAATACAGTGTGAACTCTGGCTTAAAAACCTCTCAGAATCTTCTGGCTCCTGAACTGTACTTCAGGAGAAAGGTATTATCGGTGCTAAGTATGGAATAGCACCTGCCAATTACAGAATAATTTAGGGGTGTTCCTGTGCATCTGAACACGTACCAGAGAAGCCTTGGTAGGGATTGTAGAGGGTATTATGTATTTGCATTTGCTCCAAAAGCCTCTGTAACTGAAATACATGTCATTTCCTCAGGCACTTTTTCTAGGGATTGGCCTACAGCATAAATCTCTGGACCAACTGGAAAAGGAGGTGGAACTGCCCAGCAGTCAGTTGATGGGCCTCTTCAACAGAATCATCCGCAAAGTAGTCCAGGTAAGAGCATGGTGACAATGGCAATTACTGTGTAATTCCAGTACTGAGCCTGGCACCAGTAGAAAGCTGGATCAGAACTGTGTATCTTTACCATGTCCCCGGTAATTGACTGTAAACTTCTTACAAAACATAGGAAAATCCGGGTGGAAAAGCAAGTATTTATGGCATTGATTTATATAGTGTTTTCCCAAATAATAGTGCTTGCGTTATGTTTTTAAATATTGAAATGTCCTGACCAAAATGCTGAGCCTGAGCCATTTGTTTGTGATTGTTCACTGCACTGGTGGCATCTCAACTTTTCTTTAAATGACCTTGGAAAAGGGTTTTTTTTTTAAGATAGATATGAAGTCCAGCGAAATAATTGGACAGTTCTGGATCTGGTTTTCTTCCTGTATTATGTCTGTGATAAAGTGAGTAATGTGATGAGTAACATGATGGTGGGGTGGACAGAATACTTGCCAACTGCTTGCAATTGCTTGCCGAGCCTGGGGCCGCTTCTTCTCAAGGTTTGGGATATGATAGCAAAACTTCTGCAGTGTGGCATAGGTTGTTCATTAGAGAGGTGATTTGCTTACCTTGAAGAAAGTAACATACAAAAAGAAATGCTGCTTTTAGCTGCAAATGTTAAATGATGCTGTATTAATAAATTTTGTTGTAAACTACGAGCTCTCCACATTTATGCAAGTTGCATTGAGGGCTGACTGATTTTAGTTTTCTGCCTTTTATGAAAGCTGTATATAATCCTGCCTTCAGGAAGCAGCCTTGAGATTTTATTCAGTATGATGGAATGCATCAGAAATAAACAACTGCCTGATAATATTTGCAAGGTTAGAGTAGTTTCATGGGAACAGACAGCATTTCTTATTTATTTTAAATCAATAACCTTGAGGAAACATCAGCAAGTCTTGGCTTATGTGTTGGCTTACTTCATTTACAGTTGTTCAACACAGTCCAGGAAAAAGCTGTGGAGGAGCAGATGGTGGCAACAAAGGATATTGTAATGGAGCCAACACTGAAATCTTTAAATGATGATTTGGTAATTATGAACTTTCTTCATACATATGTATCCATTTCATAGAGTTCCCTTGAGTGTAAAAGCCTTGTAATCTGAATTTTCTTGGATGGAAAGAATACTACATCACTTTATGGTAGTTAAAACCCGACAGCTTTGTGTTACATGCTTGAAGTCATGCTTTCTTAATCTGCAATGCAGATTTTTTGCAGAACCTACTAAGATGTTATGTATTACAAGTATGTGTATACAGATAACATAAAAATGCAATTATATAAAAGGGATACGCTTTTCAGGATGATCTGGTATTTGTGTTAGGAGATGTACTTCCCTTTCAGTGGGAAAGGCTTTTTCCTCCCATTACATGGTCACTGTTGTACTTAGAACTTAATGCATCTGTCATGCTCTCCTGTTATAGGAAGAAGCGGCAAAGGAATTCGAAGAAAAACACAAGCAAGAAGTGGGGAAGCTGAAGCAAATGGACCTTACACAGTAAGAATTTATCTGAAATCCAGTTTTCCCCTGAGACCTGTTTGAATGCTGGGTCGCTAGCACATCTTGCTGAGACTTGTACACAAGGCTGTAGTTGCACTATCACTGTCTCAAACCATCAGTAAATGAGAAATGGCAGTGGGTATTGTCAGCAGTGGGCTGGGTAAGATAAGCATATGCAGCTACACTAATGGAAACTTTGGTATTATGGGCCTGACAGCCAATAACTTAGTCTTTTTAGCTCTGTTACCAGCTGCTTTGTTTCACACTCAGAAAGTTCTCTCCAGTATGAACTAAGTTTGGTAAACTTTTATTCAGGGCCATTCACCTGTTTACCTCAGTGCATTAATTCATTGTCATACTCCCAAGCGTGAACTTACTTCCCTTTTTCTGCTGGTATTTTGAACAGAAAGCAAAAGCTTGTGAGTGAGCAGATTGCAGCTGGTGAGCACTGAGATCTGCCTGTGGAACTGTAGAACTGAATTGTTGGTAGAGTTGGGGCTGGCTCATCATTACAGTACTGCAGACAGCAGCTGTACTGCAAACAGGAATGCTGGATCAGCCCTCAGCTCTGTCCCAGTGCCTCTGGCATGAGCTTGAGCACATTCTTCCTTTACCTCTGTTCTCTTTTGTCACTTAAATGGTAAATTATTCACGGCAGTAGCTCTTACTGTGTATCTGTATGTCAGTCTTGATCCTGGCTGTGTACAGTACATATATTATACGTATGTAAGTTATATAGTTCTGTCATACGGAGTAATAAAGCAAGCTGCCTGGCTGTGGACTGTTTCTAATTTTACAGTTTTCCATGCTTCTAGAAATAGTCATTAGTTTGCTCAAAGCAGGATACCCAGGTCCTGTTGTCTGCTATTCAGCTTAGCTGTGTGTGCAACTCCAGTGGAAATAGTACCTGGCTAGTTAAAATATTCTCTTTTACCAAAAAAAAAAAAAAGTGTCAAACCAATGGTAAAAAAACCCAACCCACCAGAGCTTCTTTTCACTAACTACAGTGTGCACGGATTCCTTGCTGGACAGTTTGTAGGATACTGAGTTGCTGAACCAGCAATTTACTTGAAGTGTCAGCAGATGTCTCTTTCTGGTCCAACAGAGTTGTTACACATGCCACTGTTTCTCTCCCTTCTCTCTCTCCTCCTCCCACTTTTTGTCTTATAAATCCTGTTTACTATACTGACATCCCAGAAAAGTTGTCTGGTTTGGCTCTAGATTAAATATGAAAAAAAGGAAGAAAAGCTTCTTTGAATCTTTGGTTGTCTTGTTTGAAGGAAGGACAAAAATGGGTGTGATTTGAAGTGACTTGCAAGTCAGTCACATTAGGAAAACAATATAACCAGAATTTAAAAAAAGTTTTAATTCCATTTTTTAGCATTGATAGTGTTACATACCTGTTTGTCATTTTGGACCATGTTCCCTTTTTTTTCACTGAAAAATAAGTTTTTGTTCTCCATGAGGGGAGAGAGAGAGAGAGAGACAAAAAACTATTTTGAACACTTTTCAATACAGGTTTTAGAGAACTAATAGAAGAGACGGAGCTGTTTACTGGACAAAGCCTTTTCAAACCATTGTTCAGCCTTGTATGAACAAAGGCTAGTCTATTCTAAATCTCTAAGAACTTGAGATGGAGAGCAACCACTCCATTTTGCTACATGACTGCTTTGCCTAGTTAAACTCATGTGTAATTTCCAGGGTACTTGAACACCCAGACAAGGGACAGAGAACGTGAGCTTATTTGAATAGCAATTGTTGTCTTGTTCTCTTTTCAAAAGAAAGCTGCAGGTCTTCAGTTTTTCCTGGATTGATGCAGAAAAACTACCATTCAAGCTCACTGCTGGTCTAAGAGCAGCTGCAAATTTAGCCAATTTTCCATTACAAGCCATTGCTTTTTGCATCCTCTTCCTTTACCACCACAACCATCCTTCTCCAATATTTTGGAGGGGGGAAAAAGGAAAAACGCCCTCAAGCTTTTATAAAGAAATCGATATAGTGAATACAGATCTGATTGTGGTTGTCAGGCTTAAAGCTGTAGTGATTGAAGGTCTATCTTTTCAGAAATCTAGTGGGCAAAGTAGAAGTATACACCACTGCTATGGAAAGTATAACCTTTGTGGCCTTATTTTTTGCGTTCATAACAGATGTACTCTACTCAGCACTCTGCTTTTTCTGATGAGAGGCTTTCATTGAACAGTTTTGTGATGTATACAATAGGGGCTCCTGAGAGAACTTCATTTGCCACTGACCAGCTTTGGATGGGGACAGTTGTTGGTTGCTGTTGACCTAGTTGGGGCTGAATCTGCTTGTAGCCCTTTGCTAGGCTCGTTTTGTATGTATTCCCAAATACTAATTTAGTTGGGTGCTGACACAGGGGCTTTGTTTGGAGAGTAGTGTGTGCCTGACGATATCATCACCTTATTTTTTTTATTCTTTGCTGGCAATTTAACTTGAATTTTCCTTTACCTTTTTCACTTAGATATATTATCCGGGGCGATGATGAAGAATGGGATGAGGTGCTGAGCAAAGCAGGACAGAACGCTTCTGTCGTCAGTTTGAAAAGGTTAAGGAAGTTGAAATACTCACAGAGGTCTCTCTGGTCCTTTCTGCTGGCTTTATTATAACGCTTTCAAAAGATTGAAGCTGAAGAGTTAAATGCAGATTAAATGAACTTAGTGTTCTTGATTCTGAGCTTTCCTGGAGAAATTCAGGTGTAAGCACCTGAGAGCTCTGCTGGGTACTCAGTAGTTCCTCTATGGCGAGGCTGCTGCTGTGAATTCTGTGTTGCTCTAGTGCTAGTCCTGACTTCATGCAACTTAGTTGCATGTTGTAACTTGACGTGGTTAAGCCTTGATCACGATCGTGCACAGAAGTTGGTGCTGTTTCTGCCTTGGGTCACTTTTAAAGAAAGAACTTGTTCCCTGTAACTGTCCCATTCACTTTGGGAGCTAACACTGCCTGGGAGCCTGTGATAGTCCCACTAGAGAAAATGCAAATTTAGGGAAGAAGAATTCTTTCAAATGTGAGCATAAGCCTGCAAAATACTGAGGCTGCCTTTCTGCAATTCCTTGCTTTTCATCCATCTTCTTTCTGCTACCTTGCCCAGCATGGAGTCTTTCATCATCTTTTCCTTGGGGATTTATAGTTGAGACTTGCCTGCTTGCTTATTTCCCCTTCCTGGGGTGCCTGACAGCTGAAGTAATTACGTGACTTCTCTTCCACCCTTTGTATATTCATGGAGTTTTTTCATGAATGCTAGAAGCTGTGAGTTTCCAGAAGCCTTACAGGAATGAGAGAGTCTTGTCAGTGCTTATAAAGATCAGACCTCTGTCATGTTTGCTGTAGTCAGAATCTAGTGCAGGAACAAAACTGCATATTTAAAACTGTCAGTTGTATTATTTTTCTAGGTGCTCTAAATTCAAGATGTTCTATATGAATGGCCTTTAGGACACACAAAGTCTTGAAAAGTAATGACAAGAGCCAAAAATCATGATCTTGTGGGATTCAAACTGAGTTAGCGAATCTGAAGACACTAGAAAATTTAGGTCATGCTCGTGCTTCCTCTAGCACCAGTTTAAATGACCCAAGAAATGGGAAGTATTTCCTCCCAACCACATTTCTATATAGATTCTCACCCCCTTTTACAACAAAAGTTTCCCAGATGGATGGGAATCTAGTGTATTTTTTTTAACAGATATTTTGTTCCTGTTTCTCAGTGAGAAGAGGAGAAAATTAGAAACAGCAAGAGGACCCAAGCAGCTGAAGAAATTTAAGAAGACTAAAGATTTAAAGCAGAAGTGGAAGAAGTGACTTTAAAGCCAGTCAGTGGACTTGAATTAACAAGTGACGGGTCTGTACTTAAGAAGTACTATTCTCCTTGAAATCAAAAGACTTTCTTTTGGGGGGTGAGAGCTGGAGGGAAGGAAAAGCCTTAGAGGCATTTTAAAAGTGTTTGTATTACGGGAAGTACAGTGACACTGCCAGGAGACAGCCTCTGAAGATTTTTTATGAAGTGTGACTGCAGAGCCTGAGCGAGGCACTGTGCAGCACACTGGGATATTATGAGGGTGCTTTAGCAGCTACAGAGTTTCCATTCAGAGGGGGCAGATCAATCTGTAAACTTCCCCGAATCAGAGTTGTTGGTGTCTATTAAAGAGCTTGGACAACAAAGGACAGAAATGTGTTAGGCTTTGGTACGTGACTCTACCTTTTAGCATTGCAGCCCATCTTGATGCGTGCAGCTATTGGTTCGGGAGTACTGCCACTCCTTTGTGCCTGGAGGGAGTTTTCGGTGCGAAGGACAACTGAGTTTTTATTTGGGGCTGGCTATTCAGTGAGCATGTTGTCAGCTCAGACTCGTGATTTGGTCCTTGCTCACAGGAGTTCAGGGTGTACAATGAACACTTCTATTTTGGAAGGTAGCCTATAGTTCCTACTTACTGTGCTCCTCCAGCAGCTGCAATAAAGGCTGCTCTTTTGCATTCACACTTGCTTACGAGGTCTCAGCATTCCCATCACTCAGTAATTTACATTTCCTAGTTCTCAGGCAGGGTTGCATGATTAACAAGCACTGGGGAGGCTGCTTTGGCCACTCTTGACTCCCTGCTATCGGCTGACCTACACCTGCTGCTTGGCTTTGGTGGAGAGTTTTGTGCTAAGGTTGCTGGGAAATCAGCACTATCATACTGACACCTGCTCTTAGTGATCTTTTTGAGCCCCTGAACTCCCCAGCTCTCCTGCTCGGTGGTCCTTGCTTGGTAATAAATATCTGCCAGTCTGGAGCTGGGACCTTCTGGGACTGCAGTACTGTGTAGGTCTGGTGCCTGTCAGACTCCAGAGGCTTCCAAACCAGGGCAAACTGACACAGATTGGCCCTGTCCCAAACCTGAGTGTCCTGGTGTGTTGTCTTGATGTTCCAGCTTCACACCCTAGAGGTTTGGAACGGAGACACTTAGGATACACAGCTGCGTTATATTTACTTGTGAATCTCACAGCTCCTTTTTCCAGCAAATCCTTAAAGAACCAGTTTCTTCCTAGATAAAGACAGCATTTCTTCTCCAGGAGACTATTTTATGAAGCACCTATATTAAGCATGAGCCTTGCACAGCCTGTGTGCTCTTTGGTCAGGAGGCCACTGTGTGAGAGTCAGTGCTGAGGGCACATCCCCCACGTGTGGGGGGACAGCTGAGCCCTGAGAAGGGAGACCTGCAGCTGCAGCTCTTACAGGCCTGATGAGGGGCCTCGTTACCACCCAGCTGTGTGAGAGCAGCACCGGCAGCCTGCAGGGGTGAGGTGGTGGCTGCCTGCCCTGAACCAGCTCTAAAGAAGTTGTGAAAGGAGCAGACAAGGCGAAGACAAAGCTGTCTGGGAAATCCTCAGAAGAAAAGGTGAGTGTGAATTCTCCCTGGTTTTGCTGTTATTGTTAAAAATAGGGTAAGTGGTGGCCCTGCTGGGAGGAGGATGAAGAGCTAGAAAGCCTTACTTACCTTGGGGGTGGGGTCTGTGGGACTTGCTGCTGTCAGCTCTCTGTGCCTGACTCGGTGCTGAGGGACAAAGAGCCAAGCTGTACCGCCGGGATGTTCCAGCAGTCAGGCTGGAGGGGCTGTGGCTAGTGCTGGAGACTTTTCAGTGGCCAGTCTCTTCCAGCTCTGACAAACAGGAGGAGCATGGCTGGGCCTTTAACCCAGTCTCTTGAACGAAGGAACAAGCGCCAGGACAAGAGGGAATGGCCTCAAGCTGCCCAGGGCAGGGTCAGGCTGGCTCTGAGGAAGGATTTCTTTGCAGAAGGGGCTGTTGGGCGTTGGAATGGGCTGCCCAGGGCAGGGGGGGAGTCCCCATCCCTGGAGGGGTTGAAGAGTCGGGTTGACCCAGCGCTGAGGGATCTGGTGGAGTTGGGAACGGTCAGAGTGAGGTTAATGGTTGGACTGGAGGAGCTTCAAGGGCTTTTCCAACCCAGATGATTCTGGGATTCTCTGGGCCTGGAGGCTGTTCTCTAGCCCAGGGGCTCTGCGGCATCAAACCCACATTTCCCAGGGGTACCTGTAGGACTGTGTTTCTCCAGCGTCATGCTTAGCTCAATGCAGAGGTCTCTTGAGTTGGTCACATTTGTCTGAGGGATGGTTATTGTAGTAAAAGGGGTTTTTTATGGATTGTCCCAAGCTGGTCACATCCTTTAACCATTTGAAAAAGGGGCAACAGGTGTGCTTGAAGTGGTGGTCAGGTAAGGAACTGGTATCAAATGGCTGCTGACTGAATATTGTTGGCTTGCCCACTTCACATGCCCTGCTTGGCAGGACTCAGCTGTAGTTTAACAGGCTGCGAGTCAAAGCTTTAAACACTTTTCGAGTTCTTTTAAAGCGTGTGGAAACTGTGCTAATAAAGTGGCAGTAATTATTTTAGATTCTCTAACCTATGCAGATTGCTGGATGTGTTCACCCAGGTGGTAGCGTTTTACTTGCCCTGGGTCTTAGTGTCTAAACGGTGACAATATCAGAATGCTTTTTTTTATTGCACATTACTTATTGTGCTAAGAAAATGCTTTTTGAACTTCCTTAAAATGTAAAAATGGTGCAAATTACAATGCATGTCTCGGGAAGACTGTTAAACTCTAGTTCTAAGAATAGGCTCTAAAGTTTAAGAGAAGTTTTATTACAGAACACCCATGTGCTGTTAGGGCTCAGAAATAGGTTTGTGATTTTTTTTTTTTTTTTTTAAGGGCTGAGCTAAGGATCAAATGGCCAAAAAGTTCAAAAAAATTAATATTTGTATGAAAAATGTGTCAAAGTTTCTGTTTATTTTTAAGGCCCTGCTAAATATCTGTGAAATGGTGTGTGAATTTAACTGTCCTCTGCTTCTGCGGTGCCAAAGCTGTGGCCTGCACGTGGCTGTGATGAAGCTGTTACTGTGGAGGCCTGTAATCAGACCAAGTTTTCTGCTCATTTCAGGAAATAAACTCTCATGCTAGTAGGCAGCAATCATAAAAAACTTTGATGCCTGACTTCCTGGCACAGTTCTGGGGAAAGTATCAGAAGCATTCACGTTAACAGGCTACGTAGGAGCTGGTCTATGAAAATATCTACAGTCCAGCGAGATTTCTTGTAAATTGTTTGTAAATCAAGGTGGAAGATAGGAGGCAAAATTTAGTGGGGTTCTTCAAGCAGATTATAATTTTACTGTTTAGCTGAGATCTTTCTAGAGCTGCATCGGCTGCTTTCTGTAGGCTGTGGTAATTCTTGCTTTGTTGTCTCTGAACTGGGTGTGCTGTAGTTACTGTAAAAGACTTGGAGGGTTTGTTCTACGTGTGTGCCCCCTGTTTCTAAGCGGGAGTTGTATTTAAGGAGAATTTTGCTGTTTCTACAGAAAATGTGTGTATTCGGTTGAACCATTCTTTTTCAGGTTTTCCGTGTACGTTTTATGATTCCTGGCAGCTTTCTGGATTCCTCTGCTTGTCTATTGCTCTTTGAACAGCAAAGTGGAAAAAAGCCCTCAGATACTAAAATAAGTGAGAGATGTGGATCTTTTTTTTTCTTTTTTTTTTTTCTAACAAGTCTAGTCAAACCACATTTTCCTCTGTCTGTGCTTTCCATCAGTCAAGCTGGGTTAAAATTGCAGCTAGAGTAAGGGCTAGCTGAATGCAATCCAACACCAGTTAGGTTGCACGTCTTTCTGTAGCCAGAAGTGCACTAAAATGCCACGTGACATTGGAGCTGAGAGCGAGTTCTGTATCTTTGAGTTTTAGGATTGGGTTGGTTTGGTTGCTTTTGAGTTTTTCCCTCTGACTAGAGCAGGTTTCTGGTTTTTCTAGACCTGGATGCCCTGCAGATGGGGCTGTGAATGCTTGAGGGAGCCTTGTGTCCTGCTAATTGCATTGCAGGCATTTGACCACAGGCAAAGCCTGCTCAGCTGTCCCTGCCGCCTCCTTTCCTGGTCAGGGGATGGGTCTGTGCATAACCCACTACCCACATGTATTTGTGTCTTGCATGCAGTGATGGACGACTGTGGCTAATTGGAGGGGAATGGGAAAGCCACATCTAGCTGAGCTGCTCTCTGCAGGTGGTGGGTAGATGTGACCTAGTTGTCAGTGGAATCATCCAGCTTGCTTGGAGACCCGTGAGCTATTTTGACAGCTGGAGTGAGCTGACCTCTGCGAGGTATCTGGGAGGAAGTAAAACCAGTGAAGCTGAGGATGGTCCCTGCTGCTGTGAGCTGGCTGGGCTTGCAGGAGGGCTCTTGCCTCCCGCAGCTCTGTGAGGGAGAAGTGAGCTTGGCTGGAAGGCAAAGCTTGGCGTGCTGGATACGGGCAAGGAGAAGGGGCAGGAGGAAGTTATGTCTTTTCTATTTGGCCATCATGATATTCCCTTGGGAGGGTGTTTTTTTGCTTCCACAGATGAATTTTTGTTTGACGGTGTCACTGCTTCTTCCCTATGTAGTCTCTGAATCACGAGCCTGTCTCAGTAAGGGCCCTAAGACTACTGCACCTCGTGGCGTGTGTTCTCTACCGACTGCTTTCTGTTAGCAGCCGTGGCAGGTGAAGGGGCACAGGGAGCCTGCTGCAGCTAGACACGGGCATGGGAGCGCTGGCTGAAACCCTGTGCTTGGTGTAGGAAGCCACTGGCCCCTTGTGAGCTTAGAGTGCCCGAGCCCTTGGGAACTGGCCTGCTCATTTTTCTAGCTACAGACAGCACTGAACTGACTCCAGCTCGGGGCTGGGTGTTGCTGGTAGCGAGGCCTTTTTCCTTGCTGTGCTGTGATTTTTTCATCATATGATGGAAACCTTTTTTCCTGCCCCTCTCTTACTTGGGCAAACAGTGCGAAGTGCAATATTCTCTTTTCTTTGCTGTAGCTTAATGGATCCCTTACACTCAAAATGTGCCCTTTGGGGAGGCAAATCTAGCGTGTGAGTCCCCTGCCACAGGCAGTGGCGACAGCAGCTTGCAGGCCCTGCTCCTCAAGGGAATCGCCACTCCTCCTTTTTCCCTCCTGTGTCTCCTTGGCCGTCTCAGCTATGGCAGGTGCAGGAAGCCATGTCTGGTTGCTTGGGCAGCATTTGGTGGGGGCAAAGAGCCAGTTAGTAGTGGAGCTACATTAGCCGGTGCTTGTCGGCTGTGCAAGGGATTATTATAAAGCAAAAAGGTTTTATTTTAGTCATCAGGCCTGTTCAGGCAGATGTGTGAGCTCTATTTTCTGCCCCCTGAAATGATACAATTACAGCCAGCAAAGTTTTGTGCTTCTCCAAAGCTGGGCAAACTCTGTTACATTACTTTCTAGGAGGCCAAGGCAGCGCTGTGCAAAGTAGAGGTGGTATGCAACTAGTTTCATACGAAATTGCTATTTAATCTACTTCTTAGAGTAAAAGTGTTCCAAAGGGAATCTCGCGTGTTTGTATTCCGTGACTCTTGAGAGCAAGTCGGTGTTTGTATTGGTGGGTTTCCAAGAGTGCCGGTGGAACGGCACAACGCAAGAGAAAGCACCCCTCATGCATCGCTCCCAGCAGACTTCTCTCAGATGATGTAAATCAAATGCTAAGAAATGCTTGTGACAGTAATTTATTATAGAACTGGATTTCAAGTCTTGCTACACCACAGAGATACTCTGCACAGTTCCCTTTGTTCAGATGTGTGGTGGGAAATGCAACAAAAGGAGCAATTACGAAGTCTCAGCAGCCCAGTGCAGGTTCTGGCTGTATTAATGGTTTCCTCTGAAATGTGCTTAGTGACCTAAGAAAGTATTCGAGTCCTGTAGAGGTAGCACCAAATTCAGAGTTACAGCTCAGCCATTATCCCCAAACATGGTAGAGGTCTGTAAGATTTATGAGGTAAACTTTGGGGAGGGAAAGGGAAGACATTTCTGGGTCAAATTCTTGCTCTGACAGCGGAATTAAACCTGCATACTTCTCACCTCATAGATTAAAAAATGCCCTTGCTCCCTGTAGGGCTGCAGGCCTGGCTTTGTGCGGCTGTTGGGGCGTTCTCAATGCTCTGACACAAACCCCGCTACTGCCACGGGGAGGCACCAGCCACTGCCCAGCCAGAGCCACTGTGGCCTCTGGAGGTCTGAGGTGGCTCCAGAAGGGAGCATTACCTGCTTTTTCACATCTTCTTTTTCAGATTTGGAAGTGAATCAGATGTTTAACTTCTGAGGACTGCTTGAATACCTACAGGTTAATAGTTGTTTTAAGTCTCTCACTGTTTCTTCTGCTGCAGAGAAGGATCTTAGAATTAGGATTTTTCTTAGACACTACCATCTGGCTGCTTTTCGATGGAAAGCAGGTAAACTTACTGCAGCTAGGGACAATTCAAGTTAAACTTGCCACTTCAAAAAATGTTTGAGCCTAGGAAGGGGAAGTTAATGCTTCTTTATCCCTTGTCTTAAAGCATAGCATTAGCTATATATACCAAAAGAAATTTAAGATGCTGAAGCCACAACTGCCTTTTCCACAGAAGTGTCTTTAAATACAGTTTTTGTTGTTGTTAGAAGAGCAGAATAAACAACAGCAGCTGTGTATTTTAAAATTACGTTGTTAATAAAATCCTGGTACATTTACATAAATGACAACATTAATGTACAATTAACAAAGCATTGTAATATTACAGCAACAAAAGAGGACCTACATATTTGTACAGATAGCTGGAGCAGCTACTTGAAAATACTTTCCAAGATAAAGCCTTTTGTGGTATTTTTCAGGCAGACCAGTGATAATTTTGAAACACCTGTATGGCTTTCTGACAATAAATAGGGTTACTGAAGCTGGTGATAGTCAGGAGTGGGTGTGTACTTAAAGCACAGATTAGAAGGTGCCTGTCAGTACTGAGCTGAGACTGATCATTCTCGTCCTCGCGTGCAGTCTGCCTCCCGTGGAAATCCTTCAGGGATGAGGCACGGTCAGACTTCGATGGAGCTGTTGGGAGATGCTGGAGTTTGTTCTCCTTCCCTTGACCTACCTCAACCATGTCTGTGTTGTGCTTTGGAGCTTGGGCCCAGCTGAGCCGCCTCCTCCTTCCAGTGTGTTTAGTTACAGTATTAATTGTTGCATTTCTAAGAAGCAGTAGTTCTCCACTGAAAACTTTGCTTTCTCATCTGCTTCACCCACCTATAACGAACAAAAGTGTCTTAGCAAATGCTTTCGGTGGGTGCTAACAGAGATCAGTGTGGGAACACCTGAAGGTCTTTCCTTAAAGCTATTGGTAAGAGCAAGGTCTGTGTTTTTACACAAGTAACTGCTTTCCTAAGGTTGGGATTATTTAAAATCAAAAAACACACACAAAAACATTGCTTCAGACTCAAAACTCTAGATTGAACTATCTCCATTTCATTCTCCTAAGTCAGCCAGCTCGAAGGCAGCCTCGAATGAGTCCTTTTGGGCCAGAAAGCATCAGCTCTGAACAAAGCAAAGAAAGCGAATCTTGGGCATTTGAGTTGAGGCATCTTGTTCAAGTGCTGCTGCCTAAATGTTAGACTGCAGCCTACCTCTAGGAGCCTGTCAGGTGCACGCTGGGCCCAGTCCCCCCTGAGGTAGCGTAGCTGTGGAAACATTCCATGGCTGAGGCTGTGGAGGTGGAGACTAGAGGTGAGAGCTTCTCACCCCAGCTAGCTCCCGAGAGAGAACAAACCATCAAGCTGTATGTTCCTCAGGGTCTCAGGGAGACTTTTATTGCTCTTTATGTTACTGGACAGTTTTTCAGCACAGTGCTAGCTCCTACTACACCTGAGTCTGTTAGAAAACATTTTTTATGGTGTCAGGTTTCACAGATAATGTTCAGAAACAGGTTTTTAAGGTGAAAGTGATAGATTTCACTATCAGGCCTTGATAGTGAAAGGGTAGATAGTCTTTCTTCTCTCCTCAAAACAGATTAACAACTAGCACAGTGAAACCGTATTAAAAAAATACAAAAAAACCAATACTCCTGTCCCTGCCCCAGCTCGGTTTCTCATACTAGGTTTAAAGAGTGAGTAATTTCAGAGTTAGTGTTAGTTTCTACTCAGCTTTGAACATCTACAAAATATCTCTCTCTCAAGGTGCAAGCAGTTTGGGGGAAAATTTATGTCAGAGTCTTGCCAGGTGTAGCCACTGGTATTTATTACTAGAGTGAAGTAGTTTGTGGACACCAGCCTTTGTGTTCAGACAGGTGACTTGCTGAGCAGGCAGTGGTCCAGAGGGTTAGAAAACTCCTTCTGTGCAGCCTTTTTACAAGTAAAACATCTAATGCGTATGAACTAGGTGGCCATTATGGGGTGTAGACAGACACTTAAGACTACAATTAGGTGTTGGGTTGCCTCACTTCTCTACAGCCCTGCAGTGTGCTTTTTGAAATGGCAGCATTGATCTTCTCTTCAGTTGAGGCTCTTCACTTGCATCCTCAGTTCTTGTTTGTGCTGTGACAGTGTTTCTGTGACAGTAGTAGCACAGAGAAGCCAGCTCCCCCTGGTCGTGGACGAGGCCCAGCACCCTCGCCTGGGGAACAGCTGTTGTGGGGGGCTTTCAGCAAGATCCCAAAGGCGACCAGGAAAGCCAGAGCTTTGCCGTTTGAAGCGGGGCTCCTGCCACTGCCTCCCTCCCGCCTCACACCCTGGAGGTGACATACACGGAGTGCAGGCGGCCGGCCAGGGCTGTCTGCAGGTCTCGCAGAGGGTCCAGGCCTTGCACTTTGCTGTTCCGGCTGTAGATCAGCTGTTTGAATGAGTCCTGTTCTAGGAGAGAGCTCATATGCTTGAGGAAGAAGCCTTCACAAAATGAGGCTAGTTCAGGTGCGTTGTGAATCTGCAGAAGAGAGGAAGATCAGTTAGGCTTTTCTGTATGTCACAGACTACGGGCTTTTGCCAAGAAAGGCTGGACCAGACAATCCTTGAGGTCCCTTCCAACCTGGTTGTCTTTGATTCTATGATGTGCCTGAGTTTCTCCTTTCTAAAGCTTTTCCCTTTAATGTTTTCTAAGACAGAAAAAGGATGGTAGTAACAGTGGAAGAACACTGAAGATAGGACCAGTGATGGCTGATGGTTTTCTTTTGGTGTGAGTTTTGGGCCCCTCACCCCAAAAAGGCCATTGAATGACTCGAGTGTGTCCAGAGAAGGGCAACGGAGCTGGTGCAGGGTCTGGAGCACAGGTCTGCTGGGGAGCGGCTGGGGGAACTGGGGGGGTTTAGTCTGGAGAAGAGGAGGCTGAGGGGAGACCTCATGGCCCTCTACAGCTCCCTGACAGGAGGGTGCAGAGAGGGGGGATGAGTCTCTTGAACCAAGGAACAAGCGCCAGGACAAGAGGGAATGGCCTCAAGCTGCCCAGGGCAGGGTCAGGCTGGCTCTGAGGAAGGATTTCT
>NW_020799103.1:9365937-9409484 GCF_003259725.1 Athene cunicularia
TGACCCAGCGCTGAGGGATCTGGTGGAGTTGGGAACGGTCAGGGTGAGGGTCATGGTTGGACTGGAGGAGCTTCAGGATCTTTTCCAACCCTGATGATTCTGTGAGTGGGGAGGCATTCAAGCTTTTTTTTTTTTTTTTCCTTCTCCTGCTGTCCTGCTGTTGGCAGCGCCACTGGCCTGCCCTCCACTGCTAGAGCAGCAGAGCAGCTGGCTGATGAGGGGGCCAGGGTACCTGTTCAGCTGTGCAGGCAGGGAGCTGGTGTGCTGCAACATAAAACGCTGCGCTGCCAGATGGTGTGCACAGCTCGTGGCAAGAATACTACTGTTCACAGGATGTGAGCCTAACTCCTAGAAAAAGGAGCTGAACATAGGAAAGGAGGGACATTACACTTCTAAAACAGGTTAGGTGGATTTCTGGCTGTGGTCTGGGTCCCTTTGCTTTAGAACCAGCAGGGGAAGCTCAGTAATAGAACAATGAAACTCAGCTTGAATATTAAGAAGCAGTGTGTGCGCACACACCCCCCCCCTCTGTTTCTGGAAACTTTGTGCAAATAGTAATTTAAAGAAAAGTACTAAAGGCCTTTAGGGAATGCTCCCTTCCCTCTCTCTGTTGATGCATACTGTTAAATCTTGGGTCCCAGAAGAAACTAGTCTGATTTCCATGCAAAAAACCCAACCCCATGTGAGAGTCAGGAATGGCAAAGGATTAGTGCGACACCACACAACGTAAACATCACTGTCAGACCTTTGTGGAGTCTTTCTGCTTGTCCTTAAGTGCTCTGACCCTGGAGACTTTAAGAATGGCAGAGTTTTCTCCATGGTTCAATCAACAGTGTGGATTATTTGCAATACAGGTGACTATCTGTGTCACAACAGAGTTTAGGCTAGTTCTGGAGCTGTAAAGAACATCACCTGGCAGCAGGAGCACTAGGAAAGGGTTCACCTTCTTAGCAGCTGTACTATGATTGATTGCCCCTGCTGCTCTGAGGATTTGAATCTCTTTGGCTTTGCTGGATGATGTTGCTCCATCAGCCTGCTAAGACCCTTTCCCCTGCTCTGCAGGGATCTCGCATCAATTCCAGACACAATTGCTTTGGACAAGAAAACACAGCGGGGCTGTGCAGGACTTTGCAGGCTGGAACTTGAACAGATCTCGCTTGTAGTGGGGGTAGAGTTACCAGCAGAGCAGGTGCCCGCTCTGTGCCTGTTGTGTTTAGTTACCAGAATGTGACTGCAGAAAATAAAAGTCCTGGTTCACTGGCATTCTTAAATAGGTGGTTTGGCACATACCTTTGCGTATTTATAGATGTTAACAGAGTTCTCCATGCTGATGGTCTGGGCACAGAGGATTTCACAGTGTCTCTGGAGGCCGTCCAGTTGAAACAGGCTGGCAGCGGACAACAGCTATCAGGACAAGAGAGAAGCTATTTGAGATCATGAGCCTTGGAAGGCTTTTAGGGAAGGGAAACAGACAGAACTGGTGATTTCCTCTCTGAAAATTCCCAACTCCCTGTTTTAAGGGCTGAGTCCTCATGAAAGAGCAGAAAGGCCACTCCATGCCTAGCTAAAATGACAGATTGCCCCTCTTAGCGAAGGCTTGCTGCTCCTGCAGGAAGTGCATTTGTGCTACCTTCTGTTAGCATGACATGCGAGCTCTATAGACTGCTCAAACCCCCCTTTCCTCTCTTAAAATAAAATGTGTGTAGTCTTTAGCTGCAACCTTTAATTTCACCAGACTACTTGTGACTGAGCAGCATCATTGTAAAAGGGCCTGTTTGTAACAGGGAAATGCTCTTAGCCCAGTCGTTGCAGCACCATCAGCTGCTCTGCAGAAGTTCAGCTTGAAATCGGTTGTTTCTCTGCACTCCCTCGGCGTTTGGCCTGCTGTGGGCACCGGGGCAGCTCCCTCCTCCCAGGACAGAGGGGATGTGGTGCAAAGCAGCCTTCCACCCTGCTCAGGGTACCAAAACCACCTTCGCGATTTCCCTCCCTGCTGCTGCACACCCCCACCATCTTACAGACATAATAAAACATAATTAGTAGTTCTTATTTACAAGCAACTGTGTATTTTGAAACATTAAGCTCATTTCAAAGTGTTAAGTGTGCTCCTGGATTGGACGCTTGCTGTTAGCTCCTGGACTTTGCCTTTCAAGCTCCATTTATGCCCTAGTGCACTTGGCAAGACTTAGAAGAAAATGCTCTCACCTCTAAGATATCAGTGGTGGGAATTTCCATAGATTCTGTTCCTCCGTAGTATAAATACTGCATCAGCATCTGAAATGGGAAGAAGGCCAGGTGTGAAGCTGTGAGCCCTGCACTCACAGGAGGCTACGCAGGGCTACGCTCTCCTGAGCAGCCGGGAATGGCCTGGTCTGCTGGCTCTCGCTTCCACTCTTGGCTTTTCTTTCTAGTGTTGCAAATCTGCTGCTTTCTAATACTCTTTTCTTCCTCGGGCTCTGAAAAGGGCCCTGATGAGGATTTTAGGCCGAGGGTGACGGCGTGTCTCTGAGCAACACGAATGTCCTTGTACAAGGGTTCCCTGGATTGGGTTTTGTAAAGCCGCACAGGCGGGTCTCAGGCAGAGCAGCCAGCGAGCTGGAGCACTGAACCGGCCGCGCCATGAGCCACCAGCATCTGTGTCTCAGGGACCCCCCAGCCACTTGCCCGCCCCGCTGTGCTTCTAATCAGCTTCCAGCCCCCCATCCGGGCCAGAGGAAAAGGCCTAATTGTTTGCAGAGAGAGCAAGAGGCAGCTTCTGCTCTTTGATCTACATGTGCGCACCCCCAGCTCTGTCTTTTCTGCGGGGGGACTGGATCTGCTGGGGGAAAGGGAAGTTGTGCCAGTGTCCTGGGCACTGCGTGAGCAGGTGTGGGCACTGCACGCTCCGCTTACCATTTCTAACAGTAGTGATATCAAAACTAAGCTTCTACTTTTAAAATTGCCTTATTTGTATAATGGAATTAGAGGGGAGCAAAACTGCTTTCCAGCAGAACCCTGAGCAGATCTCTGGTGGCTCAGCATTCTCCATGCACCAGGACTGCTGTAGAATGCCATCGTCCCCTTAACTCATCTGATTTTATTTACCATCAAATTGTTTAATTCTGTGAAGTATTTCACTAGTTTAATTCAGCTTTAGAAACCTTTGGATGCAAAAATGTTATTAAAGAGCTTGTTTCAATATACATTTTTTGTCATGGCCTGAGCTGCAAAATTTGAGTGTCACCTATCCAACACAAAACCCATGTAGCCCCTTTCAGGTAGAATAAGATGTTCGTAGGGTCAACTTCCTTCCGTCTACGTGAGATGACAGTTCTGCTGACCAACAGCTTTCTGGTCTGTTTGCTTATAGAAAAAGGAAAAGCCTCAACCCTGTGGAGAAACAGTTACAGAACCTGTTCAGCACTTCAGCTTTCTCTGTTCTGTCCCTTCCAAATCTGAAATGCAGATCTGGAAAGCTGGAATAACTGAACTATCACATTTCACTGACTTCTTTGTTTCCTTGGGTGTGTGTTAAATAACCCACCTTCCATCATGACTAAACCTCCCTTAGGTTTATTAAATAGGGAAATGTCATAAAAGCAAAGTGCAGTTCTCAATTTTGAGCTGTTCCTGAAAGGGACGCCATTGATTTCTGATCATTTGATTCGAATCACTATGCAGCCTGGCAGTCTACCTGCTGTAAATAAGTTTATTTTTGCTTAGCACAGTATGAAAGTGCTGTCTTAAAAAGTATGAAACTACTTTCAGTAGAAGATGAGATTCTCCTGCATTGTGGAGTCATCGGCTGCCTAGTAAGAAAATGAGAATATAGGCTGGAGGTTTCTGTTCTAAGGTTGGTCCTAGCTGAAAAGTTTTGAGAAAGATCTAAATACTCCTGAAATACTGGTATGTTGAAGTGAATATCTCTACTTGTAAATTACCTGTGATAGTAAGCCTTTGCTTAGTCTCAGCTTCCAATTATGTGAGAAGATAAAAAGAATAAAGAAAAGGTAGAGTAAGTTACATACCTTGAAAATATTGTATTTCATATCGCTGATTTCAACAGTCTTGCTGCCATGGCTGTCATGTTCTGTTTTATTGGTCATCAGCGTCTTAAACCTGAGAATAGTTTTAACAGATTTCTCTATTAGTGCTTCACATACTCACTGACGAACAGCCTAAGCAAGGGGAGAGTACAGATCCTTTCTTGTTTCTGTTTGAACAAGGAAGTTGAAAATGGAAACATTTCTTTCAATTTAAAGAGAATTAGTTTAGAACTTCAGGGACAATTTAACCTGTAAATTAGTGGGGTCTGATCCAGTCTTACCCTGTAATAGTTGCAAAACACTGTTACTATGCCAGTAACAGAGAAAGAAACTACTGACTGCAAGTGTACCAGGTCAGGGGTGAGATTTCCAAGAAATCTGGAGCAAGCGTAGCTCCAGCTAGCAAACTCTGCCAGGGGGAGTGGAAAGGCAGTGCAGGGCTGGGTATGCACCCTCCAACTGCTGCACGGGGTTTTAGGGATAATTACTGGTTAGTTTATGTCAATAGAGCTCTGGGACTCTAACACATACTAGGAGTGGCTAGAAAAACTCATCTTTACTCTCCTACTATTCTTAACAGTAGCAGAGATGATGTGGCTTGGTCCTGCAGACCTGAATTTTGGGGTGTAGTCTGTATCCTCAGCAGTGAGGGAGTGAGAGCTGGTCACACAAACAAGACACTAAAGGGGCAAATCCTCCCCAAACACTCAGCTGGGGGAAGCAACTCACCTGTTAGATGCAGTAACCAGCAGGACTTTGTGTGCATAAAATAGCTTTCCTTCTACTAAGAAAGTTACATCAGACATTTCTTTATTGTTTAGGAAGTGAGGATCTGTTAGGGTAAGAAGAAAAAAAAAGGTTTTTTTTTTGAAACTGGATGCTTTAAAAAAGATTTAAAAACCAAAATCACAAGAACTTCACTCTTTGGGTGAGCATCTTACCTAGCCGAGCTGGCAGTGTCTTCCGGATTTCAGGAATGCTGGGTATCGGGCTGGTGCCGTAGCAGTGGGTGAAGATGGACGCAAGCTGCTGATTGATGGAATCATTCTGTGAGGAAGATGGAACAGGTATCACCCATTGATCAGCACTTTGCATTGAGCAGGTTTCAAACTGCAACAGCTCACTTGAGGCTTATAGCGACTCTGCCTGACAAACATAACCCCCAAACAGAGGGACAGGAGCATGATCTGAACGTGGTTCTCTCAGCAACAGTTTACGAGTCAAACTGTGTCAAGAGAAAGAGTCTGGCAGCAGCAGCTCATCCTTCCCCCTCTGTCAGAGCCAAACCCGCAGGTGTGTGCTCAGCAGGGCTGGATTCATATTGGCTCATTGTCAGATGCCAAGTTCCAGCTCCCAGTTTTATCTCTTGCTTTTAATACAATGCATGTTGTAGTGATCAATTACGGAGGTCTCAAGAGCTGTACACATGTGTATATATACACACACACAGACTCCCCAGTTTGTGCATTTCAAACGTCTCCCATCTACGGTCAGAAGGCAGCATCCCCTGCCCAACAGGAAGGGTCACAAGAGAACAGGGTAGGGACTGGGTGAACTTATCTGCAAAGTGGGGCAATCTCAACTATATACCACAGATCAAATCTGTTGTGGACATGCCTTGAAAAGCAAGGGAAAACCAGACACAGGCAACTTTTAAATAAAAGACAGAAGTAGAAGGAAAATGTTGCTGAATAAAATCATTGTTCAGAAAACTCCAGAAGATATTGCTGAGAACCTTAATTGCCCAGTTCTGTATTGATAACTCTTCCTCTTACATTCCCGTGGTTTCAAAAGCCAGTTCCTGAACTGGACTTTAACAGAACAGCCTTCATTTCTACTGAAATTACTGTGAGAACTGCTTTTGTGGGCTGTATATGAGTTCAGATAAGTGCTATCAGGGCCCTTTTCATACCATAACTCATGAGGCACTTGTAGGCATTCATGTGTTCTTGAGCACTACCTTGTACAGTAGCAAAAACACACACTCGACACTGATATTGTTACACAACTAATAATTACCTTGCTGGTTTTGAGGATATCAAACATGAGCTGCAACCCTTCGTTAACCAGTTCTTCATTATAGTCCTCTTCTTTAATGGTGACAAATTCCCGCAGGAGGGTCTGTACGACTGAGTAACGGGACTGGTAGAAGGTTGTCCGCAGGGACTCGATCCACACGTGGAGCTTCCATGGGACCCCTGCAGCCACAGCACAAAGGACAGTGGAAGATGATGATGTGCTGAAGTGCCTGGGAGTGGATTGTCCTGCTGCTGTTACCAGCACTGCAGGAGATCCTTACATACATCCGAACAGCAGAAACATTTTTGTCTTGGTATTAAAGATGACCCAGTGATGTCATTGATGAAGGGACAAGAGCAAAGGATTGGTACCAGGGGCATAAGTTGGAACTTTCTGCTGATGGGTCAGGACCAGAGGCTCCCTACTCTGTATTTAGCTTCATGATTAGTCAGAACTACAAAATAAATTAGAACTGATCTTGTAAGAAGAATACCTAGCCCTACACAAACATGGAGTGAGGTCTTTTCCCCCTGGTTACCTCTAACAGTTTAGACAGAGCAGCTTCAAAGCTGTTCTTTTCATCTTAAATTGTTTAATCTCTGGTGTTGTCTCTGAGACCAGCCTCTAAACACTGAATTTTAGGTGTCAGAGTATCTGACAAGGAGACGCCCCTTGCTTTTGATACTTGGAAACAGAGGATCCAGCCAAAAGTGAGGGACATCCCAGATCAGTAGGAACTGAAAAAGCCTGTAAGGAATCTAAACCACTTTTTTATTTAAATTAGACAGCTGGTTCCCATAAGCTCGGGATAGCTTTGCAGTTGGGGTTACAGGTTGTTCTCCAAGTGAAAGGGGCAGAGGAAATAAGCTTTTTACACCTTAAATGTGCACAATATTTAAAATAAACCCCTTACCAAGTGCCCTGAGCTCCATGGTGATGTCTACATAGCCGTGCTCAGCGCTGTAGTACATGGCCTCCTGCAGAGCCTTCATTCTTGTTTTACAGAGCCTGACTTGCCCCTCACTGGAGCTGCCCTGGCTGGAGGTGTCACTCTCCACTCCCTCTGCTAAAATCTCCTCCAGGGAGAGGACATCTCCCTTCAGTTGCTGGGGCTGGGTCAGGAGCTTGCGCAGAACGTTCCTGAGGAAGAAGTGGAGATATCCCTTATGAATAAATAAAACGCCAACAATTCAGACAGGACTGTGGTGATTTGGGTTTAGGGGTCTGGCTTAGTGAATAATGATTTCCTTTCCAAAACCAGATGTCTGGCAGATACAGGGCAGCATTTAAACCACTTGTCCTCCCTTGTCCCACATGTGAGAAGTTGATGCCCTGGTAGCAAAGGCAAAAGAATGGAATGTGCTCCTGTACCTTCATGGCACCGGGGCGTGTTTGAGTGTGAGGGCAAAGTGGTTTGACTGCAGTCTGTACGTCAGCATTCTGCTGCCCCTGAGTGCAGTAACATCTTAAGCTCTGCAGTAAGTTTTACCAGAGAGCCTGTTAGAACCCCTGAGGTTTTCCCAAGCAACCACCTTTGAGCACGGTTAGGTTGTTTCAGTCAGACCCGCTTCCTGTATCTGATAATTCTGCATCACTAAATCCAGGGAGAGATTCTTTTTGGTTTGGAATTTCACACAGCAGTTGCAAGAAAGAGGCTTTCTTGTTTGTGTCCAGCCGCTGTAGAAAGCTGCGTGGCTGGTGTCCCTGCAGACAGCTGGGGCCAGCTGCAGCAGACATTCCCCAGCCCAGCAAATCCCCCCAGTACTCGGCTGTGACGCTGAGTTGCCACTAGCTGGTGCTCTCTTTGCACCCACACCGATCAGTCTGACTAAAACTAGTGAATTTTGTGCTTTTGGATCACCCTGCCCTGTCCGACTGGCGAACAAGCCTTGAATTTCACAGTTTGCACAAGACTGTGGGAGGGGAAAAGAATTGGGAACAGAACAGTGTTTGTGGAGTCTTAGGCTGTAAATAACTGCATTAGGCCGTTCCAGCTTGGCAGAGTTTGGGCCTGGGCTATTTTCCCTGGTGTATCCAGATGTGCGACATACCTGGAGGAACAGTTTTGGCACCACTGTAAGGCACAGCTGTGTTCAAGCAGGGTAGCTACTATTTAACCTGCTACTTTCTGTAAGACCCTGCAGGTATCTCTCAGCCCACCTACATGGGTGGTTTCAGGGCTGTTTTAATTGGCTTGTTACGCTCACTTTTTTTTTCTGGGAACAGAAGGATTTCTGGATGAGTTTGTAAGTAATGTCTTATTTCTAAAGGACTACCCTGAAAACAGGGTTTGAAAGCCCAGGCTGGCTTTTCAGCATTTTAATAACTTATCTCTTGGTAGCCATCCAAAAACCAGAGATACAGTCAGCTAAATCCTACCGCAGATTATTTTTTCCACCTTAACATGACTAGATTCTGTCTCAGAACATGAACCATACTCTCATAACCTACCCACAGGGGGAACTTAGTTTGCTCATGTATGGCCTAGAACCAGCTCTTACTCTCTCTTAGTGCTGCAGAACTAGACCAGTGAGAGAATAAGAAAAAGCAAAGATCTTTCTGTTGTTTTGTGCTTTTGACTAAAACAGAATCCCCTTCTGTTATCAAAGTTATAGTTGCTGATTAGTGAAAGTCTTGCATCATTTTTTCTCAGAGATGTAACAGAGAGCAACTACCAGTTTAAAGACTCTAATTCCCCAAAACGCTCAAAAGGCACTGCCTACATCCCACTCAGAGTATCTGAGAAACTGTGAGGCACTAAAAATGGTTGTTGCCAGAGTCTTAAGGCCATCTTCTGAACTGCAGCCCCAGGGACGTGGGTCTAAGACATGTAATATAAAGAAAGCCACATGAGAATACGCACAGCAATAGCCTTGGGGGGAAAAAAAAAAAAAAAAAGAAAACTGATCATGAACGGAGCTTTACCTGTGCCCATGTGCAGCTGAGTGACTGAAGCAATTCATATCTTCATGCAGCGATGATGACATCCCATTGACTTCCAGCATACTCAGGAGCGGGTCAGCGCCCCGGCTTAGCAATAAGCTGACCAGCTCATAGTTCCCTAGGGAAAAAATGACAGAAACATCATGAGGATTCCACATCTGTTCCCTCTTTGAAAGCAGGTAACAGAGGACTGGAAACAGACACTGCACCAGCAGCTTCAGTGCTACCAGCGAAGGCTTTCAGAGCACCCTGCAAGCGTGTGTTAGGCTTAAGAACAGCTCCGGGAGAGAAACTTAAAGCACTTAAATCACCTCATAACGCACAGCTAGCTAGAGGCAGAGTGAAGGGAGACAAACGGGCCTGATGGTCCTCTCAGTGCACAGCAGCGAGCTGCATGCAGCCAGCACAGCTGGGGGTTAACGGGGGAGGCCAGGAGGGAGCCGTGCTGCGCCTGCTGCTGCTGAAAACTATCCTGCAGACCTGTGTATGGGTGCAGTCTGCGTCCAGCCAGGCCCCTCTACCATTTTCGTTAGCTAGAGTAGTGAGTAAGAGACCCAGCACAACGAGGTGCTGTCATTAGGAGGGGAGGAGGCCATTGTTTTAATCCCTTCACTACAGCCTGATACAGAGCAAGCCAGAGACTCATCTTTGTAAACACTCAAAAATGAAGGAAAGAAATCAAGGGAAAAAGAAGTAAAAACAGGTGAAAAGTGCTGAAAAACAACAGGTACTTTTAGGCTAGCACAGACTTGTTCACAGAATGCTAAACTCTTCTCCTGACAGGTAGAAGAAATGCAGAATTTTACTTGTATTTAATAAATGAATGAAACAAATTTCTTTATATAGCAGTTATTTTTCCCCAGGCTGAATTTAAGCTTGTTAATTTTTGCATCTGGAAGTTATTTAGATCCAAGACGTGCCTAGACTAGACAGTAGCTGGTTTATGTTTCTTGACAGTGCCCTGTGCAAAGTTGTTTCACTCAGCTTTACTACTGGCAGGAGGTGAGTGTTGGGACTAGTCGCAAAAGCAGACACTCATTTAGTGCCCATCAAACTCTTGCCACATGCCAACAGCTGTTAGTGGCTGCCAACCCAAACGGGGTTCCTACTACTGTTTTAGAAATGTTAAGAATGCTGACTTCTTAGTAGCCAGCTCCCTGTGCTACCCGTTTGCTCCCTGGCCTGTACCCACACTTAGATGGCAGTGCAAAGCGACTCCCGCACTGTACAGATGCTGGATCCACACGCAAGTTGTTTGTGGTGGTTCTGCGGTAGCAGGAGACAGTGTGTCCGGGCTGCCCCGAGCTTACCTGCTGCTGAAGCCAGCTGGAGAGGGGTCTCGGCGTAGTTGTCTTCGCTGTTCACGGCAGAGCCCTCAACGTGGGCACCGGCATCCAAGAGCAGCTGTGACAGACACAGGAAAGGCGAGGAGTTGAGAAAAGAGCAGCACAGAAAGAGCAAACAAGGGGCTCAGTGTTAGAAAGGAAAACCAGCGTGCACACAGAGGGACCATCTCAAAGGCTAAAGCAAAATACCTATTACAAGGCAAATTTCTCTTGTTTCCTCTCTCAGCCTAGAACTAAGATCTTCCCCTGAATGTCAATTTAGAGTTTCTTTTGCTTTACTGTGCTTTCAGTATTGAGTTTATGCTGGAAAGGTGCTCAGCTGGCAGCTTGGAGAACATCACCTTTTTTTTTTTATTTTAAACCTCCTTTATGAACATGGTTTTGCAATTGTAATCTCCTAACTCCAAAGAGCTCTGCAATCAGAGCTTCTCTTCAGCGCAGGAAGTCTCTCTCATTTAGTTTCACGCTGTGTGCAGGAAACGGGGCACCTCCAGGGAATTAGCCCTGGGGGCCAAACATCCCTCTTGGGCTCTTGGGAGGAGCCCTGGCAGCGATTTGCCACCCACAGAACCTGCTTTCATTGAAGGCACCGAGCTCCTCGAAAGGGAAATTACCCCCCTGCCAGACGAAGGGGTGAAGGTTCCAAGATGAAGGGGGTGGCAGCATCGGGGCACCCAGAGCTCCGCTGGCGGGTGCAGGAGGGGGTGCTGCCCCTCTCCCCTTCCCGGCTCGGCTGCTGCTGAGGTTCCACCACTGGGTGTAGGAATCCAGCTGGCTGTATCCTATAATGGTGTCACAATTTCACAGTTTCAGCCATCCCCAATTAGCGATGACCTTGGCCTTGGCGCACACAGCACACACATTCACATTTTTACAATAAAACACTGCAGAGCACAACTGCTGGTTCATTTCTGTCCTGAGATTCCATGCAAGTATCACACAGTAGACCTTAACTGGAAAGGTGATTTTATACACTGATTTCAGTAAAAGCTGACATCTACCCTTTTAATAATAGTTACCAAATGAAAGAAAAAAAAAAGTAATCTTTATAAGTTTTAACTAAAATAAAAGAAACAAACACTGAGTAATGCAGTCCAAGAGGAGCTTTGATATACTTGGCTACATCTCCTGGGAGAATCACGCTCTTATCTCGCATGTAAATTAAGGCTGTCCAACCTCTGTAATACCAAAGGCTGCCCCGGCAATTTGCCAGGTGGGATCTAATCTTTGTAATTATTTACAAATGCACACAAACAAAAAATGAGTGTGTGCAGCCTCCATTTGCTTAAATCCCTTTTTTTTCCCTCCCTTTGAGCAGAAGGTAAATTAAATTCACCAGCAATTGACTATCTGCTGTGATCAGTTTTGAATTCCTCTTGAAGTTAGGGTAGGATTTCCAGGACTCCACCCCATTCCGCTGCCCCCAGGCCTTAGTTCCCCAGAAAAGGGAGTGGGGAGGATGCTAGAGGCTCAACTACCCCATCAGCCGAAGCCTTGTTCGTGCAATTCTCAAGGATTGTGAAGGAAGTTACAGATCATTTGCTGCCATTAGAGCAGAAATCAGCATACACTGAATTTCTGAAAATTTATAAAGCAATTAACATCTAATGTCAGAAAGCATCCTGATCAAGCGCTCTACCTGTAACCACTCCACATGAAGCGCTAGTTTATCTAATAGCAAAGAAAGGATTGTGCAGTGTTGTTCTGGAAGTGGTAAGCCATGGACCAGTACTGAAACCAAAGAAAAATAAGGAAACAGACTGTGTTTCATCATCGAGGCCTTGCTATGCATTGTGTCATCAATTCACAGTTTCCCAAGAAAAGCATCAGTTGCATTCTTATTTTCAATGGTGCAATTTTCCACTGGTTTTTAGAAGGCTTCCACCAAAGTGCACAGGGAGCCCGTGACGGAGCCATGCCCAGGGAGCCCAGCTGTGAGGGCGCTGCAGGTCAGGCCCTCCACGTCTCCGATAAATATTCCCGACCAGGGGGTTCCCTCTGCTTACCTGAACGACAGAGATGTGCCCGTGTAACACAGCAAAGGTGAGAGCAGTCCAGTGCCGGCTGTCGGGATGGACTGACGGGTATCGCGGAGAGGTACTGGGAACCTGGGGGAAGGAACCAGGTAGTCACTGGCCACTGCATTATCTGTCTGCCATAATCTTTAGACTCACATGTAACGGGCTTTTCTCTTGACAAAGAGACAACCCCAGGGAATGGGAACTTACGCCATTTAGAGAACACTGCCAGCACGAGGCACTCCGTCCAGTCCCCTGGGCCTTTTTAATGGGCTTACTGGTTTCTCCTAGTGGCAGCTCCCTCAGGAGGGAGGCCCCCTTTACACCCCCTGCCCCCCGCCTATTAGACTTGCCAATGCCAATCATAATTGGAGCCACTGAGTGCTCCGAGAGGTTTTGAAGGTTTTCTTCCCCCCTCCCAAATCCCTGAAGCAATGATTTCTGAAAGAAGTGGCTTGCTCAGAAGCTCCAGAAATGAAGCCTTCAGTTGCTAGGAGAGATTTCATAACCACTCCTGTTTACAGATGAATAATTATGGAGAGAGGGTCCTCTATTACTCACTGGTATATCTAAATTCGCTCCAGCATCTATGAGCATTTGGACCATGGCTTCATCTCCAGCAGCACAGGCATACATTAGTGGGGTCATACCCTTCAGGAAAATAGAAAACAAAGTTACCTTTCTACACCTACCAACAGCAAAACTGTCAGACACAGAGATTTTGAATCTTAACATAAAGAACAGAGCGTGTGCGGGCGTGCATGTGTGTGGGCACAACGCACTAGTGTTGGAAATCGATGTGGACAAAGCATCAGGGGACAAGATTGCAAGAATATAAAAGGGATCACTGAAAATCCCAGCCGTGTATTGTCCACAGTTCTCGAGCTTTCTCAAGGCTGCCAGAAAAGAAATACCATTTCTTGGATCATTTGTAGCCAGATGAACCGAAAGCAGAAAACAACACAAAAATACACAAGATTAATTTATTTGGCAACTTATCCCCATTGCTAAAATCCTATTTGCCACAATATTTCAGCATTTCAATCACATAAATTTCTCTCTCTCTACTCAACCAGCAAACCATGACAGCTCAGAGATGAATTATGAGAGAAATGAGCCTTACTTATGGAGTTCATGCCAGAAGTAGCCAAGGACAGAAAGGAAATGGCCTAGTAAAATCCATCCCTGCTCACATCCTACAGCTTCTCCCCCCTCCTTAATTATTGTGAGCATTTGATTTTTTTCACAGGCAGCATCTCTGCTGCTCATTGTGTAATAATACAGCTTTATCTTTAGAGAGGGACGTGGATCGTATAATAGAATTACAACTCACACTGAGGAGTTCTGATCTTGTATCTGCAAAGGTGTCTTTTCAAAACAGCCACAATTCCAATCTTCCTGCATTTGAGGCAGTTACACACATTTTCAGAGATGTTTCAGGGTGGGGAGGGTGACTCTCTTTGGCTTTTGGGGGGCTTGGTAGGATCCACTCATTATGGACGAGTAAGAATTTAATACTCGGGTCTGCATGCACAAGCCCATATTTATTGCCACAGTCAGGGTTCTAAAACTACCAGGTTTGTATAGACTTGCCGTCCCTTTTTGGTTTTTTGTTTTTGATTTGTAATACCAGTTTTGCATTCCCTGCTTGTTCCTCAGTATGCAAAGGGAAGAAGAGATCTTTTCCTACACACCTCAAATCCTGTAAAACCAGAGTGCTGCTTGGCCTCCACTAAAAGTGAATACAGGGTCCTGCTACAAACTCAAGTTTCTGCAGATATGTTCTGAATTCTCTTCTTCTCTCCATACACATATATGTAAAAGTGGGTCTGAACACATGCCTCAACATTGGACACTGTCACATTCTGGAAATGGTCAAAATCTGAACCTGGATCTAAGGCCTGTACATTAAATAAATCCAACAGTTCTGTCTACTGTAGGATTTGCAAGAAAACTTTTGCTGTACTTGTCTGGTGAGAGGTGGTCACGTGTGTTTGTGATGCCTCAGAGGTGCCTGCCTACTGTGCAGTGTGCTAAGATGACACATCATAACCAAAATAAATCAGGATATAGGAACTGAGCTTACCAGGTGCCAGTGTTAAACGTTCTTCACAGAATCCCAGAATCATCTGGGTTGGAAAAGCCCTTGAAGCTCCTCCAGTCCAACCATGACCCTCACTCTGACGGTTCCCAACTCCACCAGATCCCTCAGCGCTGGGTCAACCCGACTCTTCAACCCCTCCAGGGATGGGGACTCCCCCCCTGCCCTGGGCAGCCCATTCCAACGCCCAACAGCCCCTTCTGCAAAGAAATCCTTCCTCAGAGCCAGCCTGACCCTGCCCTGGGCAGCTTGAGGCCATTCCCTCTTGTCCTGGTGCTTCTTCCTTGGTTCAAGAGACTCATCCCCCCTCTCTGCACCCTCCTGTCAGGGAGCTGTAGAGGGTCATGAGGTCTCCCCTCAGCCTCCTCTTCTCCAGACTAAACCCCCCAGTTCACTCAGCCGCTCCAGACCCTGCCCCAGCTCCATTGCCCTTCTCTGGACACGCTCGAGTCATTCAATGGCCTTTTTGGGGTGAGGGGCCCAAAACTGAACCCACTCATCGAGGGGCGGCCTCACCAGTGCCGAGCACAGGGGTAAGATCCCTTCCGGGTCCCTGCTGGCCACGCCATTGCTGATACAAGCCAGGATACCACTGGCCACCTTGCCCACCTGGGCACACTGCTGGCTCCTGTTCAGCCAGTTCTTGTCCTACAACAGGACAGAGACCTGCTTTCTGTTGCCATGCCTAAGTCAGTTTTTCCCAGTTTTGGCATCTGGCTTTGGCTCATTCCTTTACATAAGGGCAAAACAAGCTAGCTGCAAAGTTCAGAGGGGGTTTCACATTCCAGTGATGGCAGAGTTCACTGCTGGCCTTTGGATTTAACTCTATCTGCAATTGATAGTGCAACGGAGGACACTTGTGTAGCTACGGAGATAAGTTGCTCCAGAATCAAGGAACTGGAGAATTTGAGAGCCACAATGTCTCCAGAGGGAGCCTGTCTTGCCCTCCTTGGTCAGTGCCAAAACACTGCTTTGAGCCGTGGGAGCTGCGTTCTGTAGAGCCACCAGCTCGCTATGGTCCCCCTGTTCACAGTAGGACTGGCTAGCAGATGACATCAATAGCATGACAATAAATAATCTGCTTTGAGAGAACAAAACGCCTCCAGGCTACATAAATAACTGCAAAAACTTATGAAAAAAAAATAAATACAGGAAGTAAGAGGCAAACCTTCATAACATAAATCTGCCACTTTTGTCACTTTAATAAAGTCGGTATCAAGGGCACCTATGATGTGATACCCCACCTCTGTGACCACAAAGCTTCGTGTATTGGATATGTAAACAAGGCAATTACATACCTAGGTAGAAGCTTGTGCAGGAGTAGTTTTTAGCTGATATTTGTCTATACATTCACACTTCCCTTAAAACTGCAGGATGGTGGAAATCACCATGAAGCTGTGCCAGTTTCAGAATTCGGTTTGAAATGCTACTGCAGTGAAATGCTGTCTACGAGAAAGCCTCTCTACTTGAACATAAATCCTTCCCACGGCTAAATATCCTATTGTTTCTGAGACATGACAGCTCATTCTCACTGCTGTGACAGCTACGAGTGTTTATTTGGGGGAGTTTGTAAGCTAATTCCAGGCATTGAATGATGCTCCAGAGAACAGACTCCACTGTTACTTGATGGGACTGACAGCACAAGCAGAAGCAGCTCAAGGCTCCCCAGACTCCCAAATCCCCATGGTTCAACGTAGCTGAGCACTGAGCAGGGCAAAATGAAAAACCAGACCCATCAGCTTGACAGACTTTCACCAAAGCTAATACTGAGTGATACCCACGCTGCGGGGGTTCTCGGTGCTGTTTCTATATGCCCGACTGTACTGAGAACAAGTAACTCGCTGTGCGCCTGAAAGCCATCAGACAGTAACACCTTTTGGTCACTCATCACTGACCCAGACTGGATTTGGGCTGTTGAACCAGAAGAGAGTGTCAGTGGCAAAAACCACTTTGTCTTGACGTTGTCTTAGCATTAAGGCAACATCAGACTTTCCATTTGCAGCCAGCATATTAACCTGTCTTCCATCAGTGTCTGAGAGAGGCCATCCAAAGAGCAGACCTACACTCCAGCTGATAAAGAAACAATTCACTCCAGGCTTTGACTGGCTTTTTTGAGGGTTATGTTTTTGTTTGTTTTTAAGGGACACATTTTCAGGCTAAAACACAAGCTAGAATTAGAAAAGCCTTGCAGAGGCAGCTACCATCTCATGTAATGATTTGCCACATAGAAAGGAACACACAATTTGTTCATGCAAAGAATTTGTGTGTGTGTGGCTGTATGGCATACCTGATCATCCATGGTGTTAACCCCGTCAGGCCCCAGCGCATCGATTGCTTGGTTGATCAGATCTGTCCTCCCACAGTTTAGCATTCGGAAACCCAGATCCTGCTGGAATCTTTCAGTAGCAGCCTTAGCGTCCAGTCTCCGGAAGGAACTAAAGCAGCATTCAGGTCTGTGAAAGGCAAAATGATTTCTGGTTTGGTTTTTTCTTTTTCCCCTTTTTTTAAGCCCTGTCTCTTACAGAAATAAGGCTTATGAGTTTTCATGGGTTTACCTATCATATTATTGCCTTCATATTATACCTATCATTGCCTTCCCTACTGCATAATAATTTCTGAAAAATCTGGCTAACATCACTCATACTGGAGATGAAAGTTTTAGTTCTTAGAGAAACACAGTGAGTTCATGTTAAAACTGAAAAAAAAAAAAAAAAAAAAGTGTCCAAGAGGAACCTCGTTACTGCCCTTCTTTGAGGGAAAGGTAGGAAGAAGACCTTATTCCTTGGCAAGAGTTGTATTGTCCACCCAGCCCCTCACTCCAGGGGTGGCTCTGGACCAGGCACTGCTTCTGCTACATCTTACCCAGCAGAAAGGAAGCGATGCTGGAATATTCCCACACTGGAACGGGGTTACAGTGGCACCGAGGCTATTCTGGTGGGACCAGTGTCACAGGCTGAAAACCTGCAGCAACCTGGTTTCCTTAGTTCTGCTTCTCACTAAAAATCCCCACCAAAACCGAGCTGCTTTAAATAATTAGCTGTATATATTTTGGGTATCGTATTTGTATTTTCCTGCTTGTTACAGGATATTCCATCAAACATATACAAAAACATATTGCAAGGAGGAGAAACAGGTAGAGAGGAAAGTGTATCTAATAAAATACCATTTAATTTTAGGATGGAACAATTATGCTGTCTGTCCACCAGACTAGTTATTACTTTGAAACAAGAGCCATTTCTGACAGAAAATAATGATCCTTATTATTTTTTTGGAAAAGAAAATAAAAATTAAAAAAGCATATTAAATTAAAATTAAATTTAGGCAGTAGAACATTCTTTTTTCCAACACCTGGATGAAAGGAAGTGTGTTAACAATTCTATGAAGCTCTATTAAATCCTTATCCTTTAGATGACTATCAAATGACCTTTATCTCATTTGGAAGGAGCTCAGGGATTACTGTAAATTCTCTGGTTATCTGCTCAGAGACTTCTAAATTCCAAACCTGCAAGGGTATCTCCTTCAGTGAAGAAACACTGCCAAATTGGAGGTGTTGTCTATCTCAGCTGGGCACTGATATGGCCAGGCCTTTGATGTTATTTCAGGGTGAAAGCCTCCTCTACTAGTTGACTGGTTTTCAGCACAGGCTCTTGTGCAGCTCTCAGTGAGCGAGATACCAGCCTGCCAGCTTCCTTTGAAAAATGAGAGTCTTTCAACAGGGCTAACCTCTTCTGGAAACTTTGTATGGCCCGCCAGATAAGTAAAACACTCATCACTTCACGTAAAAGATTCAAGATGAATCTTATTCACGTTTTAGTTCAGCTGGTCATTTTTTAATGCTTCTGAACTCGCACTGATGGTGGATGACAAATGGTGAGCAGATGCTACGAACAATACGCTGAGTTAACAAAGATCCCTGCACAGCCTGGTGACCAGTCACATTGTACAGGGGAAACCAGGATCTCACCACAGCTGCTTTCAGAAAGGAACTGCACCAGGCTACAATGTGGGGAACGGTCAGCAGCGACCCAAAGTGACAGTTGTTCTTTGGAGATACATCTGCAAATAAAACCTGTCTTTGAGGCAGCTGAGTACATGAGACAAGATCTCTGCAGCACTCAGATACACACTAGATTAGACACACAGTACAGAGCACAAGAGGACAGTAAGGTAAAAAAGGCTTAATGCTAGATATATATAAATCCTAGAGCTAGGCTAGCCAATTAATAATCTTGTTCTACTAAGGTAACTGATACAGCATCTCGATGCTACAGTATTATGTAGGATAGGATGCAATTACTTGGTATACTAAGAAGGAGGAGGAGAAGAATCCTATGCAAAAAAGTGAAATAAAATTACAACACTTGAAATCCAGTGAAGCCTCAGAAAACAAAAGGTTTTGAAGGGATGGTACCTGTCTTTGCACATTGTTTCTATTCTGCTATCAGACATGGTTCCACCCAGTGCTATTTACAGGCACTGTTGGAGCAAGGGAGGGGGTGACGGGATGGGACACACACAACTCACTGACAGCCCTGCAGAGAGAACAGCAAAACAAAACACTTGCCAGGAGCTGTCAGAGACCCAGCAGAAAGGTGGACTGGAGTTCTTGGTGTAGAGCTGCCAGGAGGCCAGGTCGGGCACAAGAATTTGCAGTTACGATTTGTGAGCTTTACTGCTGGGGGACCTGCAGGCTCAGCCCACGCAGCAGTTCCCATACACTTGCTGTTCTGTAGCGGTGGCTTGCCAGTGTGCTCTGATAGACGTAAATTTACTTTTTCTTTTAGAGTGTGATAAAAGTTAGAGCATCCTACAAGAGCTGGAGAGGGGAGAGCGCACATATGCACAACTGCTGTGCAGCAGCTGCAGTCACAGCCGGTTTTCCATGTGCGAGTTGTTATCCTGTGGAGAAGAGGCAAACTTTTGCACGCTTCCTGGGGTAAAGCCTGTGCTTCTGCAGTTGCCCAGGCAGGCAGCAGCTCCCATGTACACCCAGCTGGGCCCAGGGGATAAAGTGAAGAACTGACAGGGGACCAAGAGACATTGGAGGGGCAGAGCTCAGGGAAAGGGGTAGGGCTGAGGTCCTAGTTTGGGAAGAGATAGCTTGAGGAAGGAGCCTGAGCCTGGTGTGCTCTTTGGGTTTCATAAGCAGTAACTACTACTACAACTACTAGTAGTAAGTGATTTAAATTTGGCTTGCAATGTGGAAAAAAAAATAAAAAAGCAGTGTGTGATAATAATATTAAAATCCCAACATTTATATTTAAGTAGATGGAAAAGAAGCACAGTTCTTTGCAATCTAGCATTTCCATATTTATATTATCATTTAACCAGTAACAGGTGAGTACTGAAGATGTTTATAAATTGTCTGGCAAACAAACTCAGAGCATCATATTAGAAGGCTTCATCCACTAAGGCACTAACAGTTGTGGAAGACTATACTGCCCAAGCAGTCTATGTCAGAGAATAGGTATTAGAGGTCTGAATTTCAGGTTATACTAATTATACTTCGTTCTTCTGCGCAACCTCTCTTTCAGGGATTTCAACATACCCTACCTGATGCATCACCGCTGCAAGGAACTATCATTAGATGACTTTCAGCCTATGCATCATGAGGAAGAGAAAGTTGCAATTTGCCTATAGTCACACAGCAAGTCAGGGATAAATTTGGCTTCAGCTCCAAGATTTCCTTTTCCCCTAAATGTGCTGTAATGACCAGATACAAATGACTGCTTTAAAGGATCATATAATAGGCCCTGAAAACGAGGCATTGCTCTCTCATGGTTTTTTTTCTGCTAGTTTAAATCTTTCATGCAGCAAAAAGACAATGCTCTTCCTCTCATACCACAGACCTCAGAACATCATTAGACCTCTGAAAATAAAACTCACGCAAGACAGTTCAGAACAAAGACCTGGTCAAGCTTAACTTTGATTTTTGTCCTCTATCACAAAGGTGATGCGTGTTACTTTAAAACAGGTTGATTCACCTGCAGGGAATGCACACTACATATGTCCCTATGGAGGGCAGTCTGGGGAGGTAAAAGGTGTGAAAGGATCTCAGTTTTCTTACAGAATTGTCATTCTTTCTCTAATAACAACAAACTGGATAGAAACCTTTAACATACTCCTGTACTGCTAATCCTTAACAACCCAGCAATTGAATTATCTTATGCCTGAATATCCCACATACTGTGGCTGAGGCCCTTTATACCTGCTTCTCACTTATTTATTGCTTACATTATTTTGGACCTCCTGGGTTTCTATTGAGACCTTCATTCCATAGCTGTATCATTATGGCTTCAGTTTGAAGTTACTGAGATGAACCCCATTTTCACAAAGGCTGTCTCAAAGTGTTTCCCTTTAGTTCATATCAGCAGGAAAATCAAACACCTAAATCCCTGCCCTCTTTTATTTACTTTTTTTTTTAAGGTATAGGATCTATAAAGTAAGAAACTACCTGTGCTTTGTATATTAATGTGCACAAATAAGCAGTGCAGAGAGAGAGGGGGATGCCTTTGAAGCAGAAGGTTTGGATTCAGTCTTGAAACCAAAAGTCTTATAAAGGAGAGACTGAAAGAAAAACCATGAGACTGACTGAAGTACTTGTGATTATTTTAGTCTTCTGCGGTACCGTTCATTGAAGAATTTAAAAGGTTTTGGCAAGCATTAGGCACATATGTAAAATTAGTTTAGCCTGTATTAAGTTGCCTACACTAGTGCCTGCCATCCACACATAAGCCAGAGTAGTGTGTGCTTTGACACAGAGCACACGTACACTGGCAGAGAAAAGGGAGAAGAAAAGCGTTCCAGGACAACTCCAAGTCCAAGTTCAGCTGCTCCCTTTCATTCCGAAGCCAAGGAGTTTAAATACCTGCTGAGGATCACCTGTTTATCTTAGTTTTCAAAAAGACTGGCAGCACTCTCAGACAGTCAGGTACCACGTCTCAGGAGAAAGGCAGGACCCGAGAGCAAGTCTAGGAGTCAGCTGTACTGACAAAACATTCAGTCATCTAATTGCACCCACATACTCATTAACTAATTTAGCTTCACATTAGGTTTTGTGGGTAGTAAGTGCTACCCTTCAATTCACAGATGGGGAGACAGAGATGTAGCAAAAAGCAAGAGCCTTTTTGGCTGCCAGAAGGAAAAAGTAAAAAGCAACACAGACAGATCCAGGACTCCTGATTAAAAGCTTCTTGTTGCTTTTATTGTTCATGAAAAATAATTCAAAGAGTAAGGGCATATTTTTATCTTTTCAGGTGATCATTTCATCACTTAAGAGCATGATAGAAGTATTATTTATTGTTATTAACATCTTCCACCCACTCATTTAACCTAAAGGTATACGGGGGACAAAATTCACTCAAGAAACGACCTTGCAGTAAAGTTCAAGATGTAACCCCGATATCAAAACCAGCGCTAATGAGAGCAACTTAAAGGACTACAAACCTGAATAAAATACCTATGATGTGCTAATGAATCAAGCTAATTATAAACCTCTGTTCAATATATATGTGAGGGGAGGATTCTAAAAGGTACTGATACTTTTCATCAAGGTATCTCAAAAAGCAAAGAATAATCTTGTAATTAAGGCTACAGCATAAAAACCAAATACTTGTGTTTCAATCCTTCTCTGTCTCAGTCTGCCTACATAACTTTTGGCAAGACAAAATCTTTCTACCCCAGCTGCAGTGTTTGGCCAAAGTTTCTTTATCTTTTGGAATACTAGAATGTTAAATGTGTATCACCTGTCCAGGATTTTGAGATCTGGCTCCGGTGAAATATAGTGAGAAGAATACTGTAAGAAGTTACAATTACTTTAGCTGCTTATAAAGCTTATTCCACATACTTTAGCTGCCGGGGCTCACAGTCCAGTCCAGGTAGGAGCAGTCTGGCTGTCTGCCTGATATCATCACTGTCCACAGTTAAACTGCGCCGGTGCTCAGCGTAGGTGATAGCCACTCTCATCCACTCCATCAGCGGTGGCAGAAGCATGAAGGGCCTGTGCGAACAAGGAAAAAAAAAAAAAAATCCATCAAAGTTAACGTGGGTCTGCTATCTTGTGCTGTGATGCAAAAGCAACACTTAATTGCTTCCTGGGCATGCTTGTGGGAGGCTGGCACAGATAAAATCCACCCGCAGACTCTGTCCCTGTGCTCAGCAGGACTGGCAGGTCACAGCAGGTGGAAAGAACTGGAACTGCTCAGCCTTAGCTATCTGAACCGCTTTTTACCCCAAGGGGGGTCATGCCAGGACATGCTGGTTTCCTGCAATACATTTCACCCTGTAGGATTGAACATAAGGGACCTACTTCTACTATTAGCTATAGGTCAGGCTGCCCCAGCTCAAGGGGCCAATGCTCTGTGTTCTGGGTCAGAAGGGCTCTCATCTCAGACATGCAGTTTATATAATTATTCTCTCTGTCATTCTAAATAATCCATACATCCAGGTTGCTCTACCTCTTAATTAACAAAGATTCTGATTGTTTGAAACTTCAACTAAACCAGGCTAATTCAGTACTACCTCCACTGATCTTTATGTTACATTATCACTACCTGATGGCTTTTCACATCCTACACTTCTTACATGCCAAGCTCAGGCGGAGGCTCAGAAGAATAATTTTTGCACAACTGACCCTCTAGACCACAGCAGAACTGTTGCAGCTATGTTTTAATGGGAACTGCTTTGTGAGAGAAGAATGAGTAAATCAAAAAGAAAACAACTAACATGAAGACATCTCTATACAAGAATAGATTTACAACATTACTTACATTGTAAGCAATTTGTGGAAAAGCAATCTACCTGTTCCTAATTTGTACAGCATCCAACACAGGTTTTACTAGTACGAAAGGTTGCAAGGCAGTAAAGGAATATAAATAAGGTAATAACAATAGCAACAATGGCCATTTTGGACTAGCTTATGGAGAGGCCCCCTCTCACTCCTGCTATAAGAATGAGCACAGTACTGAAATTACACAGTAATATATAGGTACCATAATACTCATACACAACATATCTCATCCATCCATCCTCTCAGACTGATCTATTATTTGCTTATTTTTTCCCCAAGGATACCTGCCACCCTAGTGGAAGGCTCAGAAGTGCCAGCTGTAATTGAAAACTCCTTTTCCATTTCCAGTAACAAATTTATTAACTCTGGGAAAAGAGCCCTTTTGACTTAAGCATTCAAAAGAAAATAGTTGAGGGGAGAAGGTACCAATTCCTTTATAAAGTTTAGAGAAAAAAAAGATACATACCAGAAAACAGAAAATGCTTTTGGCATTAATGAAAGCAGCTGAACCCATGAAAGGCATTTTCAAAGCTGTGCATGTATATGTGTGCACATATGCGAGCACAGTAAGAGTAAGCAGCACCAATCCCGTTAGAAACCATTTATCAATAATGGGATTTACAAGCAGAACTCCCTTTGTGTGACTTTGAACATCCTTCAGGGTGAAATAGCTCCACTTGGTAAAATATGTGCCATCTGTTTCCATTTTGCAGTTGCAAGGTACACTAAAATACTGTCATTACCTCTTTACAAATCAGGGCACTATTTTTTCCCTCTGCTTCTTCTCTTTTTCCAAGTAGTGAAACAGCATCTACAAAATCAGAGGTTCTTTAAGCATCTGATCAATCCTGGATTGCCAATGCAAGGGTGTTTCTAACAGGACGTATACTTACTGCTTTCACCACTTCTACATCAAACAATCAAAATATCAGGACTGCTACGTTCATCACTTTCAAAATTACCTAGTAGCTCATCAGTTGAAAGACTTTGTGGAAGTCCAGCGTGAATCCCCCAACCCATCCAGGCTTTCTGACTTGTCCCAGACACGTGGGATGGGATGACTCCCTCCAGCACAGCCGGTTCAGAGTTGACTCACTCCCCCAAGGGAAGAGCAGCAATCTGCAACAGGCATTTGGGAGATGCCTTTCAGCACTTAGAGAGAACTTCAACCCTTATCTGGCCTACAACAGAGTCATTTACACCTTTTAAATTTAGGCACTTAAGGGAGGAGCCTAAATTAATTATCTAGACTTTCTAATTACTCAGGAGAGCCTCTCGTGTAGGATTCAAAGCTCCCAAGACCTGGTGAGGTCAGAGAGGTAGGCTAGGCAGGCTAAAAGCACCAGAATTTAATACTCAAAGGTAGATGAACACCTCAGGAGCAATGGAAAAACTCATCTTACAAGTGATTATATCTACCACCTTTTGTGGTAGATAAGCTATTCAGGCTACATCACAGCTTCCCTGACACGTTCATGGTGGGAACACTGCTGGACAGAGAACGATGCTGATCCAGCACGGTCCTTCCTGATCATCTCATTAAGTAACGAGCCAAGCCTCAGTAACTATTACACACAGCACTCGGCGGCAAGAGACTGTGGTCAGCCAACAGAAAATACCATTGAGTCTGCACCAGAAATAACACCTATCATGGAGAAATTTCCATTCTGTAAAAAAATTCACATGTGCCAGGGTTATAAATGGCTTCCATGCACAAGCAGACCTTGAATGTGGAAAACCTGGTTTGGGAGGAATGAGAAGGAGAAAGGGTTTTTTTTTGTTTGTTTATTTTTTAAATCTCAATAGATTTTTTCCAAAGGCTTTAAAACTCACAGCTCAACAGACTGCCTGGTTACCCTGTGCCCAAAGGAGAGCAGACTTTGAACTGAAAAAGAACTGTCAGGTGGGATGTTTTCCTCCTACCGATAGCCTAATTTGTCCCAACCCCAGCACTCACATTGCTGTGCAAGGTGGGTAAATTATTATTCTATCAGGAGGGACTATGACTTCAATTTCTCTTTTGCTGTAGCTTTACTTCTCTTGAAAATTTCTAGCTTGAGGATGGGCTTTCTATTCTCCCCGACACACACACACTCTCTTCTTTTATCCAACTATTTCCTTTCTTCACACTGTGCACATGGGCACGCTCACGGGAACAGCTCTGTATTACTTTGTTCACTGACACTACATTAGATAAGCAGTATTATCGCATGATCTGAGCAGATAGAGATGCAGTTCAACTGAAACGCCAACACTGGGTTGCACTGCACTAAAAATGCATTCAATTCTTCTTTTTCTAGACAATAAATGCAATTATTACCCCTGTGGCCCTTAACCTGGGCATCTATCTGCCTCTAGGGAAACACTGATCATTTCACAGTCTGAAAAACACTGGAGTAGGGGAAGGGGAGAAATCTTCATGGAAAATTAACTGGGAAATGCTGCAAGCTAAAAAATTGATTTCCATCTATGCCATGTTCTCTACTGTGCATTTTCCTCTGGACTTTCTGACATTTAGAAGCATTTGGCAGCTCATTAAATTCTGCACATGAAGTGATCCATCCCTGGGAATCTGTCACACTCACAGCAGTAGTTCACTAGGGACACATACTCTCTTGTTTTCTATGAAGAAGAATGCCACCATTGCTTTGTTCAGTTTTTTGCCATTAAGTTGTCTTCAAGTGTTGCCACATGTAAACCGGGGAAGTACACTGCAGTAGAAAGTAAAGTAGACACTGCTCATCTACCATACACCTTGTAAAGAATCGCAGTAATGTCCAATACAGTGATCTGCAGTCAATATTTTATCCATAGGTCTTTGAAATTTTCTCCCATTTAGAATTGGGCAGCCATTCCTTTCCCAAGGGGATTGGGTTGGAGCTGGGTGAGATGTGTTCTGAGAAAGAACGGACTCTATTGTGGGCTTTTTCCCCTCATATGAACCGAAACACGTTGTTTTATTTAGTCATAACTGAGAAGGATAATGGCAGCAGCACTTGGCAGAGAATTTATAGCAAGTTGTAACTTTTTCCTGGAAAATGTACTACACTCATTTGATTAGAATGGCCTAGGACATGACCGGCATGTGGAGATAATGTGTGGCAGTCCTCGAGGAGATGCTGTGGGATCACACATTTTCAGTGTTAACTCATGCATCACAAAGAAACTAGTCTCTAAAGTGGGCTCTTCTGAGGATTTAATAGCCCCAGGGCCAAGACATTTTTGGCAGAGTGAAGTTAATTGTATGCAAAAGAGGAAAGACCTCCACAGGAGTTAGCAAATCATGTCATCCTTCCTCTGACTTGAATGCTAGGACAACGCATTGGGAGCTTGACTTTTAGAGGTGAGGAACACCTGCTCTCTCAGATGAAAACAGTAGGTCTTCCCAGAAAAAACAGCCATGCTACCAAATTCCTCCCTCCTGCCTCGGTCCTCAGGAGGGCCCAGGGACAAGATTGCTGAAGAAAGTAGCAGCAAGGGAAGGAGGAGACATTTTCCCTACAGCCACCTCTCTTCTCCTCCTGTGCTATTTTTTGTAGTCTCCTGTTTTGCTACAGCAAAACAAGGAGGGAGCCAACAGTGACAGCAACATCAGGAAAGAAAGACCTCATTCTTCTAAACAAGAATCTCCTTCTTCTAAAGCAGGAAAGAAAATACTGTCCTAATGGAATCAGGTGAGAACGGCAGAATTTGCCTGCCTCTTGCAGTTTGAGCTGGTCCCAAGACACACGTGCCCAGTCTCCCATCCAGCCTGTCCCACAGTCTTCTAAATGGTTTGAACAGCTTTCTCTTCCCTTCATCTGTAACAACTGCTCTATAAGCCCCTGCTAACATTTTAAACACATGCGAACTTTAGCATGGCAAAGCACATGTAAATATGAGAACACTTATGGTCAGAGTAGGGTAGGCCATGGTAACTCCCCCACATTTGATTTACTGAAACTATACAGACACTGTGCAGAGAAGAATCCCAAATCTTTAGAGATCATTGTGGGTTTTTTGCAAGGGACTGAAAAAAGAACGGGGGCTTGCAGTACCGAGCAGTGAGGTAACGTTTGAATTTAATGCTGGAACCAAACTCTCTCCTTCAGTCCCATTTTACCCTAAAATGATAGAGCTTAAAGTCACAAACACAGAGCAAGTTAAGAACCACTATAAAAAGCTATAGCTCAGTCTCACCTGTTCTCTTCTGTTTTCTTTTTTTTTTAAAAAAAAAAGGAATAAACTTAAAAAAAACATTGCACATGTACAGAGAAGGGAGTAATGTGACTAGCAGAGATACTGGGAGTGATTGCCAGGTTGCCAAGTAAGCCAAGCAGGCTTTTTCATAGCTTTACAAGGCTCCTAGTTAGGGGTCCTGGGAGACCCCCATACAATGTGCAGAGCTATGTGAGGGAATACCAAACAGGAATAAAATTAATCTACAACAAAATGGTGAACCGTGTAGGAGGGTGGCTAGGAGAAGATGTGTTGTTTGAACTTTACACCAAGATGGAAAAACCCCAAGGATGGCAGCAGAGTCAAAAAGAAAACAGAGTAAAGTCTCATTAATTGGAAAAGGGAAGACTCTGAGGCAAAACAGAGTATCCAAAACCTAAACCATGTCATGTTGATGTGGAAAACAGTGGCATATTTACAGTTTGGATTCTCAAACACTAAACCCCTCTTCAAGCTGCAGGAAAAAAACCATCTCTGAGTATGTAATTATATGTGAATAAAATAACAACAGAAATGATGATTTAGAAAAAACACAAAATCTTTGCTCCAAAACACAACCAGCTTAAGTCAGGAGCCATTCTCTTCAGATTCAAAATACTTTACTGAATTTGAAAAAAACTCCCACATTTACAGAGAAAAAAATAGGAATTATCATGCTGGATCCGATTCAAGTATCATCTCAACAAATGCCACGTCTTTTCAAAGCAATCAGTCCCAGATCTTCACAAAGAAGGAAGAACAAATTTAATCACAGCCAACTGGCCCAAAAAGAAAGTTTTCTTCTGAACTCCCTTGAAACAATGACTGGCTCACATCTTAGAAGATAAGAGTTCTCAAATTTAAGTGGATCATTATCAAGTTACTAAGGTCTTGGCTTGGACATGCCATGACACTAACTTCCAGTTTAGCGAGTTATCCTTCAGTCAGACACTAATGGAATGAAAAACATCTGGATAATATTATATTTATTGGGATCCTTTCTCCACTGAATCTGCCTTCACAGTTTCCTCTGCTTATAGAATATAAAATGGTACAAGAATAGTTTAAATCTAGAACTGGCAGCTCTGATCTTTCTTAGCAATCCTAGTAACCACAGACAGAAATATCACCTTTTCCGCCCCTTTCTGCAAACCGCACTTAGAAATAAGGTGCAGCATCAGACAGATTTCATGTCATGTTAACTGCAAATCAAAGTAAAAACTAAATAGAAGTTCACTAAAAAAAACCATGAAGGAATCATTAGGAACTCACTATGCATCTTAAAAAGGACCCTCAAGTCTGTGGTTTATTTATTATAATCACATTTTACAAAACCTTTGTTTTAACAACAGGGAAAAGATTCCATAAAACAAGTACTTGTGCTGCTCTGGAATGTGCCATGTGTCTCATTAGAAAAACATATTTGTAACATCTGTATGCTGTGGCAGAAGGAACTCTTGGTTTCTAGACAGACAGAAAATAATTAAAACCAACTTAAATAGTATACAGTTGATGATAAGAGTCAGATAGATATACACGATAGTTTGAACTACACAATATGGTCATAGTTATGTGGTCAAGGATGTGACTGACTTCCATCTGCCTCCCCCAGATGCACACAGAGCTGTTTGATCCCCGACAGGCACTGGGAGTAGCCACCTCGACAGAGGAAACGCGGAGGAAGGGAAACCACCGATCATGCTCCTCTTGCTCCTCCCAACTCCTTGACATCCTAAAATTCTCCATAAGCTGAAAACTACTGCAACAATCCGGGAGATGAACTATTCTTGCATGACTCTGGACCTAACTGCAGTCTTGACCTCAATTAATACACAGCTGTATGTTTAAATCACTTGCAAGATCAGATGCAACTACTGAGGACTGACTTGCTATTACATCTGCTGAATTAGACACAGAAAATGAGCACTTGCCAGTGACCTATGCATGTCAGCTGCTGCCACCGGACTTGCAGAAGTCAGTTCTACAGATCTCCTCTGAAGGATCCCGGTCTCAAATCCTGTCTCTGACCAGCCCAGAGCATCCTCGTATCGACACCGAGAAACAAGGCTCTTCCCAGCACAGAAGAGTGGCTCTGGGCAGGTCATCTACATCAGACCTGTCAAGCTTTTCCCAACTCCTATAAAAAGGTGACTACCCTGGTTTGCAAGCCTTCCATTTTGTAAGCACAAAATGCTTTTTGGACAAATTCTAACTGTGGCCTAGCCATTTCACTGCAGTTGCTCTGAAGGATGCAGGGCCACCTTCCACCAGCCCAGGTTGCCCAAAGCCCCGTCCAACCTGGCCTTGAACCCTTCCAGGGAGGGGGCAGCCACAGCTTCTCTGGGCAACCTGTGCCAGGGGCTCACCCCCCTCACAGGGAAGAATTTCTTCCTTAGATCTAATTTAAATCTCCCCTTTGTCAGCTTAAAACCACTACCCCTTGTCCGATCCCTACGCTCCCTGATCAAGAGTCCCTCCCCCCTTTCCTGTAGCCCCTTTCAGTCCTGGCAGGCCTCTCTAAGGTCTCCCCAGAGCCTTCTCTTCTCCAGCTGAACCCCCCCAACTCTCTCAGCCTGTCCTCACAGGGGGGTGCTCCAGCCCCCCCCAGTGTCTTCGTGGCCTCCTCTGGCCCCACTCGAGCAGGTCCGTGTCCTTCTGCTGTTGGTGCCCCCAGAGCTGGACCCAGCACTGCAGGGGGGTGAGGTGTCTCCCAAGAGCAGAGCAGAGGGTGAGAATCACCCCCCTCGACCCGCTGCCCACACTTCTGCTGCAGCCGAGGACACAGTTGGCTTCTGGGCTGCGAGCAATACATCTCACTTGAGGAATATATCTCACTGCTGCCCCTTAGGCCTGCCCAAACCCGCAGAAAGGATGTTTCTCATCTGCATGCTCATCAGAATTTGCCGTTTGTCATTTTTGCTTTTATGATTTAAATTTTTAAAAGCCCAAATGTACTGAATTACACCGTAGGTCACAAACTGCCTCAAAGTCAACTCACATGGGAAAAACAAGGACACGAAGGGATTTTTTAAGATTTAATAGGACTACTATTTTTTTAAAAAATTAGCATAATTGGCTAACAAAGTAAGAAAAGAAAAAGGCCATTCTTGTGGATTTCCTGGGTTAGTCAGTGAAAACGGCACAGGAGACTTTGCAGAAGGACCAGAAGTGGCTGACATGTCCTGTTCCCCCCCGAACCAGTCTGACATTTGGAGACCCAGGGCCCATGACCCACCCCAAGGAGACCGAATGAAGAAACTTTGCCATGTGCAACAATTCCTCCTGCAAAGCAAAACACTGGTACATTTTGGAGCAGGACATGAATACAAACTACTTGCATTAAAGAAATGAGCCTGTAACAGCATGCGATGTGATAGGCAGAGATAAACATGGGCAGAAAGCCAGAATGGGTTGTCTGCTATTCTTGGATTAGCTTTGATCCTGTGGGCAGAAAAAAACCCAAGAGGTAGCTCCTATGGTCTATTCCAGCAGCTACACTGGCAAACTAAAGACAACACTGCTATCTGCAAGCAGATTTACCTGGGGTCAGTGTGGTTCTTCACTATCCAGTGCTGTGACTTCTCCTTCATCATTTTTTTGCCCATTATACTTAATTCCCAAAAGCATTAATAGGATTGAGATAACAGGCCTCTTGGTTATGATTTCAATCTGATTTGCCAACATGCATATGTTAAAAACATATGCTGATTCTCAAGCCAAAACCAATCTGCCAGATTCAATCGTAGAACTAATTTTCAGGGCCCAGTTATAAAATCCTGGAGGCAGAGCATTGCCACGCTTATGAAAACTGCCTGAAAAGCTCCTGAGTTACAACTGTGTGAACAAAGAGCCAGAAATAAAAATATTTTTGTGCAGTTCTGCAATACAGAAAGCTCTTTAATTAAAACTGCAAAAGTTTTTATCAGCTAAACAAAGACAATCCTTGCCAAAGCAAAGGGTTTTCACGCTAAATAGGGAAACGTTTCCCATTTACCTTACAGCACAAGCCAAAACCTAATTAATATTTCAAAAGAGAAATTTTCAAACACAAGATAGTAGTATCTAGAGGCTAAACATTTCAAGGTTAAAAGATGATTCTTTCATTTTAAGGCTAAGAAAAAGCTGATTAAACTTCTATTTTTGTAATTGCTTCACTGCTGTTCCACTTCTGTGCTGTGTCATGCTACTGTAAGCATGGTCTTCGTGGAACATCAGTCTCACCTGATGCTGATGTCAGTGCTTTCTCAATAAAAAAATCTAAGTAATCTTTTGGTTTTTTACATTCCTGGAATCTGAGAAGTTCCAGAAACTAATTTAGCATGAGGGCATGAGGAACATGCGGATGAATAGAACTGATTTTGGAGCTCTCTCAGGTACAATAATATAATGTGTGCACTAAAATCAGGTACCCACTCCACCCAATAGCATTATTATACAATCCAGGTTTTGGCTGCTGTATTAGAATCACAGAAGGTCTCACAAAACAGCCAAAATTCTCTTGAATAAAAGGCAATCAAGCCCAGAGTACAGCACTTGGGAATGAATAGGCAGTAGTCTTCTCTCTGAGTCAGTGCCAGGTAAGACATGCAAGATCTGTCATTAATGAAAGATCAGAATAGGAGTAACATCACTGTTGGATGAAATAGATGCCAGTGTGGCATTTTTTAATTTATTATTTTGCAAGAGAATATTGCTTTGTCCTAATAGCAAGCTGCTCAATGAACATATTTCACCTATATCTTCAAGGAGCTTCTGTTACATTCCTCAGTTCTTGTCTTAAAATACGGAAGAGTTGCTGTGCAGAAATGAAGAGAGAGTTCTCTCTTCCAAAGATGTTTGGCACCAGTGGTGAATAAATGTGGTTTTGGCTTTTACTGGAAGCATAATGAGTTCATGTTTGCATTTTATCTTAGATAATTAATAAACAGTGCCATGTAAGCATATAGATATGAGAAATACAAGCAACAGAAGTGTCCTGAATTTAAAGGAAACAACCATTGCGATTAAGTCAGTCCCTCTATGCCAGACTAGAAATCCCCTCACTCTTCCATTTTGTGTTTAATATTGTGAAATCTCCCAATTTCAAACTCTTTTTATGCTTCTATCACCGTGATTTTTATGGTCATATCAATGGACATCAATTAACTTAAGTACCACTACAAATGGCAGACATAACTTGCTTAACTATGGGATTCTGAGAGCTAAACCTAACCATCAAGCTCAAATTCCTTCAAGTTTCCAAATATCCTAAATTTAAAGTACGCATGCATTAAATTTCAGCATTTGGAGCTGTAGTGCTTCTCAGCAGATGCTACAAATTCTAGCTATAAAGTCTGCTTTCAGCACGGTTACTTAGATCTGCTAGCACTGCTGCTGAACAGTCTCTTGCTTTGCCTGTTACAGTGTATGAACTTTCAGCGAATTTCCAATAATAATGTTATGGTTCCATACCTCAATATATACCTGCAGGAGATTTTTCAGCAGATAACAGTTTGGTCTAACCAAGAACAATGCAGACAGGACACATGGAAAGTTAAGTAAGATTTTGCCACCTTGGGCATTAGTAACCTCCCGACATCTTTACTGAACTATAAAAATGGTGTTGCTTGTTCTTAGAAAACAGTCTAGAGATCTAAGGCCACAGCTGTAGAGTTCCTGTTATAATGAATTTATGTGCTGCAAACAATAGCCATAGCTGACACAATACCATGAATTTTGTTAAGCCTGGTCTCAAATCTTTCAAACACTGTCAGATCATAAAGCTCATAAAGCTCACTGCTCTCCCAGTTTCTCCAGGACAATGTTACCCACATCTGCACTGCTGAATCTAGCAGGTAACTTCAACCATTCCTCAAAACTCAAGCATTTCTACACCAGAAGTAGGAGGAATCTTCACAAACGATAATCTTGCAAACAAGAGAGGTAATGGCATTTACCTTAAAATCTTGTCACCATCACGCACGCGGTTGCCAAGACTACCAGCACAAATAGGCCAGCAGCACAAGCAATACTTTCCTACAAAGCAACTTGTCACACTACCAAACTTTTAGATCTCATGTACTCTGAACTACAGAGTTGCAGATTTTATGCTGAGTTTGCAAATGACTGAGACACTAGCAATGATTGTTTATACCCATGCCATCTGCAGGGCAGCCTAGGAGGTAGATTAAAAAACCCCAACTGTCATACAGCTCTCCATATCAAGGTTATCTGTTACCCCATCTCTCTCTCTCTAAAAAGGCACAATGATATAGTCTGATATTAATAGATTAGATAAATGTTCTAATAGGGGGTAAGAGAATGGAGTTTTCTTATATGCAGCTAAAACCTGTTCCTACAACAGGTCCAACCTGCTTCATTTTGACCATGGCAAAGGGTGTAGCGCTGTGGTTACCACAGGAACATGGAAGAATTTCAAGCTCCAGCTACTCACTCAGCTAATGATTAGCATGACAAAATGATCATTTTTGTTTCTAATATGAAGGATATTTTTTCTTATCAGCCCTGTTAAAATTCTGCTGCCAGAAAGCAGATCTAAAACCACAGAAGCATCAATGAATATGTTAAAAATGACATTAAACATGCATCACTTGTAACACCAAGTTCAATGTGCATAATTCTTTTTTTCAGCTTGTCGAGAAAAATATTATCATTCAAAATGTTCATTTGCTCTACACTTCATTACCTGTTGCTTGAATAAACCTTTCTATCAACACCCAGTGCTCTGCATTCCAAACACATCAGAAGAGTAATCAGTAAAAATGTATATGAGACATGGGAAATGGATATATTTCTTCCCACTTTTTATCTCAAAGAAAACTGCAAAACCAGAATTGTTTGAGAAATAAACTAGTTTTCTTTTGCCCTTCTTCACAGCAGGTATCTCTAAGCCCCAAGTATGTGAATAAAACTGTTCATAGCCAAAATCACATCACTATACTGGGGCAAATGCCCTTGCTACATGTACAGTCAGATCAGCTTAGTTTGGCCACTCACCCTTAAACATATTGAGCGTCTCAACACAGAGTTGAGCAGACTAAAAGAGGTTCCAAAGTGAGTTAATTAATCTATTGTAACTCCTTGTATAAGGAAGAATGGGATGCCCAGATGGAAAGTCATTTAAGAAACATGTTTTTCTGTGATGTTCTAATGCACCAACTCTTCAGAGAGATCCTTCCTGAAGAATTTGGCAGTCACAACAGGGAACTGAGCACTGACTACCTGGCACGGTGCAGTGCTGCACAGAGGTAACTCTTAATCACACAGTCTGGATGCTGGAAGCCATATAATTACAACAAGATATGTTCTGAGTGGGGTATATTAATCCTGTTATAATTTCATGTTAATGTGCTTATATTCCTCTCAACTAGGCTTAACTGTCTTCTAGTTCTGCATCATGGACAACTCATCCCTTCCACTGAAAAATCCCAGCACTTCTGAAGGTCTCAGAAGGACCCCATGTTTCTCTGGAAGAATCTTTTGCATTTCTGAAGGAAGCTGAAGAGGTGAGGAGTGGCTAAGTGAATTTTTTACAGTAGCAGAGTTTTCCAGCAAGCCTAGCAATAAAAATATACAGCTTCTGTCTCCCCCTCTATTCTGTAGCCATTATGATATACTCTCTAATCCATGGAAGAAAGAATTTCAGGTACAAACTTTTCAGTGGAACATGAGGTCTCAATAGTTTGACTCCAGACTGGAACTACCCCTTTCAGCAGCATCACTCCAGATCCGCACCGATAAGCACTAAGAGCAAAACCCAGCTCAGTGTCTTTCCTCTCTAAGCAAACACGTTAGACCAGCATGCATGGTATCAACACAAGGGTGTTTAGCCACAGAAGAATCCACAAACCAGAGCTGAATCAGCTCAGACGTGTAACTCATTTGAATAGGATTTGTCTTGCAGAGCAGACACGCTTTTTAAAACAGTCAGTTCAGCATTTACTGTAAAAATGTGATGAAAACAGTACAGTTTAGCTTCATAAATGACCAGGTCATGACAGTGCATGCACTCGTAGGTATAGGACAAGGAAGTGCAAACTGCCAGTGTCTCCTTTAAAAAGGAAACAAAGCAGAGACATACCAATCTAGGATTACCTCAGGGAAAGCTTAGTTTCTAATCTCCACAAGGTCAAAGAGAAAGAATGATTGTTGCTATTATCATAAATTATACCCAGAAACATTTACCCTTCAGAAGAGCTTAGCTCTTAGCTCTCTGTTACAAAGATGTAAGGAACAATAAGAGCAAAAACCCCAACAACCTGCCAGCCCTGGCTGCTGCAACAGCAAAAGCTCAGAATTGTGTCTTTATTTAGTGTGGCCTTTGTTAAAGCACCAGCTCACTCCTTCCTCAGGAAACAGGCAAGTTCTGCAAGTGAAGGTCTGTAATTTAGTCCAATAGGAAATAATATTAACTTCAATTGAAAACAGCAATTACTGAAAAAGAAGAAACTTGTTGGCTTGTTACCATCATAATTCTTTGCAATATGCTCAGAACCTTTCATCCACAGAGTTACTGCTTTTTACCTACATGAGTTAGAAGAGCACTACACTGGTATCACGATACTGTCTTTAAGGATCTATGCCTAGAAAAAAATCGAGATTTTAAGATGATATTGATGGTATTTATGCTGATAGTAAATTACAGCAAACCAGAAAGAATCGAGTAGAGAAATTCAGACTCTCCTCAGTCAGTCCTCTATTTCAATGGTCAGTCACTGAAAGGTAAAAAGAAGCCAAGAGACCTTGTCTTACTCATTTCTGTGTTTCTATAATGCTTGCTTAGTAACACATGTTGTAACAGTTTTGTTTTAATTTTCCTTGGATTAATTTTTTCTTAATTTTTGGTGCCAGCTTGCTGCTTAGTCTTCTCATCATGAAACAGCAAACAATAAACAATACACAACACAGGGTGCCTACAGGCACTGAAGATTTCTGTTTGTACCAGCCCCGAGAATCTAGGCAGCTAAGCTGCCAGGCTCTCATTTTCTTGCACCTTTTTTTTTATCTGAACAGATGGAAACTTAAGAAAAGCAGCCAAGAACTTAACATGGACATCTTTACAGTAATTACTGTAGCTGTACTTAGAGTAATTGCAGAGTAGCAGCACACACACATGCACAATGGCTGTCATCTCTTCATTGCTAAACAGTCAAAGATCATCTATCTAGTTTTCAAACATTTTTACAAATAGGGGACATTCATCAGAAATGGCTTAGGTCAAAGACAGTCTTTCTGGAGATTTCCAGCAAGCACTGAGGTCTACTGTAAAATGCCTGTGAAAGCAGAAAATAGTGTTTTTCAAATTAATGTTTTGTAACGGACAGGACAAAGACTGTTGGATGCCTTGTTACTTTTCTAGGTAGGTGGTAAGGATCAACTACTGTCTACCTGACTAATCAGTTCTAGGAAACAATGCATTGATACCTATAGATGATTGGGAAGTTACCAGGCTGACACATGTAAAACAACTTTTAGGGACAAATACTGTAATTAGAACCACAGAAGCACAGAAGAGCTGAGGTTAAAAGGCACTCCTGAAGATCTGTTAGTCCAAACCCCCTTGCTCAAAACCAGGGTCAGCTAGAGCAGGTTGCCCAGGACCACGTGAAATTGTTAGGTGACCTATCCCCCTGTATCTGTGACATCTGAGACTTCTCTGAGCATCCTTAACTTCTGTTCATGGAAACCTGTGCATAAGCAACAGCAAGGTTTCAAGAGAGCCTGAGAGCCTGACTTTTTGGCTCATGACTTTGCATACAGCCATTAGCATCAAATTTTTGTTTCACTGTGTATGCTCTTTTTTACCTGTAATGCTTTCCCTGTGGGCCAAGGCTGGCATAGGAAAATAGTCTCTTTACTCTGCATGAAGTCTGCTCTGTGTTCTTCAATTTCATACACAGTGAGACTCTTCTTGCAGTTTTGAAGAGAATTTAAATAATCTATGTTTGTACCACACCCCTGCTCCAATACAAAAGATCAGAAGATAAAGGCTACTTTGGAAACACTCCAATAACACTACAAATTGCTTACAGCCAGTAACACAGAAGAAAGGCTAGTCTGTCCCAGGTGTGAGATATGCAGAGTTAAAAAAACCTGAGCAGTGTTTATTTATACAAACAACATAAAAGACAGAGAAGGGAAAAAAAAATCTAATTCAGAGTAGATTGCATTGCCAGTTTCAGCAGTTACACTTGGGTGAATTTGATCCTCAGGGTTTGCAATTAATTCCCTTCACTACTGCCAAAGTCATCCCTCACATTCTGATTTTGCAATCTTTGAACTATAAAGAAATGAACAATTAAAAAAATTACAAGACTTAAAAATATCTCAATAGATGATGCCAGGCAAAGGCAGGAATATTTACCAGGAACCCAAACATAACTACTGTCACCTATTGACTTTAACCTGACTCATTTTTAATTCACTTCACATATCCAATGCTACGGTGCTCAGAGCATGCACAGACACACACAGACACACACACACAGAGCGTAATAAACAAACATAAACATTTCATCCTGGATCTCTCTTCAGTCAGGATTATCAGCAGCACATATGCAGGAGTCCCACTAGCACAGGCTCTGACTCTGTTAACAAAGTCAGTAGTTTCTAAGCATTTCTGTTTTTTTTCTGGATAGATGTTACTGCTGCAATATGTGCTGAGATGAAGAGCAGGAAGGTTAAAGTTTGCTCACCACAAGTGTGATAAAGCTCCTGACTCCTCCTGTTAAATGATACATGTTTTCAGTTCTCAAAACTGTGGCAGATATTCAATATATTGCAACTATTTAGTATGGGCTCAACAAATACATAAGCCTGCCTAAGGTCAGGAACAGCACTGCCAAGGAACAGTTAATTTTAGTCAATAGATACATGTTGATTGTAGTTTACTGGCCTCTGAAATAGGGCCATTCACTCATCTTCCTCCTGAATATCTCAAAATCACATTTAAGTCTGACATTAACTGGTTGAAGTCTGAAATGGGCAAAAAACCATGGCAACATCTCTCCTTAGTGTTGGTGAAGGAAGCTGATCTTATCTGTTTATGGCTTTCTTATTCTTCTAATAGATCTACCAAACTAATGTTTCATCAACAGCAAATAGCTTGTTTTAAAGAAAAAAAAAAAAAGATGGGCACATTTTTAATGTTCACTCTGAACAAGCAATGCCATAATGGCACAGTTCAGTGTAAGGCTTCCTTCTGCTTCCTTATACTTAACCAGTATATTTATGTCAAAATAGCTCGGGGGGGGGGAATCAATGGGGCTATTGCATGGGGGTGGGACTGTAGGAATATGCTCACCACCATCTTTCTGTAACCACCCCGTTGACTTCAGGGGTACTTCTGAGTGAATTAAAGTACTGTTAAACATGAATGTATCATTAGAGCATTATTCTCTCTCAAGGCAAATGAATCAGGGTCTACTTTTATTAGTCTTTATACACCTAATTCTTGACTGGTGAGGCAGCTGTAGACAAAATAGAAAGATACTAAGATCTCTCAGACAAGAGATCCCAGAACTTCTTTTATTGCAGACCTTTTCAAAGACACAGCTCATTGAACTAAGTGTATCAAGTTCTGTTCCTGATGCAGCATGCTAACAATGGGATATGGCTGTAAAATAAAAGAATTCAGACATAAATATATTAAATTTGAATTAGGAAAGGCTAGGCCACAGATAAATCTAAAAGACAGACAATGATGTAGCTTTTGCACTTCATAAAATTCCATAAACCTGCAGTTAAAAAGAGTAGAGGGGAAAAAAGCCTCATGACAGATCAGTGAGAGTCTGGAAACATCCATCTGGAGAAGAGATTTGTCCTGAAAAACCTTAACCAGCTCTGAAAGCAGTGATACTTCTCAGTGATGAGGATGCAGCTCAAGCAAACACAGGTCTCGGCAGCAGGCTCTGCAGGTTATTCCTGATTTTCCTTCCTTTTTCTGCCAGTTGAATGCCCATTCAACACAAAGCAATACTTTCTGAAGACAATTCATATTAATAACTGGGAATGTTAGTATTCTCTTTAATTTTAGTTGATACCATTGTTTAAATTTGATCCATGTGACCAAATCATTGCTGTCTCAAGCAATTTCAGAATAAACATTTAGTTGTGCCAAGCATTTTCTGAACACAGGAGAAGAAAGCAGCTAACCGTGAGGGAAATAGCTGAAGGCTCTAATTAGTTCTAATGATGTACCTAGAGATCAAGTAAAAAGGTACTAAGTAAGATCAAAGTAATGCTTTTTCAAAACATGAAATTTAGAAAATGGGATAAGGAGGTCATCTTCATCAGCTGGTCACTGGAGGTTTAGAAATAGCCATAGCAGTGGGGCTCTTTCTTTGCATCAACCACTGCAATACTCTTGATAGGTTAACTGCACCAGAAGCCTCTTGAAAGCAGCACTGTAGGAAAGGAGATACACAAACTACTTGGAGATTATTTTTCTCTCAGTAAAAGTCAGTGGCATGCCTCTGAAGTATTTGAGGACAGAATGAATTTTGCCAAGTATGAAAGATAAAATAAGGTCCTAAGGCCACTGCTCTAATTGATCTGGTCTGAGCATAAGTATTTGAATCTAACAGCACAACAGGCCAAGATGCAAACTTGATCACCATTGAATGCAGGAACTATTAATTTAGATCCATCTCTGGTTTCTATGCTAGCTAGAATAAATTTGGATTATATGCCACAAGACAAGAGATATACAGTGTTCTAGCCAATGATGATTTAATCAATAGCTCAAATATTGGAAGAATATAGCATTTAAGCAAATAATACTCAACAACAGCATGAAAGGGCTACAACATTTTCTTCTGCCAGCATCAGATGCATTTTTCATCCTTTCCCAATAAATAATGTTTCAGAGCATACAATGATGGAAATACTCCACAGAGAGAAAACCCAAGCAGACAGCTCTGCATCTTCCTCCTCCTGCCCAGCTAACGTGGCACAGGAGAGTAGGCGCTAGTCTGTTTCTCCTGCTTGACCCTATTGAAATATATGGTTTGCATGCTTATCCATTGGCCCTGGATCATGCGAGGTAACAGATGTAACAGGAGGACTCCTGTTGGAAGCAGAAAAAAATTTATCACTTTTGAACCTCATAGATAAAAGCAGCCACCCAGCTGAATGCCAAATGAGCAGCAGCCTTTCTGGAGGATTTCATGTGACAAGGGAGAAACTGAGGGAGCCCAGGTTTCTTTGCAATCACATCGCAAAGCAGACTCCTCTAGAGAAGCAGCACATTTGAAGCAAGCCTTCTAGTGCCTGCACATGGAAACAGAATGAAGCTTTCTCTTTCTTTATGAGGTGGCCCCCTGTGTGATTGTAGTTGGCTTCTTGCAGTGTCCACAGCTTTTCCAGCTGAAGAGCTGTGAATTTCCATCAAATTGGCAAGCCCCAAATTTTACTGTTGGCAGCTGACAAATTCTGCATCAGCTCTGGAATTTCACTAGCGTTTTACTGGGTTTTCACTGACTGTGTCAGATGGGTACAGTCTGTGTGCTTCTGCTGATGTAAATTGTTTCATACTTGCTGACTTTTGGAGTAAAATAATGCACTAGCAAACTCAGACAACATGTAAAACTTGGCACGTCTGGAACATAGACAGCTCAGAAAGGTCTGACATGGCTGGATCCATGGGTACTGAAGGACAAGTCCAGAATTACTTTTAGAACATTCTACAGACCATCAGTATCAACAACAGGCAAACACAATTTATAGTTTTTTTTAATAGGGTAGCTGGAAGAGGAGGAAGCTTAGCCTACCAAAGACATGCAGATAATCAGCTACACAAGGAAGCAGGATCCGACTTTTTTGCCTATTCTTAGGCACTAGATCATGCTAACTTTCCTACAGTAAATGCTGTACACACATGATAACCAAAAAGAGATAGGATAAGGGCAGTCAGTGGTGTCTATTCCTAGCTTTAAGGTTGGACCACTGTCCTGGTCAAATCAATTAACACAGGATAAACTAGTCCACCCAAGCTACAGAATGAGACTATAATATTGACCTCGATTTGTGCCCTATGAGGAGCAGACAAATACTCCCTAAGGTAAGTATCACTAAGAGAGCATTCTTGCCTTGACACATTATTAAAAATAAGACAAAAGCTTTATATTCCATTTGGGAAAAAGTGAAGAAGGGGAAAAAACTTTCTTTACCTTTGGATGGCCCTTCTCAAGTCATAGTATCTCAACCGATCCCAGCAAACGTGCTCTGCTGCTCTGGGACATGATCTCACACAGCGGAGTGCGCCCAAGCTCAGCCAGCCTGACATAAGCAATGGGAAATGACCCAGAGCAGAAACAGAACAGAGAGGGAGCACCACACATCTGCTCACTCCTCATGGTCCAAAACCCACACTGTGTGACCTCTGACACAATACAGGCTACGATCTCTGAGAAACTCAAAAAATCTTACTGCCCAGCAGAGACAGTTTTGCAGCAACAAAGGCAGATGTGCTCTCTGATGACAGCAAAAAGCTCTTAGCCTTCAGGCAGTCAGGTGTATCCATATGGAGTAAAGCAGCTTGTTCTCACCTCGGGGTCTAATTTGCTTGCCAAAGTATTGCACAAGTGGCACTCTGTATTCGCAAAACAATTCCTCAGGTGGCCTATTTGACACCAAATAGCAGATGGTTTACTCTCCGTGCAGCAAGTAAGGTCATTTTGGGGTTCCAAGTGGGTCGTGGGTCATGACTTGGTCATACAGCAAGCAGTTGAATTCATTGTGGAGATATTTCAAATGTTTTGCTTAAGATACCTGAGTGCTTTCTCTCTAATTCTGACTCATCTCCTCCTTCTGCTTCAGTGCCTTCACCTGGAGGTAAGTATCAGAACCAGATATAACCAACCCACAGACTTCCCAGAGTTTCAGTTTATTGGTACCCCAAATCATTCACATGCTGGAGGCCAAACCAGAAAGGTCTTCTATCTGCCAAGCTCTAGGGATGACTACATCCACCTCATTCCTCCAGGACTCTACCGTTCACCCACCTCAGTTCTTTAGTCACCAAGGTGTTTAGCATGGATAAGGTACATAGCTTATATGAGTTTAAACTGGCTCTCTTTGTTGGGGTGCCTTGCATACCCACCTGCACATCTGTATGTTTTCATACCTTGTACAGTTTGCTGCAGGATATGTTCAGAAGCTCTCTGAAGTTCTTAAAAGCCCTTTATGGCATATGACACCCTCCATTAGGCACAGTTTCAGAACTTGAATTCTATGCTTGCCTTCATGTGTAAAGACCTTCCAGACCCTACAGTGTTATGATTTTCATAGCACTTTGCATCGCAGTGTGACACACAGAAAGGTCACAGACAACAGAAGGCCAAGCAAGACAGAGTACACTGTCAGGTCTCTAGATACACTGAACAACTGCAGTTCCTTCCACCGAATCAATGTGACTCACAGATCTTCTCAAGATCAGGATTTTTCCAAGCCTGCAGCTTCTAACAGCCAGCCCTCTGCTATATTTCAGATTGATGTTCAATACCAACAGATTTGTACATGATCCCAGAAACTGAAGCACAAGCAAATGCAGAATAGGTCAGCATTATTGTCCTTGTCTGTGACAGATTTTTTTCAGTAGAAAACAAACTGGGATTGCAGCACACATAACAAGTATATTCCAGAGAGAAAACATAAATGCACAAAAGAGCAATGCGGAGTTTGCAGCTGATTTAGCACAGCTCAGGAAAGAATAAAAGAACTGGCCTGCACAGCTTTGCCAAGTCACATTAGGTCAATCAGTGCTCTCATCTATCATGCCACGAGTCTGGCATCTCACACACAGCCTCAACCATCTCTCCTCTTAAGCTACAAAAGAGTAAACTATCTCCTGTATAAAGTGCTGCTGGCAATATTTATCCCACTGGCTATGCTAAACAATACACACAGAGATGAACCCAGTAAGACACATACAAATACATTTTGGAACAAACAAAAGGTACAGTTGGATGTTCATTTCTGATATACCAGACAGTATTAATTTAATTTCCAGGTTTCATAAACTTTTCAAAACTAATTGGTTGAGCTGATAGTCCTCAGGTTCTGCTCACCCTCACCCCCACCCCCCCCACACCCCCGTAATTCCTCTTGGTT